>NW_020954610.1:65722832-65737172 GCF_900497805.2 Vombatus ursinus
GGAAGGAAGGAAGGAAGGAAGGAAGGAAGGAAGGAAGGAAGGAAGGAGGGAAGGAAGCATTTGTTATGTTAAAGCAACACTGAGACTATATGCCAGGTATTGTGGCTAAGAGCTTTACAAATATTATCTCATTTGATCCTCTTAACAACCCTGGCAGGTAGGTGTTTTTATTATCTCCATTCATAGTTTATAACTGAGAAACTGAGGCAGACAAAGGTTAAGTGACTTGCCCAGAGTCATACAGCTGGTAAGTATCTGAGGCTGGATTTCAATTCAGGTCTTTCTGACACCAGGCCCTCTGGCCATTGCACCACCTAGCTGAGGGCTTGCACCAGAATGGTGTTTTTGATTAAATTAACATAGCACATCTCATATGACATGAACAATGTTCAACAGAAGCACTTTGTCTATGGGTTAACAATTACAGAATAGAGGCCATTAGTGATGACTGTGATTTCTTCTGAATGGTTTGAGAGAGTTTATGCATTTCACCCTGGCCTAGGAACAAACACCCCTTGACAGTAGTTTTAAGCAGAGGCTAAACTAAGCTGCCCAAGCGATTGAAAGATCCTAGATTCTGCTGCAAATCACCTGAGCCTCTGAAAAATCCAATGGTCCTTAACAATGGTGTGTTTTACAACCCATACCTGTGGTGATTTGGCTTCCTAGAGTGCACATAAAAACAGCAAATAAAGTTCTATTACCTTACAGAGGTAGGTTTAACCAATTAACAGATACATGCAATTTGTGATTACGTCTCACTTGGACCAGGGTACATTAGGTTTGGATGTACCTCGGGGAAGCCCTTTCAGCTTTCATTAATTCACCGTAAACCCCGTAGTCTGCAGATTCAGCAAGGTAGAGTCATGCTTGCCTAACTGAGACTGCAGAAGAAGTGAGTAGTTTAGCTCAACTCTGTTGAAAATGAAGGCAACACCATAGGAGAGCTAGTGTTTGGAGGTCGTTGAGTGGCACTCTGGTACTGGGAGGCAACAATGGGAAATAACTTTAAGAAGGGGGAGGGGGTGAATTCTTTTTATATCCCAGGCCTGATAAGGGAAGGTTGTTTGGCCCATTAGAAAGCAACCCATGTAAAGCAGCTGCCAATGCTACCCTGGAGGCTTATCCTTTCCCAAAGTTTAGGAGAGATTTTGAAAGACAAGTAAACTTAAATGCTTTCCATTCTTTACAGTTCCTTATATGTCAAGACTGGCCAACCAAAAGACATGCCCTCCTACCATGGAAGGCATGACTTTCCTGATTCCCCCAAATGCTATAATATTGTATTTATTTGTATTTATTCTCTTGTTGTTCTTCTTCTAATTCATTAATTTTCTCTTTTTAAAGTTTATTGGTATCTTTTATTTTTATATCAACTAAATTTTTCCTTGTATCTCTTCCTTCCATATTTATTTTCTTCATTTTATTATATGTATGTAATAATATAGTTACATATATATTTAAATTATATTATGTATTAAATTAAATTATATTAAATATGTATTTATAAACTGTGTATGTTACATATAACAATATTTATGTATTACGTGTTTGTGTATGCACGTATGTATGTGTACTTGTCACCTTCACCACTGGAATGGAAGCTCTTCGAGACAAAAGATTGCTTTGTTTGTTGAAGGTTTATAAAGTGTACCTTATACAGTGCCTATTACATAGTAGTCTCTCAATAAATGTTTATTGATTGATTGACCATCATCAATCTGTAAAACCTTGTAACCTGCAAATTTGGCTTCTCTGGATAGAAGCCACAGTTGAGGGAGAAAACCTCCTGAAAGGGAAAACTTCTGTTGTGGCCCTGTTGACCAGGGCCACACTAGCACTGGTATACTCTAGATGCAGCTGCAGAGTGCGGCCCAAAAGCCCCAGGAGTGGGGAATGTGGGAAGTGACAAAGAACTGATGTGGCAATGCAGACAGATGGTACTTAGAAGAGGATAGTCCTGGCTCAGGGGATCTGAAGTCCCTAAAGTTCTGACCTGAGATAGGGCCAGGGCCATGAAAATGCAGCACTCATTCTGAATCCCAAAGATGCAGGAAGGCCTAATCCTGGAAGGTGGGTGTCAGCTTTAGAACCCAAGAAACCCAAAGAAAGACCCAACCAAGTGAACGCCACACTCATCAATGCAGCAGGGGGTGGAGCCTGAACCCATCACAAAGCTCTGATTCAGTAAATCAAAGAAAATATTAACCAGTTCCCAAAATTATTACAAATCTATAGACTCCAGAAAAATAAAGAGTAATTCCATATCAAATGCAGACAGGGACTCAAAAGAAAAAATAGACTTCTTACAAGAACTACATGAACATGTAGGGGAAAAAATGAAGCAAGAGATAAAAAAAATTAAATATTCTAGAGAAAAGCTCTTCTGGAAAGAGAATAACTAGCCTGGAAGAGAAAGTGGTAAACTTTACCCTAAAAATGGAATCCATGAAAACTAGAATAGACCAAACAGAAATCAAAAACTCCATAAGGCAGTAAGACTTACTGGAATGAGATTTTAAAAGTGAAAATGGAAGAAAATATAAAATCTCTGATATCCAAAACAACTGACCTGGAAAACAGGTAAAGAAGAGAGAATTTGATAACCACTGGAATACCTGAAAATCATGATGAAACAATAAAAGTCTGATGTATTTTTTAAAATAATAAATGAAAACTTTCCAGATCTATTAGAATTAAAGGTCAAAGTAAAGACAGAGAAAATCCATAAATTACCTCCTAAAAGGAACCCAAAAAAGAAAAGTGCCAGGAATGTCACAGTCAAAAGTCAAAGCTCCCTCATCAAAGAAAAAAATACTGCAAGCATCCAGAAATAAGCAATTCAAGAACCAAGGAACTAAAGTCTATTACATGAGACCAAGAAGCTCCTATTATAAACAAGAGGAAATTCTGAAATACAGTATTTCTTGTTGTTATTCAGTCATTTCATTCATGTCCAACTCCTCATGACCCCACTGAAGGTTTTCTTGGCAAAGATACTGGAGTGGTTTGCCATTTCCTTCTCCAGCTCATTTTACAGATGAGGAAACTGAGGCAAACAGAGGTAAGTGACCTGCAAAATGGTCTGCAAACTTTAAAACACTATATGTTAGCCATTATTATTGTTATTTTTGAAAAATAACGTCCTTCCCCAAAAGACATCCTTAAAACTGTATATCCCATACACAGTCCCCTGGAGGGGGATTCTCACCTAAGGAGAGCAATTTTCTGCCCCCAAAACCTTGTGAAAGATATGCCCCCACCAAAAAAATAAAATTATGGATTCCATACCTCCCAGGACCAGGGTCACTTACATAAATACAAGGGCAGAAGTTGGGAATACAGATTTTAAAGTCCTTTGCAACCTGGCTATAACCTACCTTTTCAACCTTATTTCACATTAATTCCTTTCGTGTACTCTATGGTCCAGACCAACTATCCTTCTTGTTTTTTCCCACCAACATTATCTCTCCATCTTTGCCTTTGCCCCAATGCCCTGCAAGCCTGGAATGCACTACATCCTCACCTCTGCTACTTAGAATCTATAGTTTTCTTCAGCCTCCAATGCAAATACCACCTCCTGCATTCTTTCATGATCTCCTCAGATTCTAGTGCTTGCCTCCTCCCTCAAAATAAAAAACTTGCTCTTATTTTATACATAATTCTCTGTATTCATGATGTCTCTCCCAATAGAATGTAAGTTCAGTGAGGGCAGGAATAATTGCATTTTTTTCTTTGCATTCCCAGTGCCTAGTACAGTGCCTGGTGTATCATAGGTGCTTGTAAAGTCATTGATTGATACAATACAATGTGATTCAATGAAATACAACATAAGACAACACAACAAAATACAATACAATACAAATCTACATTTCATAAGTACCTACTTTGTGAAGAACACTGTGGTGGGCTCTAGAGAAATCCAAAATTTAGACTATCACTCCAACATCTGGTCTTTGGATAAGGAAAGGAAAACCAGTAATGAAACCACAAGGCTGGCATTGTGTAGCAACTACTCAGAGCATCACTGGGGGAAAGAATTTGAAGTGGTTACGAATCATCAACTGTTAAAATCCCTCCCTCTCCCCAACATTACAACTACAATAGCATATGTGCTATAGTATGCTATTGCATAGTATACATATATAGTATATTATGTTATATAGTATACTATATACTATGCTATGTTAAAAAAAACAAACTATAAAATAAGTATTAATGAAAAGGTCAAAAGAGACAGTAGATAACTTGTTATTAGTTTATTAAAGAATATTTTATTGTGAATATTTATGACATTGGTTCATATTGGTTTTCATCATTGTTGTTGTTGCTACATTGAAGTTCATAATAAAAATTGAATTTGTTTGTTTGTTTTTTTCAAGAGTCACCAAGGCAACAGATACAAGATTGGGGCTGGCTGCTTGGCAACCATGCCCACTTCCCCTCTTCCACACACCCCTTAAATTGCTTTCCCCTACAACAATTGTACATGCTATTATTCTTAATATTTTTACTTCCTTTTCCTTTGATCAAGGCCACCTTTGATCATCACTTCAAGACACGTCAGACTAGAAGATGGGGAATACACACTGTGATTGATATGCCCCAGGCTCTACACTACCTAGGGGACGGCTCTGGCCATAAACAAGGCATCAGAATGCTTTATTGTTACCATATCGTCTTCCTTATTGACAGATTAGATCATTTTACTCCACTGTCCAAAACCCTTCAATGGCTACCTATTGGCTACCGAAGAAAGCCCAAACTCCTCAGCCTGACATTCAAGTCCCTCCCATCTCTGGTTCCAACCTACTTCTGCAACTTTATTTCCTACTCCTTCCTTTCAAATATAATTTTCTCCAGCCAAACTAGGCCACTTGCTATTTCATAAACAGTTGCTATGCCTTCCTCACTCTGTGCCTTTGCTGATGTTATTCCCTACACAAGGAATGTCCTCTCTACTACCCCTCCCTTCTTCAAATCTACCTATCCTGCCCTTTAAAATTAATCTCAAATATCCCTTCCACCATGAGGTTCCCAGTTAAAAGTTTTCTTTCCTTCCTTGGATCTCATATAGCACTTTCTATTTCACTAATGTTCTTAGCATATTTGTCTTGAATTCCAGTGATTTGGGTCCATGTCTCATTTCCCCTACTAAATTTTGAGCTACTTCAAGGAAAGGACCCAGTCTTATTTATCTTTGTATCTCTTCTGGTCCAGTATGGTAGTTTTTACACGTAGTAGGAACTTCATAAATGCATGTTCCATTTATCAAATTGTCAACACTCCTCCACCCTGCACCTTGAATCTGTCCTGCCCATAAAACCAAGGCCAAAGGATAAGAGCTGATGAGCAGAGGAACCAGACTGGCCCCTGCTATGAGCCTCATAATAGTCATTAATTGTTTAAGACCCCCTAAAGTAACACTACTCCCCACCCTTGCCCCATGCTCTAGACCTTTCCTGACCTCCCTCCAACACTGCCTACCCCTTCAAACCTTCTTTGTATCCCACAGTCCTCCAGGTCTTGGTCTGACCAATCCTTTATATTAATTCCTACTAAGTTGTTAATAGTGGCTAGATGGTGCAGTGGATTGAGCACTGGGTTTGGAATCAGGAAGACTCATCTTCATGAGTTCAAATCCAGCCTCAGACACTTACTAGCTGTGTGACCCTGGACAAGGCACTTAACTCTGTTTGCCTCAGTTTCCTCATCTGTAAAATGATATGGAGAAGGAAATGGCAAACCACTCCAGTAGCCTTACCAAGAAAAACCCAAAAAGAGGTCACGAAGAGTCAGACATGACTGAAACGACCCAACAACAACAAAAAGTTGCCAATGGGGAATAATGTCTTAAATGAATTTTTTTTCCTGTAATTACCTTCTTACAAAGACCTACATCCTAAGGCTATTGATGACAATTTCAAGAGATATTTGAGATACTGGTGATGCAGTCTGGAAACTGCATCTGAAGGTGCTGAAGACCCAGAAAAAAAATGTTCACCAACAAAGATGATTTTATCTATGGAAATGGCATTAAATAAGAAGTATTATCATCTGTTTTGTTGCTGTACCCTAAGGACAATGGGACCTTTCCATCTGACTTGCAGCTAAAATCTTCTACATGTGTTGTCTCCCCCATTAGAAGTTGAGCTCTTTGAGAGCAGAGACCAGCTTTTCTATTTGTATCTCTAAAACTTTACGCAGTGCGTTAGACATATTAAGCATTTAATAAATACTCTTAGTAAATAAGTTCCTTCAAATCATGTAATGAAGGCAACCACTCATTTTGTCTCCCCATAAAGCTATCTCTACATGGTATTTCTTGGTCAGCTTGGTGGCTACCCCCCGCTTGGCAGCCAGTAGGGTACTGCTGATGTAAGGGCTCCAAATCATCAGTTTGAATCTTAGCCAACACCAATCCAATGTCCTTATGTGTACATTAGTATGCAATTTTTCATGTATTGATAGGTCAGGTTTAAATATGTCTCACTGGGAGGGACAAAGGAGACAATTGCTTAATCCTGGACTTTTGTAAGGGGCAGCTAGGTGACACAGTGGATAGAGCACTGGCCCTGAAGTCAGGAGGACCTCAGTTCAAAGCCGGCCTCAGACCAAACACTCTACACTTACTAGCCGTGTGACCCTGGACAAGTCACAACCCCAATTGCCTAAAAAAACAAAAAATAAAAAATAAAAAGTAAAAAAAATAATCCTGGACTCCTGTAATGAATGGTAGGACAAGAATTCCCATGCTTCCCAGACTCAAGTCAAAATGCCAAAATACCCATCACTGCCAGTCTGAAGCACACCATATTTGTTTGCCCTTTTGAGAATCCAAGGCTTTCAGTCATGAAATACCAATACTGTCAACTTGCGCTTGTCAATTACAGGCTGCTGACCTCTTCTCCCAAGTACCATGGTGTTATTTGTTTTTAATAAAAGTTCTTTTGCTCAGAGTTTCTAGGAAAAGGAATTTACTCTTCTGAGAAACATAGATTTAATATTTAAGATCAAGTTGTTCTTGTCGGTGTTTTAGAAAAATTAAGCCAAGTCCATTTTCTCATCTCTTGTTTCTTTGCCCTTGAATCGGCTGTCTTCTATGCCTCCTCTTCTGCTTTATAGAATGGCTCCCTCTTCAAGCCGCATCTCAAGTAGCCTCTTCTACTCCAAACCTCCTGATTCCTCTCCCACTTCCTATGCCCTCCCTTGTATTTAAGAACCTTCTTTTTTATTTGTATTTATTCTCTTCTCCTTTATTCTGCATATGTATATGTGTGTATCTTCTCTTTCCTTGAGAAGGGGATTGTTTCCTCCTCTGTATTTTTATCCCTGACACTTAGCATAATGCCAGGCATTGACGTTGATTGTTGTTTATTTCCCCCTGGTGTCAAATGATATAGGGTCATATCTACTAGTAATATTAAGAGCTGACATTTACATAGCACTTTTAAGTATGCATAGTGCTTTACATGCTATCTCATATAAACATCACAAAAAAGGGACTACAGATCTTATCCCCATTTTACAGATGCTTGTGTTTGTCCTTCATTCTTGAAGAGGACCATGACATCAGGGAGATGATGACATTACTTGCAATGGACTTTGATTTGAGTGAGGGGGGCTGTGCAAGGTCACTAGCCTCATTTTCTCCTCCAGAGTCATCTGTGTCCTGTGGCCAGATATTCATCAGGACGACTGAAAAAGGCTCAGCTTACAGATGCTAAGATTGAGGTTAATAGATATTAAGGGACTTGCCTAGCACACAGCTAGCATCAGAAGCCAGCTTCAAATTCAGCTCTTCCCAATGCTAAGTTCAGCAATTTATTGGCTATTGTTATACCTCCACTAATACATTCAGGACTATGCGTATACTTCTCTGGAACCACCTTAAAACCCCCAATTTCTCTTTACTGTCATAAAACAACACAGCATTTCCTAGTTGGAAAATGTCAAGTTCCAATTCAACATTCTCAAGATTCTCCAAAAAGGTTCAGCTTATTCCCACCCAAATTGATTGTTTAGCCAATTGTTCCCTTAATGAAAATATTTGAAGTTCCTAACAGCTGACTCAAATACAAGTACTTGTTCCTTCCCTCCTTTTCCCCATTTAGCATGTGTTACTTTGTGTCAGTCTCCCTAATGAGAAATAACATCATCTCACACTGAAAAGTATGAAAGCCAGGCTTTGTTTTAATTTTAAAATGACTTTCACTCCCACCGGGGCCAGGGATTAAAACAGATTAAATAACTCTAAGGGTGTGAGGACAAATATGGCATAATACTTTGAAAACATCTTAACACTTTGTCCTATAAAACTCACTACGTGTTTACTCAGGGAATCTTGACCATGAGTCATTCATTGGTCTGAGAAACATTCAACATGGAAGGATCTAAACACAAGACCAGATAGACCAATTCCTTGCCACAGCCAACTTTATAGTACAGAAAGTCAGGGCTAGTACCAGGTTATCCTTACTTCCAGCCTCTCCATCTAGGTAGCAGCAGGGGAAAAAGAGCTGTTGCTATTCAAGTCCTGAGTGTCATATACAAACACTCATCATAGAGTGGTCCAGTCCCCTCATCACTCTAACAAAGGGACACCTTCCTAAATTCAAATCAAGCTTCCAACACTTACTAGCTGGGTGACCCTGGGCAAGTCACTTAACCCTGTTTGCCTCAGTTTCCTCATCAGTAAAAATGAGCTGAAGAAAGAAATGCTTTGCCAAGAAAACCCCAAATGGAATCATGAAGAGTTGAACACAACTAAAAAACGACTAAACAACAACAAAAACCTAACTACTAGAGGACTGTCCAAAGTCAGGCACTCCCCTAACAAAAGGAAATGTCTCATTTCTATCTTTCTATCTGTATTATCCAGAGAGGCAGTGTGTAATACTAACTAAAGAGCCACCCTCAAAACCAGAAAGAACTAGGTTCAAGACCTATCTCCAAAATATTCTACTTTGGTGGCACTGAACAAGAGAATCAACTATTCTCTCAGTGACCCAAGCAACTGCATAAAACTGGAAGTTGGCACTGAACAGCATTAACAGAGAGTTTTCCTCATCTGGCAATTAATTCCCCATATCTGTGAAATCACAGGCTCTAGTCCTAGTGATTCACACACACCAAGGATTCAATAAATTCTTCTTAAATTGAATTAAGAACCACTATTCTATGATGCTGTTGATATCTTGTTTCTCACCTTGTCCCAGGGTCAGCCTTGTTAGCAGTAGGATGGATGGCGACAAGAAGAAAGGGGAAGGAGTGATAAACTCCTGTCATAAACCTCCCCACTGCTGTTAGAAACCCTGGCATTGAACTCTTTGGTAAAATCCAGCTGCCCAAATGGAGTCACCACCTGCTGATTGAGTCTCTGCTGACACATTTTCTAGTACCTGCTGAAGCCCTAGCCCCAAGCTATGATCACTGTCACTGGTTTCCTGAGCTGGGGGACTCCCTTCTCCTACTTTCCCTCCAGAGAAAATCTTGCTTTTGGCAAAGAAGGGGATGGAAATAAGTGATGGGGAAGAGGATATCTCCCTGGAATCTCACGTTGGACCCCTAAAATGAATTTTTGCAAAGAAACAGACTATAGAATCACTATAGAATTGGAAGAGACATTGGCCCGAGGAATTCTAGTCCCATCTTCTCAATTTACAGATAAGGAAATAAAGGTCCAAAGAGGGGAAATGTTTTGCCCAAGGTCACCAGAAATCAAATGGCAGAAGAGGACTAGAAATCTATCTTCTTACTCCAAATCCAATCCTTCTCTCATTCTACTTGATCAGGGTCAGCAAACTAGAGTCTGCTGCTTTCTTCTTTGTGGTCTCAAGCTAAGAATGGTTTGTTTTGTTTTGTTTTAACATTTTGAAATAAAATTTCATTCTATTTTAAAATGTAAAAACCATTCCTAGCCCACTGACTGCTTGACTATACAAAACAGCCCTCCTCTACCTTGCCAAACCTTGTCCCATGTCATCCTACTGTTATCCACGGAATGTAGGTTTGATTATAACTATCAGCACAATACTATACTTCAGGTACATGGTAGTTTTATAGGAGCATAGATTTAGAGTAGCTAGGTGGTGAAGTGGATAGAATGAAAGGCCTGGAGTCGGGAAGACTCATCTTCCTGAATTCAAATCTGGCTTCAGACACTTACTAGCTGTGTAACCCTGGGCAGGTCACTTAACCCTGTTTGCCTCAGTTTCCTCATCTTTAAAATGAGCTGAAGAAGGAAATGGCAAACCACTCCAATATTTTTGCCAGGAAAACCCCAAACGGGGTCGTAAAGAGTTGGACATGACTGAAACAAATTCAACAATAACAAAGATTTAGATATGGAAAAGACCTCAGGTAACATCCAGCCCAACTCCTTCGATTTACATATGAGAAAAGTGAGATCCAGAGAGGTCAGATTGTTGAGGCAGATTGTTGTTTTCCACTTTTGTTTGTTATTTTATTTTATGCTTGAATTTCTTATTTACTTTTATCATATTTTTTAAATTTTGAGTTCTAAATTCTCCTACCTTTCCCACACCCATTGAGAAGGCAAGAAATGTGATATCAATTATACATGCGAAATAATGAAAAATACTTCCATATTAATCATGTTTTAAAAAAAAAAAAACAAGAAAAATAAAGTGAAAAAATTATTCTTCTATCTGCATTCAGACTCCATTAGTTCTTTCTCTGGAGGTGGGTAGAATTTTTCATCATAAGTTTTTCAAAATTGTCTTGGATGATTGTATAGTTAAGACATTCACAGTTGATCATCATACAATATTGCTATTATTGTGTACAATGTTCACAAAGTGTTTTGCTCACTTCACTTTGCATCAGTTCATACATGTCTTCCCAGGTTTTTCTGAAAGCATCCTGCTCATCATTTCTTATAGCCCAATAGTATTCCATTACTATCTTATACCACAACTTGTTTATCCATTCCCCAACTAATGGGCATCCCCTAGATTTTCAATTTTTGCCACCACAAAAAGAGCTGCTATAAATATTTTTGTACAAAATTTTGTACAAATTTTTGTCCTTTTCCTTCTCTTTGATCTCTTTGGGATACAGACCTAGTAGTGGTATTCCTAGGTCAAAGGATATGCACAGTTTTATAGCCCTTTGGGCATAGTTCCAAATTGTCCTCTAGAATGGTTGGATCATTTCACAACTCCACCAACAGTGCATTAGTGCCCCAATTTTTCCACATCCCATCCAACATTTATCATTGTCTGTTATATTAGCCAATGTAATAGGTGTGAGGTGGTACCTCAGAGTTATTTTAATTTGTATTTTTTAATTAATAGTGATTTAGAGTATTTTTTTCATGTAACAATAGAGAGCTTTGATTTCTTATGAAAACAACCTGTTCATATCCTTTGATCATTTATCAATTGGAGAATGATTTGTGCTTTTATAAATTTGACTCAATTCTCCATATATTTGAGAAATGAGGCCTTTATCAGACAAAATTACTGTAAATTTTTTCCCAGTTTCCTGCTTTTCTTCTACTGTTGGTGCATTTGTTTTATTTGTACAATACCCTTTTAATTTCCTGTAATCAAAATTATCCATTTTACTTCCTGTGATCCTCTCTATCCCTTGTTTGGTTGTAAATTCTTCCCTTATCCATAGATCTGACAGGTAAAATTTTTCATGTTCCCCTAAGCTATCATCCTTTATGCCTAAATCATGTACCCATTTTAACCTTATCTTCATATAGAGTGTGAGATGTTGGTCTTTACCTAGTTCCTGACAAATTACTTGCCAGTTTCCCAGCAATTTTTGTCAAAGAGTGAGTTCTTGTCCCAAAAGCTTGTATCTTAGAGTTTATCAAACACTGTATTATGTACCTAAGCTATTCCACTGATCCATCATTCTATTTCTTAGTGCCAGGTTGTTTTCATGGTTACTATTTTGCAATACAGTTTGAGATCTAGTACTACTAGGCCACCTTCCTTCACATTTTTTTCCACTAATTCTCCTCACATTCTTGACCTTTTGTTCTATTGGATGAATTTTGTTATTATTTCTCCTAGCTCTATAAAATAATTTTTGGCAATTTGATTGGTATGGAACTGAATAAATAAATTAACTTAGGTAGAATTGTCATTTTTATAATATTGGCTTGACCTAGGCATAGCAATTCATATTTCTCCAATTGTTTAGATCAATCTTTATTTGTGTGAAAAGTGTTTTATAATTGTGTCCATATAGTTCCTGGGTTTGTCTTGACAGGTAGACTCCCAAGTGTTTTAGATTGTCTGCAGTTATTTTAAATGGAATTTCTCTTTCTATCTCTTCATGCTGGACTTCATTGGTAATATATAGAAATGCCAATGATTTATATGGGTTTACTTTATATCCTGCAACTATGCTAAAGTTGTTAATTGTTTCAACTAGGTTTTATTTGATTCTCTAGGAATTTCTAAGTATACCAT
The DNA here is from genome assembly GCF_900497805.2 of Vombatus ursinus. NCBI lineage: Eukaryota > Metazoa > Chordata > Mammalia > Diprotodontia > Vombatidae > Vombatus > Vombatus ursinus. The sequence goes on from NW_020954610.1 coordinate 65,735,285, forward strand.
TAAATTGTCTGCAAAGAATTTTGTTTCCTCATTGCCTGTTCTAATTCCTTCAATTTCTTTTTCTTCTCTTATTGTTACAGCTAACATTTCTAGTACAATATTGAATAATAGTGAAAATAATGGGCATCCTTCCTCCACTCCTGTTCATATTGGGAAGGCTTCTATTTATCCCCATTACAGATAATGCTTGCTGATGGTTTTAGATAGATACTACTTATCATTTTAAAGGAAGCTCCATTTATTCCTATGCCTTCTAAAGTTCTTTTAATAGGAATGAGTATTGTATTTTGCCAAAAAGCTTTTTCTGCGTCTATTAAGATAATCATATGATTATTGTTATTTTTGCTATTGATATGGCCAATTGTGTTCATAGTTTTACTAACAATGAACCAGCCATGGATTCCTAGTATAAACTCTACTTGCTCATAATGTATGATCTTTGTGATACATTGCTGGACTCTCCTTGCTAGTATTTTTTTTTAATGTATCAATATTCATTAGGGAAATTAGTCTATAGTTTTCTTTCTCTGTTTTTGCTCTTCCTGGTTTAGGTATCAGCACCATATTTGTGTCATAAAAGAAATTTGGCATGACTCCTTCTTTGCTTATTTTTCCAAATGGTTTATATAGTATTGGAATTAATTTTCTTTAAATGTTTGGTAGAATTCACTAGTCAATTCATTTGGTCCTGGGGATTTTTTCTTAGGAAACTCATTGAGGGCTTGTTCAATTTCTTTTTCTAAGATGGAGTTATTTTATACGTACTCTATTTACTTTTCTGTAAATCTGGGCAATTTATATTTTGGTAACTATTCAATCATTTCACTGAGATTGTCGGTTTTAAATTTTCAAAGCTTAAGGTGTTTTAGAACCCCTTAAAGTTTAGAACGTTTAAGTTTTGCACAACAGGGGCAGCTAGGTGGCATAGTGGATAGAGCACCTGCCTTGGATTCAGGAGGACCTGAGTTCAAATACGGCCTCAGACGTTTAACACTTACTAGCTGTGTGACCCTGGGCAAGTCACTTAACCCCATTGCCTAACCAAAAAAAAAGTTTTGCAAAACACCTTTTATGTTATTTAATTTGATCCTCAAAATAATCTTGTCAGAAAGGCACTATTAGCCCCATTTTACAAATAAGAAAATTGAGGCAAAGAAAGGTTAAGTGACTTGCCCCAAATCACACTGCTAGTGTCTATAGCTGTTTCCTTTTCCAACAGCTGAGTGACATAGAAGTTTTACCAGATTCTTTACAGTGATGAACTCGGAAATGGTAGGAATCTGTTCCACTTCTATTCTCAACTGTGGCATTGTCTCATTTTTTAAAAAAAATTCATGATGTATAAATAACACAAGTAATTAAAACAACTCAGTTGGACAGGAGGGAGAATTAGTTACTCTAGCAGTTTCTATAATGTTGGAGCACATGTGTTATACTTTGGTTCCCTCAAAATCACTGTATCCTGGAGCAAAACCAAAGCCATCCTGCTCTAGTTATGTGCCCTGACAACCAAAACATAGAATTCTAGATTTGGAGCTGGAAGGTACCTTGGAGGCCCATTTGGTCATCTCACTTCTTTTTCAGTTGAGACTAAAGTAGATGAAGTAACTTGTCTGTGGTCATATGGGATATAATTGGCAAAGTTAGAATCTGGGCCCAGGCCTCTGACTCCAAATCCAGCACTTTCACCTTGACACCTGCTAGGGAAAGGATTCCCCCCACCACCACCATATTTCCTCTCCATGGAAAGGAAGGAAGGAAGGAAGGAGGGAGGGAGAGAGGGAGGGAGGAAGGAAGAAAGAAAGAAAGAAAGCAAGCAAGAAAGAAAGAAAGAAAGAAAGAGAAAGAAAGAAAGAAAGAAAGAAAGAAAGAAAGAAAGAAAGAAAGA
>NW_020954610.1:65737182-65774031 GCF_900497805.2 Vombatus ursinus
AAAGAAAGAAAGAAAGAAAGAAAGAAAGAAAGAAAGAAAGAAAGAAAAAGAAAGGAAGGAAGGAAGGAAGAGAAAAGGAATGAAATGAAATGAAAAGAAAAGAAAAGAAAAAAGGTTTGGTTTAGTGTTAATGCATAGAGGGAAACAGAAGGAAGGTTAGAAGCTAGGTAGTTCAGCGGATAGAGTGCCAAGCCTGGAGTCAGAAGACTCATCTTCCTGAGTTCAAATCTGGCCTCAGACACTTACTAGTTGGGTGACTCTGGGTAAGTCACTTAACCCTATTTGCCTTAGTTTCCTTATCTGTAAAATCAGCTGGAGAAGGAAATGGCAATCCACTCCAGTATGTCTGCCAAGAAAACCCCAAATGAGGTGATGGACAGTGTAACAGCTGAAACAACTGAACAACAACAAAAGGAATTATAGAAAAGCATTAAAAGTTACACTTAGCTGAACATAATAGATAAAATAGAAAAGCAAGTTGAACATAATAGATATCTGCAGTTTCATGTATAATCCTCATTTTTGTTCTCCAATACTATGGAAAAGTTCATTTTACTTGTTATTTAAGTTCAGAATTTTTAAAAAAATTTCTCAGTAAGAAGCAGTCCCTATAAGTTGGTAAAACATAGTTTCAGATAAGCCTAATGTACATGGATGTTTAGCATAGAAACAATCATAGAATTAGTCATAGAGAAGATTCAGAGCAATAAAGAACCTCAGATTCATCTAATCCAAACTGTAGGAGAGTCTGGATTCAAACCGCGGAATGACGACCCCAGGCCTGCCTTATTTTGTTGTGCTTCTTCCAGAGGGCACAGGCTTGTGAATAGACTAAATATTGCAAAAGTTTGTGGGTAGATTAGATATTAGTAGTATGAAGAAAATAAGGGGAAATATGTTCCCATGGGAAAGATTATTGCTCCTAACCAGGACAATGGAAAGTGCAAGCTCATCTCATCATATTATAATGTTCCAATCACTACTTAACCACTGTATCCTGTAGACCATTCCTTTCTCAGTCTCCTAAACTTGCATTTTCTTTTTTTTTTTTTCAGTAAGGCAATCTGGGTTAAGTGACTTGCCCAGGGTCACACAGCTAGTTAAGTGTCAAGTGTCCTAGGATATTTCCTAGGATATTAGTTCTACCTTTCTATGTATCATACTCTCTTCTCCCTTTAAAAGTCGAGATGAGGTCAGGTGGTTTTTTTTAAAGGGCTTATATTATAGATCTCTTGGGTCAGCCAAAACATTATTCCCCAATGGGGAAAATGGTATGTTCCCTTCTTCAGGCCATGATTAGTTCTATTTGTGATTAAAGATTCTTAATGCCTTCTAAAAGAAATTCACATCCATAAAAGAAGTATTTGTTTTGAAAATTGATGCTAACCTTCCCCTCAAAAAGAAGACAAACACAACTCCAGATTAAGTCTAAGAGAAAAAGGCTGACCAATTAGATAGTTTGGAGTTGTCTCTTGGGGCATGACGAGATTCAGTGACTAGGGCTACCGCCAAGATGATTTAGGTGCCTAGGACTCTTGGGAGGATGGACTCTTTTTGGAGAAGATGATGGATTAGTCTGTACTCTGTAGAGTCTCAAAAATGCCAGTGGAGAGCATTTCAAAAAATGGAGAGCTTTCAAAAGTGCCAGATAAAAGCTCATTCCCTATTAGCTCATCAAAATGACTGGGGAACTCCCATCATTACCACTCCCCTTACATCCTATTCAGTACTTGGCAATGTCCCCTAAATTGTTTTGAATGCCTCCAAATTCATGCTTAAAATTAACAGTAATTATGACAAAATTATTGCCATTTTTGGATCAAAGAGGTGTCTTTAATTTTCTCCACCAGTTAAATGTCACATTTGCAAAGCCTATACACATTTAAAGCTAAGACACTATGTCTCTCTTAGAGACATTTACCCTAAAGGTATGTAAGGGGAAATATGATGGAGGTTTTATAGCTGTTGCTTTTTTTTTTTAAAAGAATCCTAGGGGCACAGTGGATAGAACTCCAGCCCTGGAATCAGGAGGACCTGAGTTCAAATTCAGCCTCAGACATATGATACTTACTAGCTGTATGACCCTAGGCAAGTCACTTAACCTAGATTGCCTCACCAAAAAAAAAGAAAAAAAAAAAGAATCCTAGTGGGAGAAAGCTCAATATGAGCCAACAGTGTGATATGGCTGACAAAAAAAATGGTTATGGCATCTTAGGCTGCACTGAGACACGGCATCCGGAACAAGAGAGATGACAGTACCATTGTACCCTATACTGGTCAAGCCACATCTAGTGTTTAGTTCTGGGCATCACATTTTAGGAAGGACACCGACAACCTTGCCTCCTTCTGTTGGGATCCATGGCATGAGGGACAAAACAGCCAGAATTGAAATAGTTTTCCCTGCCCAGATTACCAAGGGCCACTGGAGTCTCATGCCCAGGCCTTGCTACCTTATACCATCTCCTCCCAAAAGTATAAGAAGTTTTTGCATGAGTCTTGGAGTTGGGAAATCCATTGTGCTCTATACTTATGGGTACATGCTCCAGGATGACAGGTTTGCTACTGTTATCTCAATTAAAGACACTTTAAATTCTTCAACTCATGGCTTTGATTTATTTCAGGACCTGACACCCTATACAAGGCTTTGTATATACCTTTTTATGTATATAACGATGTGGTTATTTTGTCTTTATATCCCCAAGGACAGGCATATAGTGGGCACTTAATAATTATTTGGTTGATTGAGTCTAAAATAGAGACCTAAAATATGCCGATACCTACTTTACAAACCTGCTGTGAAAATACTTTCTAGGGGCAGCTAAGTGGTGCAGTGGATAGAGCACCAGCCCTGGAGTCAGGAGGACCTGAGTTCAAACCTGGTCTCAGATACTTACTAGCTGTGCGACCCCGGGCAAGTCACTTAACCAATTGCCTATTAAAAAAAAAAAAAAAAAGGAAAGAAAATACCTTCTAAAGTAAACTATAAAGCACTTTATAAACATGAGTGATGATGATGATGGCTATGCCCTGCTAATCTTCACAAAATCTCTTAGGGACACACTAATTATCATCTTAAAAGGTCAGTCAATAAAAAAACAGATATAAAAACAACAATAATATTGAAATTTGCAAAACACTTTACACAAATTATCTCACTTGATCTTCACAACAATAGCGTGAAGTAGGTATTGTTGTTATTCCCATTTTAGACATAAGGAAGCTAAAACTCAGAGGTAAATGGTCCCAGAGTTGGTAAATGTCTAAGGAAGGATTCAAACCCAGGACTTCCTGTTTCTAAGTACAATAGTCTAGATACTATCTAGTCACCCACTCTCTTCTTTCCGTACCTCTCTCCTCTCCCAATCCTTCTTCCACCTTTAACTCAGGTTTCCCCAGCATAGCGCTATGGAGTTCTAGGGAAGATAAATGGAATGACAAAAGGATCTTCTACCCTAAGTCAGGCCTGCACAACAAAAGAAAAATGTAGGGCTGCCACTGCGCACTCTCCTGTTTGTCACGTGACTCGCAACAACTAACCATCATCAGTCTGTCTCTAGTCTAACCTATCTGCACCCAAAGAAGTTTAGCCTATTTTAATTTTGGCTCCTACCCACCATCAAGTTGTACAGGTCTGCCCTAAGTGTTCTGGGCTTTCCTGTTCACTGACATTTACCAACAATACAACCTTATGAAATTGGAGGCTGCATTAAACATTCCGTATAATCAAAGTAGACCTTGGGGATTTCCAAGGAAAATTACTGCCACAAAAACTGCCTGCTGCCATTCACCACATAAAGAGGAATCCCCCAGTGTCTCTATGGCTAATAAAATAATTAAGGGGTGAGGGTGGAGAAAGAAAACAGCTCCTTAATCCCCAAACAACACCTTTGTTTCAGGAATCCCTAACACCAGCAGAATCCAACCAACCCACTACCCACAGCATAACCCATTTGGGCAAACAGGTAGTCATGCAAGGCCACTCTGCTCTTTTAAAGATTTTCTTAGAGCAGCTGTTTTATTATTCATATATTTTTAATAGCATCTCCGTGATTGTTTCACAGACCCTACCATAACTTAAGTTAATGTTGAAGACATTACAAGCAGCTCCCTTTTAAATTTTTTAACAAGAAGAGAAGTTTACCAAACACATACACTTTTCCCAACCAGCCAGGCTATGTGTCAAAATAGAAACAGAAACTACTCCACAAGCTGGTCACATTTTGTCTTGGGTCACAGATGTTTTTGATTCCTGCTGCAATGATGGCTCTCAAAGCTACATTCTTAGTGACTGTCTGCAGTCAATTAGAGGATCTTTTTGGATTTTTCTCCTTCTGCAAAGGGCCGTTTTCAGAAGATGTGGTTCACACCAGAGATGAGGGGGAAAACCCATCTATTTGCTTGCACTTAATGTGTAACTCTTTGGTTTATGGTTATCTCTGTATGTCTCATAAACTCTCCAAGATTGTTAAGTTCCATGAAGCTGAGGTTTGAATACTAGTTCTGTTATTTAACTAAGTGTGTGACTGTGGGTAAATCATAGGATAATTGGATCAGAGATTTAGACTTGGAAGGGACCTTGAAGGCCACTGGCTCCAACTCTCTCATTTTATAGATGAGATCATTTAAATTCTCTGACCTTAAGTTTTCTCATCATAAAATGATATATGTGCAAAGTGTTTGGCAAACCCTAAAGTACTATATAAATGCTAGCCATTATTATGATGAAAATGGAATGATAATTCCTGTATTACTCATATCAATTAATCAATCAACAAATAATTTATTGAATGTCTCTTATATGCTACACACTATGCTTGACTCTGAGGAAGGAAGGAAGGTAGGAAAGAAGAAAGGAAGGAAGAGAGAGAAAGGAAGGAATAAAGAAAAGAAAGGAAGAGAGGAAGGAAGTCCTACCCCCAAGAAGTTTATATTCTATCAAGAAAGATAATATATATGTGTATGTGTGTGTGTATATACACATATATAATATATATGTGTGTGTGTATGCATGTGTATGATGTTTAGTATATGAGTGTGTGTGTGTGTGTGTGTGTGTGTGTGTGTGTGTATATATATATATATATATATATACATACACACATACTACATATAGGGCATCCCCAAAGTCCAAAAGGGAAATAGCACATGTATACCATACAGGATATATAGTATAATAACTTTAATAACTTAAATAAGCTTTAATAACTTTAATAACTTAAAACTGCACTAAGACTTTTGAACAAGCCTGTATATACTAACTCAATCAATTTGTAACCATACAAATGAATGAATAAATTCAAAAATCTTTTTTGAGGGAAGGACACTAGCAATTGAATGTGGGAGGTGCAATGTGAGGGCATCATGAAAGGCTTCATATAGAAGGTGATGCTTGGGCTGATCTTTGAAGGAAATGAGGGATTCTAAGAGCCAAATTCTAGGCATGAATCAGAGTTATTGTGGGGAAAGGGATTAATAAATTCCAGACCTTGAAGCACTATATAATTGTGAACTATTATTATTATCATCACAGCAGGGACCAGGGCTTATTCAATATCTAGTACAGTATTCTCTACACATAGTAGGTACTTCATAAGTGTTTGTTCAGTTGAATTTAATTGAATTCATTGCATCATAAGAACAAAAGCTCATCAGGTACGGGAGAAAGGGTAGAAAACAAAATCAAAAGAAATCTCAAGAGTATAAATGTGTTCTACAAAAATGGCATGTGTATGCTTGAACTCTAAGAGTTTATGCACTTAGGAAAAGAGGGATGACTATTTCACTGAAAGGAAATGAGTTTTGTGAAAGTCTTGGTAATAACATATTAATAATTGAACCATAAATCCTTCCTGCTGTTCCATTAGACATACACTATGATATTCCCTACTACAAAGTAGAGATAACAAAGTATAAGTAAAAGAACACTAGATAGAGAGTCCAAAGGCACAACTCAGCCATTCACCTTCAGTGTGACTGTGGGCAAGTCATTTATCCTTGCTAGGCTTCTGTAAATTAGAGGGTTGGAATCAACTGAGGATGGTGTTTGTGCTTTAGGCAGGAGCCAAACTAGATGATCTCTTAAATCTCTTTGAACCCCCATAATATAGGAGGCATAATGGCAAGAACCCTGAACTTGGAGTCAGGAAAATCAACATCCAAATCTGGCCTCAGACACTTACCAGCTATGCAACCCAGGGCAAGTCACCTCAACTGTTTGCGTCTGTTTCCTCATCTGTGAAATGGGCATAGTAATAGCACCTACCTCCCATAATAATACTTGTAAATATAATAATATTAATTACAAGATAATACTTGTAAAATTTTTAGTACTATGCTTAGCACAAAGTACATACTGAATAAATATTCATTAAAAATCTAGAGAGACCATGGCATAGTATATAGAGTCAAGAAAAGAGTCAAGAAAACACAGTGAACCTTTGACACATGCAGTGAGTTCTGCAATAACTCGACCAATACGTTTGTTTCTAAAAAGATAGTGCTATACAAAATTGAGCTAGAAAAATCATAGAATTTATGGGGGAAATGGGGTTAGGGGCAACACAATCAAAAATTTCATCAGTGACACATAAAAAAAGGTAAGGACTTAATAAAAATGGTTAACATAAATACTATAATAAATAGTGACCCTGTCCTCAGTCTCAGGCTGCTGCTCAGCCTTCAGCCTTCTCTCTCTTTTCCCTTCTCCCATTCCCCGACCCCCTTCCAGGATCTAGGTCTGGAGCCCTTTGGGGAAGGAAAAGGGGGAGGGGAATGAGGGTGGGGTTGAGCGAAGAAAGAAGTTTAGGAGGAAGGGCTGAGGGTGGGAATGAGATGGGGTGGGGTTTTAGAGGAAAGGGGTGGAAGAAGGGGTTTGTGGGGGAAAGGGTGGGGGTAAAGTGTGGGAAGGGTCTTAAAAGGGAAAGAGTGAGTAGGTGATATAGGGCTAAGGGTTTTTTGGGGAAGGGGCCAGGGAAGAGGCTTGGTGGAAAAAGGTGGGGGTGAAGTAGGGAAAGAGGTTTAAAGGGAGAAGGGATGGGGGTAGGGGTGAGGTGGTAAAGACCAGCCCTCCTCCATCCACAATTCCTATTGCACCAAAAAATACACAGTAAATAAGTTTATTTTCCTTGACAAAAACCTGTCTGGAGATCACAGAGATTGCAACTTGTGAGTTCTTGTGAAATGGTGCCATTTTTTTTTCATTCTTACTGTTCCTCAAGTCTCAAAGAAGCAAACTCAACATTCTCCTTATGCTCAGACTGTTCCCTAATAAATCAATCACATTGAAACAAATTTGAGTTTTCAAAACATGGTTACAGCAGAATTAACTGTGCTTGCTTTGTACCACTTGATTTGTGGCAATCACTTCACCTGTCAGCATTCCAGATGACTTTCTCAAGGTGCTGTTGCAGAACAGGTGCCAATCTACATTGGAAAGGGGTTTTTCCTCACTGAAAGTTCTATACACCAATGAAAGTCTGGCTAAGAAAAAAAATAGTAGATAGCCTCCAGGATTCCTTTCTAGCACTAAAATTCTTTGATTCTACCAATTTAACCCCTAACTATTTAACTCCATTGTGGTTTTGTTTTTGTGGGTCAATCATTTCAGTTATGTATGACTCCACATGACCCCATTTGGGATTTTCTTGGCAAAGATACTAGAGTGGTTTGCTATTTCCTTCTCCAGCTCATTTTACAGGTGGGGAAACTGAGACAAACAGGATTAAGTGTCACACACTTAATCCACGGTCACACAGCTAGTAAATGTCTAAGGCCAGGTTTGAACTCAAGAAGATGAGTCTTCCTGACTCCAGGCCTGGCACTCTATCCATGGCACCACCTAGCTGCCCATCATTTGAGTTAGGCCTATAAAAATGAATAATATAATTTATTTTGTTTTAAAGGCATAGATGATTTTTTGAAAGTAGGAAAAAAGGCAGGGGGTTGGGGAGTAGAGATTTTCCTTCAATAGCACAAAGTACCACAGCTGGATTCCAGTTATAATTTATCAAGAAGGGGAAGTCATTTGGGTCCAGGGCCCTGAGTAGTGTGATGCAACTGAATAATGTAGAAGAGTAGGTCATAAAAGAATCCTGTCTTAGGGGGAGGACTTTCTGTGAGAAAGGTCCATTCACAAATTCAGTATGATTCAACATGCATTTATTAAATAGTTCTTATGCACTAGGCACTGTGCTAAGTTACAAAGACAAAGATGAAAGAGTCCTGACAACAAGCTTACACTCTTCTAGGAGTAAACAACAGGAGCGCAGGGAAAAAAATGGAAATTAGATAGATAGATAGATAGAATGTGTACACACATATATGCAATATGTATATGCACACTGTATACATGTGTGTACATGGGTATGTATGTATATGCTCACACACTCAAAGTAGTCCTGGGCCTTTTTATTCATCTTGCACTGGACTTCAATGGCTCTGAAGGAGAGGCTGAGGCTGATGACTTTGCACAACTCTGCCTCACTTAAATCCAATTCACAAATGAGTCAAGATATCACCCCATGTTGTCACTGTTCCTCTTCCATGATGGCATTGGTCCTCTTCAAGAAGGAAGGATGAAGGGGAAGCTAGGTGGCTCAGTGGATAGAGCACCAGCCCTGAAGTCAGGAGGACCTGAGCTCAAATGCGGCCTTAGACCAAACACTTGACACGTATTAGCTGTGTGACCTTGGGCAAGTCACTTAACCCCAATTGCCTTAAAAAAAAAAAAAAAAGAAGGAAGGATGAATAACATCGACAAATAGAATGATATTTAGGAAAGGATGAACAGACAAATTAACAGATTAGGAACTGACAAATTAACATCAGGAAAAGCCTCTTGTAGAAGTAGTACTTGAGAAGAGCCTTAAGAATAATCCCCATTTTAAGGGGTGGAACAGCAAGTAGTCTTATTTGGCTAGAATACAGAATGTGTGAGGGGAGGTAAATGAAATTATGTTAGAAAGATCTGTTGAGAATCAGATTGTGGGAGATTTTAAATGTCAAATAGAAAGAGATTTACATTACCCAAAAGGCAATAGGGAACACCTGAAACTTTTTGAGTAGAGGAGAGACATGGTGGATCTTGGGCTTTAGGAACGTCAATTTGTCAGCTGTGTGGTTGTGTGTCCTTCGTTCTCAAAGAGGACCAATGACATCTCAGAGTGATGTCTTGACTTATTCCTGAATTGGATTTAAGAGAGGCAGAGCTGCACAAAGTCATCAGCCTCACTCTCTCCTCCAGAGAACTTGGGGTACAGTAGGAAGATAAGATTCAAGATAATTAACGATGGCCTAGTATGCTTTGGGTGGTTGGAGACAGAAGATATAGGAGTCATGGATATCAAATTGGTTTTGCAATCAACCAAACAATAGCTGGTTAGGGACTGAACGAGGGCAGGGAAATGACTGTGTATTGGGGAAAAAAAGGGGTGTATGAGAGAAATTTTGTGGGGGCTGAAGCTCTCAGACTTGGCAACTCATTGAATATGAGGATTGAGGAGAGTAGAGCTGAGGATGACACCAAGGTTATATACATGGAAAATTGCAAGAATGGGGGTGCCCTCAACAGAAATAGAGAACTTGGGAGGGAGCAAATAATGAGCTCAGTTTGGAGCACATTAAGTTTAGGGTGCCTATGGAAGATCCTAGTGAAGACATAAAGTTGGTGATCTGATCGGTAATTCATCCTGATACTTCCATAGTATTACCAGTCTCCTTGCTGTCTTCTTCCCCAGCTTGCACCATCATCACCATCATCATCATCCAATAACAGCAATAACATATTTATCATTTTAGGTATTGCAGACTGGTTTACATATGTTAACTCATTTCAGTCCCATAACAATGATGTTATATAGGTGCCATTATCAGGCCCATTTTACAGATGAGGAAACTGAGGCTAAGAGGTTGAAGGACTTACACAGGGTCACACAGCTAGTAAGTAGCTGAGGAGAGATTTGAACTCGGGTCTTCATGAGTCCTTGATAGCAGAGACTGTTCTGTTTCTGTCTTTGTATCCACAGTGCTAAGCACATAGCAGGCACTTAATAAATGCTTTTTGATTGAATTGGATTAGATGTGGTCTGAAAGAAGCTTGTGAGACTGGGAGTCCCTTTGCCTGGTTTAGGCTTCCATCTCAAAATTCCTGCCTAACCCTTTGGATTTAACGACTCCAGGGAACTTGAGGTCTTCACACACCCTCCCCCTCATACCCCTCACAATAATAACCACACCTTCTCTCTCCCTTTCCGAGACACGGAACCTCCCTCCAGGCCTGTTAATAATGCTAGGTAAACTCTCCCTCCTACCTCCACAGCCATGAATAAAAATTCATGAAGTGGTAACATTTTCTTCATCTTTGAAAGAAAAACTGATAGATTTTAGAAGCACAAACATCTATTTAGAAGTGAAAGGAGATCCTAAAGAAATACCTCACCAAGGAAGGAAAATTAACAGGAAAATTCACACCTCTGAAATTCAGCCGCCTTCTTTAGTCTCTATTTTGTACATCTAAGAAATTCTTTTTTTTTTCCTGCACACTTCTTATCACAAACCCCGAGAGAGGCAGCACATAAAATATTGCTTGTTTTAAACAACATCCTTGAAATAATCTTCATGACTATATCACTTGGTTGGTGAACATTGATTTTTTTAAAGAACCAATAACCACAAGTATTATTAATGACAGCATTGTGTCATCCCCCAACCACCACCATCCATCCTCCCCACCCCCAATCCCTTGTCACTGAGAAACTCATCAGTGTCATTAGAGGGGCTCTTGTACCCTGTCCCCCATGACCACTGAAGAAATAGACCTCCATAGAAGAGAGAGGTCAAACTGAATCTTGCTACCGTTGATTAATTAATGAGAGAAGAATGAAAAAGCTTAGGATGTTGTCAGGACCCAACTATCAGATAAAATCCTGAAACATTTATGGCACTCATGAAAAACTGGTCAGGGAGGAGAAGGGGAAATGTTCTGACCTATAAGGCCAGTATAACTTAGGTCAGCAGAAATAAATGAATGTTCAATCAATCAGCATTTAAGTGTTTGCTGAATACCAGGCACACTTGACAAACCCTAAAATTATATATATAAATTGTAATTTATATATAAATTATAATATAGTATACATTATAATACATACTATATAAATTATATTATAATTTATAATATATAATATAAATTATAATATAATATACATTATAATACATACTATATAAATTATATTATTATTTATAATATATAATTTATATTACATTATGTATTATGTATAATATATACAAAATTACTATTATTATACTCAACTGCAGCAAAATTATATATAGTAAGGATTTACTTGGTGAAGAGGACATTGATACAATTTCTAAACCTTTGGTAAAGCTATGTATTTACCAGACACATGTTAGGTGCTGGGGGATACAAAGGCTAAAATAAAAAATATCCCTGTTCTCAAGGAGAACATATTTGATAGGGGAAAACAACACGTGTATGTATGTATGTATATATGTGTGTATGTATGTATATGTGTGTGTGTATACACACCCATAAAAGTATGTGCAAGATAAGAGAAAGTAATTTGGAGGAAGCACGTGCTGACAAACATTCTTCAACTGCAGTATTGAATTGGGTGGCTAAGTGGTACAGTGAATTGAGTGCTGGACTTGAAGTCAGGAAGTCTGCATCCTCCTGAGTTCAAATCTGGCCTCAGACACTTACTGTGTGACCCTAGGCAAGTCACTTTACCCTGTTTGCCTCAATTTCCTCATCTGTGAAATGAGCTGGAGAAAGAAATGGCAAACCACTCCAGTATCTTTGCCAAGAAAACCCCAAATGGGGTCACAAAGAGTCAAAGATGACTGAACAATAACAACAGTACAATATTACTTCAGAAATAGAAATACTCCAAGTTTACATAACATATTTCTGCCCCAGAGCCCACATGGAACCCCAGCACAATCCCATCTGACAGCCCTGTCTCTCTCCATGCTTTTGACAAAAGACTATTTCTGTGCTTATCAGTGATGTTAGCCACAAAGATAAGATAATCCTATAGCTAGCTGCCAGACTGGGACTGTTGTGAATGCTGCAAAATAAGAGCAAACAGGAATCCAAAGAGGAAAACCTGACAACCATATGATTTACCTGCAAAGGATTAAAGAATTTGGATTTGAGATGCCTTAGCATCTGCCATCCATCATCCATCTGAAGAATCATCAAAGATCTCAGCTAGGGTCAGCCTTCTAATCAAGCTGGGCTGTATAATGCTGCCCACAATACAGAGACCTTGCATCTGCTTTTTTGATATCTTGGCAAACTAACTAATTGTAATTTCCCCTTCTCCAGAGGCCTGGAATCTTACCATTCCATACAGAATGACCCTAAACACTGGGCTTCATGCACATCATTTTTTCATGCACATCCCCATTCCTTGTCAAGGCAACAGAGACTCCATGCATCACAAGCTTTTTTCAAAACACATCTAATCCAATCTAGTCTGTCAATTTATTAAGTGCCTACTATGGGGCAGCTAGATGACACAATGGATAAAGTGCTGGGTCTAGGGTCAGAAAGACTCATCTTCCTGAGTTCAAATCCAGTCTTAGACACTTACTAGCTATACAACCCTGGGCAAGTCACTAAACTTTCTTTGCCTCAGTTTCCTCATCCGTAAAATGAGAAGGAAATGGCAAACCACTCTAATATCTTTGCCAAGAAAACCACAAATGGAATCACAAAGAGTAGGATATGACTGAACAACTATGTGCCAAGCACTAGGGATACAAAGACAGAAACAGAGCAGTCCTTACCCTCAAGGACTCAGGAAGATCTGAGTTCAAACCTTTTCTTAGACAACTTACTAGCTATGTGATTCTGGGCAAGATGTTCAACCTCTCTCAGCCTCAGTTTCCTCATTTGTAAAAATGGGCATAATAATGACACCTACCTGACATCATTATTATGAAAATCAATTGTGAAAGCCCTAAAATTATATATATATATATATATATATACATATGTTATTTATATGTTATTATTATTATATATAGCTATAGCAAAATTATAGATGGTGGGGATTTACGTGGCGAAGAGGACATTAGTACAATTTCTAAACCTTTGACAAAGCTATCTATGGCAGGTCACACCTTTCATAGTCTCCATTGAGAATTTCTTCCATTTTGATATTTAGCCCACTCCCACCCTCCCCACCTCTGCACTAAACCTCGGTCATGGTGTGTAACCCCCTGAACCCAAGGACTAAGAACACCTTGAGGTTACCTCATGTAAACCATAAAGATATATATTATATACAATTTTGTAAGCTTCTAGCTTTTAGGCCAGCCTTGTCTCAGGCTGGGGTATGGCCACACCACCCATACCCTTGCAAGACTCTGTTTTGTAGCATCAGTATATAATTTTAAAGCAAAATACCAGCAATTTCAATAATCATTATTACATGCTAGCCATTGGGAAATAGCATGTGACCAGAGCAAGAAGGAAAACATAATTACTAATATTTAAAGAAATAGTCTCTCTCTCTTAGGTACAGAATGGTGGTTGAGACTATGAAGAGGTTGTTGTTCAATCATTCAGATTACAGCTGATCAGTTCCAGACACCATATTTTATAAAAGACAGACATTGACAGAATGGAACACCAGCCCTAGGGAAAGCAGTCTAAAGGAAGAATGGGCTTGCATCTATGCCACCTGGGTAAATTATTGCAGGACCTGGAGACACTACTTGTAGAAAAGCAAAGACTTGGGGAGAGGGGCAGGTTCCATAATATCCATAGGACTGTTGTGTAGAAAGGAGATGAAACATTGCATAGCTCCAGGTAACAGGACTAAAACCAAAGGATCAAAGTTACAAAAAAGAAGATTCCTGCATAATAAAAGAACTTTCTGAGGTATATAACATGGCATAGCAGAGAAGAAGCTGGCCTTAGAGTCTAGAAAATCTGGTTTCAAGACCTGCTTTCTGACAGGTATGGTCTGCATGACTATAAGAAAGTCACTTGACTGCTCAGTATCCTAGGCAAGTCCCTAAGATTACTGACGAGTTGAGTTACATATATGTGCCCATGCAGTTAGTCCTGTACCAAAAGGAAGAGGAAGAAAAGGAGGAGGGGGGGAGGAGGAGAGGAAGAGGAGGAGGAGGAGGAGGAGAAGAAGAAGAAGAAGAAGAAAAAGAAGAAGAAGAAGAAGAAGAAGAAGAAGAAGAAAAGGTGAGGGAATAGATGGAAGAGAGGAAAGAAGGAAGAACATTCTAAAAATACGCAAAAAAAGGAATGAGATGTCTCAAGAGGTAGTGAGTTCTCTTCACTAGAATGGTGAAAGCAGAAGTGGAAAGCCCCCATGTCAGAAAGTTGTGGGAAAGATCCACATATTGGCTAAAGAGTTGATCTCTAAGATACCTTCTTATCCTGACACTATGAGTCCAACAGGCTGCAAATTTTACAACAGAATGTAAGCTCCTTGAGAACAGGGACTGTTTTTCATTTTCTCTCTGTATCCCCAGCAGTGAGGTACAGTAGAAAGATCTCAGGGCCAGGAAGACCATAGTTCAAGCTCCGCTGTCCATGATACACATGGATGAGTGACTCAACTTCCTCAGTGTTCTAGGCAACTTGTCAAGACTATAAATGAATGCAGTGAAAGTGCATTGGTAGAGGGTGCTTTTTTACCGGGGAGTTCCCCATACCAATGAACTCATAGGTGCAGTCCCTATTCCTAACGGAGGCACTCCAACAATGCTTCCTGAATTGAATTAGGCAATTCTAGGTCGTGTAGACACTATGCAAAACTCATCAACTTTTAAATTCTCTGGTCTTGAACTTCCTGAAAATTGTGTTGCAGTGAGGAATTCTGTCTTTCAACAGCTACCAAAGTGGGAAAATCCTGTTATTCTAGGTCACCAAATTTTACAGAAAAATCATCATGTTGCAAATACTACTAAAAAAGATTTACATATTAAAACAGAAATATGTTCAGTTTTTCTCTCAAGAATGTAGAAAACCCAAAAGGATGACACAGTCAACTTTTGTTAAGGGGGTGTCAATGATGCAGAGAATCAGGGTGGGTTTAGCAAGTTTATTTATAAAAAAAAACAACAGGATTTTTAAATATTTCAACATTCTAAGCAAAAAAAATTATATTTTTTGTAAAGATAGTTTTCATGCAAAATGTCAAATCACAAAGATGTTATCTTTGAGGTAGGGTGGTATAGTAGAACAAGCAATGATGTGGGAATGAAAAAACCTAGGTTCTAGTCCTTGCACTGACGCTACCAACGGCGTGACTTTGGGCCAGTCTTTTAACCACTCTGGGCCTCAGAATTCTCATCTATAAAGATGAAAGAATACAACTAGATGACTTCTACAGTCATTTCCAGCTGGAAATCTATGATCCTATAAGTCACTTCCTCCCTGAACCAGTATCTACATCTGTAAAAAGGGAACCATAACATTGCAATGTCTGTGTCACAAGATTATTGCAAGGATCAGATAAGATAATGTCTATGAAAACACTTTCTAACTATCAAATGCAATACAAATGTGAGCTATTCTTAATCAAGTCTTAGCTCTGACACAGAACTGTGTGACCTTGAACAAATGTCTTCACCTCTCTTACCTTCTTTTTCCTAGCTTATATATTCAAAACTTGGGGATTCTTATGACTTCACTGACGTAGACTCTCTCCCCATAGAAACAGAAGATGACCTCTCAGACTAAGTGAATGTTGTCAGTTTAATTCAACAAACATATATTAAACACTTGCGATATGCAATGTACTAAACTAGGCATTGAGGATACAGAGACTGAAACGACACAGTTGCTACCCTGAATGTACACAAATAAGTACGCACAGAGTAATTGTAGAAAAAAAAAGTATGCTCCGATAATCAAAAAGATCAGAAAAGGAAGACTTCATGGAAGAACAGGGTGCCTGAACTGAGGTTCCAAGAGATAGAGAGGACAATTTATACAATAAAAGAGAACAATTTGTTTTATAAAACATTGTAAGAAAAATAGCTCTGAAAGCCATAAGATCATGCAATAATGAACCTCAATTCCAGAGTACGAGTAATGAAGCATGCTTCCCACCTCCTGAAAGAGAAGTGATGGACTCAGGATGCAGAAACCATACAAGGCCAATGTGCAAATTTGTTTGGCTTGACTACGAATATTTACTATGAAGACTTTTTGAAAATGGAAAAGGAAAGAGAGGGAAGCTAAGCAATGTTTCCCCCCAAGAAGGACAAAAGGGTCATTGAAATATTTTTAATGTACTAAAGACAACAGAAGAAAGTCCAGAAGAAAATGTAGACATGCAAGATAGCTTTAAAAGTTATATGTTGAATTTATTGTATACTTCAAAAGAAAAGTAAGCTTTATTTAAGAGGGATTCATAGTTTTGTGCACAATCCTTCTCTATTTTGTTTTACACATGAAATTTTCATCTTTATTTGGTGTTTGAGAGAAATGATTACTAATAACTAATATATTGGGGAGATTCAGAGCACTCCCCTTCTTCCAGATTCCTGATTTTAAAAAGTTCAGTCTCTTGAAGGACATTACTGATAATGAGGTTGAATTAATTCTCCTGATCTTGGTCAGACCCCACCCAACCATGTAAGGAATTTAATTTAAGGTGGGGAAGTCCATTGTGTTCTGCTCAAGCTTGGGTGGAGACAAATCCTTTTGTCTAGAGAGCCCAAGGCTAGGAGTGGTCTGAGTTTGGAGATATTTTCTACAATGTCTGTCATTCTCAGTCCCTCATTGAACACCTACTAGTACATAAACTGTGAGCCCCACCTCCATGATTGTCTTTGGTCTGAGAGAGAAGGCCAAATGACCATTCTTTTATCAATAACCCTCTGGTCTTTTTAATAATATGATTAAATTACCCAGAAATTATGTCTCTTGAACCTTTTTAATCATCACATGCTCAAACTTAGAATAAAAAATAAATGTAAAAAAGAGGAAGAAAGGAAGGAAGGGAGGGAGGGAGGGAGGGAAGAAAGGGAGGAACATTCAAGCTTAAGAGATAGCTGTGGGAAAAAAACAGGTGGAAAATGGAATTTCAAGTTTGGGAATAGTTAGAAGTTCAGTTGGTTAGAAGTTAGACTATTTATGTTTTCCCATAATTCTTCCATAGCGACTCTACCCAACTCGTGAGAGACTTGCATTCTAAGCATGGAAAAACAGTGTATGCACAAAGACCCAAATACACAAGGCAGATCCATGGGCCAGGTAGCAGCAGATCAGATCAATCTGAATAAACTATAGAATTTGTGTAGGGAAGAAGTGAAAAATGAGCAGAGAAAGATAAGTGTTGTGGCAGTGAAGAGCCCTGGAGTCAAGAAGAGCTGAGGTTGAATCCAACGTCAGATGCTCTACATCTCTATGATGCTGAGCAAGTCACTTTAGCTTCCCAGAGCCTCAGTTTCCTCATCTATATAATGGGAATAATAATAGCACCTAGTTTGCTGTTATTATGACAATCAAGTGACATGAGTTATGTAAATCCTTTTGCAAACCTTAAAGTGCTATGTAAATGAGTTGTTTTTGTTATCATCATCATCATCATCATCATTTTAGGTTGGAGCCAGACTGTGGAGAGCCTTGAACACTAAAGAATTTGGACTTTATCCTCTAAGAAATAGCTTTTAAAGAGCCCTTAGAGGTTTCTGAACAAGGAAATCATATGAAGAGAGCAGTGCTTTTGAAAGATTAATCTGAGGTTAGATTGAATGGGGAAAGGAAAGACATGTAGGAAGGGAAGAAGGATTTATATAGCATCTACTATGTACCAGACACTATGCTAAGTCCTTTACAAATATCTCATTTGATTCTCACAACAGCCTTGGGAGCTAGGGGCTATTAATCCCCATTTTACAGTTAAGGAAACAGGCAAACAAAGGCTAAGTGATTTACTCAGAGTCACACAACTAGTAAATGTCTGAGGCCAGATTTGAACTAAGCTCTTCCTGACTTAGCCGCAGCATTCTATCCGCTGTGCCAACTACCTGCCTCCTTTCTTTAACCTGTTACCAACTTCTTTAAAGTAAATGCTCTTTTGTTATTAGGAAGATGTCAATGGTAGGAGTGGGGAAGAAGGGTGCTCAGTTACTATCAAGAAATGAGTGTGATGTAAAAACACACACATTCTCCTCTTTTCTGATACCCGTAGTCTGAATCTCCAAGCTTTACTCTGGGCTGGCAGGTTTTTTTTCCAGATCCGATTTTTTAAATCATCAGTGACTTCTGTTCACAGGGAAATCAAGGACAACCTACATTTTATTCTCTCCACTGGGAAAAGTAGTTCCCCAGGTTCACGTGAACCAAAGCGAGGCAATTTGATACACATTGGTGTATTACAGCATTTTTCTTTCCTTTTATGAAGCGTTTAGAATGATCCAATTATGATTTATTTCTCAGAGCAGAACCAGGAAAGTGTTGTAAGGCCTATTGCATTAGAAAAAAACAAAAAACAAAACAAAGCCCAGACATACACTTGTCCCTCCCCACCCCCATTGGTTAGTGCTTTCTCACTCTTGATTACTTTTGAATTATTTTTGTGTACATTTCAGGTCTACATTATAATGTGTAAACTTTGTGTCTCTATCATATCTCCAGAATAAATCAATCATAAAGTATGTGTTAAGTGCCTACTATGTGTTGGGCACTATGTCAAACAGTAAGAAATACATATACAAAGAATGAAATAATCCCTTCTCACAAGAAGCTAACAGTCTCATGGGGAAACAAATAAATGCATAAATACAGTATAAATATAAAGTGAATAAATACATATGTGGTTGTTCAGTCATGTCCAACCTTTTGTGACCCCATTTGGGGTTTTCTTGGCAAAGATACTGGAGAGGTCTGCCGTTTCTTTTTCCAGCCCATTTTGCAGATGAGGAAACTGAGGCAAACAAGGGTAAGTGTCTTGCCCAGGGTCACACAGCTAGGAAATGTCTGAGGTCAGATTGGAACTCAGGGAAGATGAGTCTTCCTGTTCTGGCACTCTCTCCACTATGCCATTATATACAAAGTACTTGAACACAAGGTTGTTTGAGAGGGAAAGCAACATGAAAAGGGATTTGTTTCCATTTTCCCTCTGGATAGCCAGCCCCTAGGCCAATGCCTTGTATAGAATATGCACCTAATAAATGTTGAATTAAATTGAATTGAGCAAAGAACTATCTTGGATATTCAAAATATTAATGGGCCTGAGATGACCTATGATTCCGTACAATTCTAACCAGAACAATAAATGTATTTTCCTTGGAACGGCAGTTGTGGATAGAGCAATGGGCCTGGAGTTCAAATCCTGCCACACGAGTTGTGTGACCTTGGACAAGTTACTTAACCTGTTTCTCTTAGTTTCTTCAACTGTAAAATGGGAACCTACCTCCGAGTATTATTGTGAAGGTCAAATCAGATAATATTTGTAAAGCAGTACAGTGCCTGGGACATAGTAGGTGCCATATAATACTTATTCCCTTTTCCCTTTTCCCTTTCCCCTCCACCATTTTCTGGAAGGCTGCTTGCTCATGTGGAAAGAGCCTTAAAACAAGTCTGGCTGTTTAGTTGTTAAAATCTGCTCGCCAGCCTTTCAGGTGCTAGTCTGAAGGAGACAGTCATGTCCCAGTTTGCCGTGCATGGTTTTAGAACGTCATCCAAATGAGCCTAAGGAAAATAAGAAGAGAGAAGGCAGGGGAGGAGAACATTCTTCTACTTAACATTTGCCAAAATAACAACCTTCAGCAAATATCACATAACTCATTAAAAAATTCCTCATTTGCTGCAGCTCAAATGGAAGCAAAGAAAAGCAGAGCTAGTCAGCCCTGTGCATATGCTTGGACTTCTCAAGTGCTCACTCCCCTACCCACCACTAAATAAAGGCCTTTCTCCCCACTACCACCTCACCCCTTGGAAACTTGATTTATAAAGTGTTTCAGAGCACATACAATTCAGGAAAGAATGGTTACATGGCCCATGAAAATAATTAGAATAGCATGGCGTAAAGAAAGACACCCCTGGACCCAAAGTACTTGAATTCCAACTCTGTCACTTAATATATGACCTTGGGCAAGATTCTTCACGTCTCCTGGCCTCAGTTTCCTCATCTATAAAATGCAGACAATATCCTCACCCCCTCCAACAGCATTGTTTTTAAGTGCTTTTTTTTTTTTAGTGCTTTGTAAACTTTAGAACACTCTAGAAATGTGAGCTTCTATTTTTATTATATGGGCTGTTCTCTCTACTTGTGTCTTCTGATGGCTCATGGTGATGTGGAAATGACCCTGTGTCTCAAAGTCTATGCCAGTCAAGTGCAGGTTCTGGCAGGTCCTATCAATATGGAAGGGCTTCTAATATAGGCCAAGTGGTAAGCAGGATGTCTAGGCTAGGATCGGGACTATCTAGCTTAGCAAGACTAGAGGAGACTCACAGTGACCTTGTCTCAGGTCTTGATGGACCTGAGAGGTCATCTAGTCATTCTATCATAGGTCTAAAGCTGGAAGGGATCTTTTCATTTACAAGAGGGGAAACTGAGGCCAGAAAGTGAAGTGACTTGCCCAAGGACAGAGGTAGTGAGTAAAGGAGCTAGGATTCCAACCCAAGTGCTCTGGCTCCAAATCCAGTGTTCTTTCCCCTGTACAATGCTGTCTTTCATCACCAGGCTGACCACAAGGTGATGAATTTTCAACCACAGAAACTTTTGAATACTTTCTCCTATGTCACAGGGGAGAAGGGCTCTGCATTAGTGGCCCATAGCAGTGAAATTCCAGTTTGTTGATGTATTTATCAGTTCGAAGGCCTTACATTCAAAAAAGGCAGCTTGGCACTGCCGATAGGGAGCTGGCCTCGGAGTAGGAAGACCTGTACCTAAGGGTCTCACCTCTGACACATACTGGCTCTGTAACCCCAGGCAAGTCAGCAGGTAACCTCTCGATACTCTATGCAACTCTCCAGCTGCCAATCTGTACTGGTAGGGAGTTTCTTCATCAAGAATTCAACAATAATACCATAGGTCCACCACTCCCCCTAAAAAAAAAATCACTGTCATTAGGTTGTGTTATTGTTTTGTATTCTGTCCCAGGCTGGTATTGTAGTGGCCTTTCACAGTGTCACTGCTAATAATTTCCAACCTGAGCCAATTTGTCTCTTCTTAGGCTACCCAGATCTCCTCTCCCTCTCCCAGGGATTTGACAAACTGGTGCCAGACATAGTATGGACACCAGCGCTGATCAGCTTTATCTGCAATTCACTCAGAACTCCTAAACTCAAGCAATCCCCAGCCTCAACCTCTCCAGTAGCAGGGACCACCGACATCGCCACCAAGCTGGGCCCACACAATCATATGACTGTGTGAGAGAAAGGAAAAACACCACCCAGTGTCCATCATTTTAATTCTCCATTCTTTAGCTTCTGAGCCAGTCTTTATTTGCACAACTGGGAGCTTCTGGAAGCCAGAAAACCTCAGTGGCAGATTTAAGAAGACCTAGCAATCTCAGCATGGGATCAGCAGCTCTGATCTCTCCTGTATCATTTCACTCGGCATAAATTATTAATAGATTACAGAGTGTTCCAAGGGCACAGAGGTATAATTCAACAGGACAAATGAAGATATCAGCTATTAGAAAACCAGAAGGAAGATATAGGCTCATACATTAAGGGTTTCCACGACTCCAGATGCTTACTGCTTTCAAATAATAAATAACTTTGATTTTTAGTCCTTATTGAATCACTTTGGGCAGCCCAAGCAACTCAAACCCAAAAAACAACAGGGGAAAATGAGTGCATATGGCCAATCTGCTCGTCTCTGCTAGAAGGAAGTCAGTATTGTCTTGTGAAGAAAGGAAGATTCAGGTTAGAGATTGCTACAGCTTAAACAATGCTTACCCATCAGTCATGTTAAAATTCCCAAGTGTCTGCTGCCCATTTCTCACATGATTGCTTCAAAGATTCTTTTTTAACCAGTTTAAAGGAGAGAAACAATTTGGTTTCTGGGGCTATAAATCAAATTATTTGCACATAAGCATACAAAAGGTAAATGTCTCCCCAAGACAAATGCTCCTAAATTCAATTTATTGCGGCAAATGTGTGTTGAGTATCATTCATGTGTGTGTGTGTGCATGCGCGCGTGTGTGTGTGCATGTGCACGTGTGTGCGCACACACACACACATACACACACACATACACACATATATGTAAGTCATTGTGTTAACTAAGTGATCTGGAAGTTAAACAGTCCCTGACCTCAAGGAGCTTATACTCTAGTAGAGGGATGAGAAAAGTCCATTAATTAAGGCAGAATGCTAAATTAGATAGAGTGCTGAACTTGTAGTCAGGAAGGCCTGGATTTCAATCCTGCCTCAGATATATGCTAGGTGAGTGACCCTGACCCTGATCTTTGACCTCCATAAGCCTCAGTTTTGTCTTCTATAAAATATTACTAACAATAATAATAATAATAACAATTACTTCACAGGGTTAATGTAAAGATCAAAAAGGTGGTGCAGAAGTTAGAGTGCTTGACTTGGAGACAGGAAGATCTGACTTCGAACCCCTCCTCAGACACTCTCTAGCTGTGTGACCCTGGGCAAATCCTTTGACCTCTCTCTCTCTCTCTCTCTCTCTCTCTCAGCCTCAGTCTCCTCATCTGTAAAATGAGGGGGTTAGACTCAATGACTTCCAATGCCCTTTCTAGATCTAAATGTATAATTCTATGAAAAGCACTTTGCAAACCTTAAAAGCCATAGAAAGTTAATAATGGGAGAGGGGCACCAGGTTGCCTAAGTAGAGACAGACAGACCCAAGCCGGAAGTGCAACAGTCCAAAACTTCCGTAATGATCAGCTTCGGGGCTGTGGATGGCTACTGCAATCCCAGCCTAGGCAAGAACACAAAACAACAATAACAATAACAAAATAAAACAGAACCTAAGTTCCATAAGAAAGTGGTATGGGAGAGGAAGGGAAGGCAAGGGTTCAAATCAGGGAGAAATCACATCCATTAGAGCAGAAGTATTAAATTCACAGCTTGCAAAACTCCCACATGGGCTGAACCCAATTAAAATG
This sequence comes from Vombatus ursinus, assembly GCF_900497805.2. Taxonomy (NCBI): domain Eukaryota; kingdom Metazoa; phylum Chordata; class Mammalia; order Diprotodontia; family Vombatidae; genus Vombatus; species Vombatus ursinus. The sequence goes on from NW_020954610.1 coordinate 65,760,274, forward strand.
TAATTGGGAAATGTTTAACAAAATAGATAAAAATACAATATAATATAGATAATGTTAATTTTTCATTTTCTAAGTGAATATGCAGCCCACAAGGATCCATTTCTATTTGAGTCTGACACTGTTGTATTAGAGGAATCACAGAAACTGTGAAAGAGGTGCTGTTTGAGCTTGGCTATAAAGGATAGGTAGGATTCTGATGTTTGGAAATGCAAGGGAAGACCCTCTAAGTGAAAAAAAAAATAGAACAAGCAAAGACAAAGAGGAAAGAAAGAGCGGGAAGTCCAAAGCGTGTAAGGGAAGAGTGAGTCACCAAGCTTATGTGGGCCTGGAGCTGTGTGTGTAGGGAATAAATGAAAACATAAGATTGGAGTGCTTTTGTGGAGGGCCTTGGAAGCCAGGCTGAGGAATTCAGACCTGATTTTGTGGGCATTGGGGAGCCACTGAAGATAGATACACAGGGAATGAAAGGATCAGAGCCGTGCTTTAGGAAAATTATTCTGGCATGAGTATAAAAGAGTGACTGGAGAGGGCAGAAACTGGAAGCAGGGAGACTGATTAGGACTTCATGGTAAGAATTGAGGTGAGAGATTATGAAGGCCTAAAAGTGTCTGATGGCAGTGGGGGTGAGGAGGTATGCAAGGACATTGGAAGACTAGAAGCAGAAGGACTTAGTGACTGAAAAGGGGTGAGGGGGGGAGGAATGAAGGTAAATGAAGAAATGGCAATGCCCCTTCTTTGACAGAATTAAATGACAGAAATAGAGAAGACTAGAGGAAAGGAAAACTGGTTTGAGAACAAGTATTGAAGCAGCATTGAACATAGTGACTTTAGTTGCCAGTGGATACTGTCATTGCAGTTCATGTGAAAATGGCCAACAGGTTGTTGAAAACATCAGACTAGAGCCTAGGGAGAGAAGATGGGTCTAGAAATATAGATTTGAGGGTCATCTAAGGTAGGTGGAGCAGTGGATAGAATGCTGGGCCTGGAGTTCAAATCTGGCCTCAGACACTTACTAGGTATGTCACCCTGTTTGCCTCAGTTTCCTCATCTGTAAAATGAACTGGAAAAAGAAATGACAAACCACTCCAGTATCTTTGCTGCCCCCCCAAAAAAATTAAATAAAGAAGTCATAAAGAGGTAGATGCAACTGAAAAAATACCAAATACACACCCAATCAGATCCAACAAGTATGCCTACAGTTCCTGGAACATAATAGGGACTTAATAAATGTTTGTTGAGCAATTAATTGATTTATTTATTAAGTCCTTACTATAAGCCAGGCTCTCTGCTAGGTGCTACAAAGACAAATGGTAAGCAATTACTGCCTTCAATGCACTTGTAGAGGTGGAACCTGAAACAAAAATGGATGAGAGCCCCTATGGATCATGTCTAGAGCACCAGTTCTTGACCTGTTTTGTGTCATGGACCCCTTTGGCAGTCTGGTGAAACCCACGAACCCTTCTCAGAATCACTTTAAAATTCATAAAAAAAAAAAATACATAGGATTATGAGAGAATCATATTGAAATCCAGTTACTGAATTTTTTGTTTTAATAGTTCATGGAATTCAGCTTAAGAACTCCTGGAGAAGGAAAAAAGAAGAGGGCCCAGGATAAAACTTTGAGAAAAGCCTTCGTTAAAGAGGCAGGAAGAAAAAGGGGAATGAACAAAAGAAATAAAGATTCAGACAAGTAGGAGGAGAACTAGGAGGGACCAGTGTTCTAGAAGCTAAAGAGAAGAGATATTTGAGGACTAGAGGATGGTGAATGGTATCAAATGCTCTGGAAAAGATGGGGGGAGATAAGGCATTGAATTAATAAGCTAAATTTATCTCTGGGGGAAAATGTCTCTAAATTCTTAATTTTTATACTGCAAAGTCAGTAAATGCCAATGTTCTGCCTAGACTTTGACATGTTTTATCCTGTTAACTATAGGATATCCAAATGCTCTGATGAAATGTGGGAATATTCTCCCATGAACATCAAAAAATACTGTGCCTGCCATTTTCCTCATTCAAACAAGTATTTAATAAGCACCTAGCATGTGCTAGACATTGCTCTAGGCGCTGGGGTACAAGTACAAATTTTTTTAAATGAAGCAATCTATTTATGAGAAGCTTACATTCTAATGGAGGCATGGGGGAACAACAAGTCCATGTGTAAATAAATACAACAAAAACATAAAGTAAATAAACATATTGTTACATATACATATAAAACTACAGTATGTTTAAGTATGCATACACATACACATACGTACACTGAAGTTATATACAAGGTACTTTGGAAAAGAAGCCACTACTAATATGGAAATATGTTTTGTATGACTTCACATGTATAATCAATATCATGTTGCTTGCCTTCTCAAAGGGGGGGATTAGTGGGTGGAAGGGACAGAATTTGGAACTCAATTTTTTTTAATGAATGTTAAAAAAAAGTTTTACATGTAATTGGGAAATATTTAATGAAATAAAAATTCATAAGGAAAAGAAAATAAAAGAATGGAAGCCACTAGCCGTGGTTGTTACTGCTTGATCATTTTTCAGTCATGTCTGACTCTTTGTGACCCCATTTGGGGTTTTCTTAGCAAAGATACTGGAGTGGTTTGCCATTTCCTTCTCCAACTCATTCTACAGATGAGGAAACTAAGGCAAACAGGTTTAAGTGACTTCCCCAAGGTCACACAGCTAGTAAACGTCTGACGCCAAATTTGAATTTAGGTCTTCCTGACTCCAGGTCCAGTGCTCTATCCACTGTGCCACCTACCAGTGGAAGGGATTGGCAAAACTTGCAGGAAAAAGATGGTACCTGATCTTGATCTTAAAGGAAGAGATAAACTCTATGAGGCAGAGGTAATGAGGGAAAACATTCCAGGCCTGGAGGACAACCAGCACAAAAGCATTGAGGTGAGAGATGGAGAGCCATGTGTTAGGAATAGAAAGAAGACCAATTTGGCTAGATTGGAGAGTGCAGAATGAGGAGTAATGTACTTGATAGAAAGACTGGAGTCAAGTTGTGTAGAGCTTTAAAAATTAAACATAGGAGTTTGTGTTATTTTCTATGTGTTTGTTTTTTCCTAGACACAAAAGGAAGACTCTGGAAAGGTCGAATAGTAAGTTACATGGCCCTCTCAGATAACTGATGCGGGAAAAACAAAATAACCTGATTATCATGATCATACCTAGTTTTTAAGAAGAAAATTCAACAATCTGAGAACCTTCTCCAGGATAACACTACCCAGCCAAGGTGGGAGAATCTGATGCAGCTCATACATTACAGGGCAAGGTGTTAGGAGGGTTAGCAACCTTGAGGGAATATGGCATGGAGAGCAGTACTGTGAATCAGGTGCTGAAATCACCAAGGAGCTGGTAGGTGACCGGGAAAAGGATGGTAAGAAGGTGGCATAATCTGAAAATATAACTTAAAGCAAGTTTGGTGAATTACCTTGGCAGAACAATGGTCTAGAAGTGGGGATTCGGGAGCATACCAAGCAGAGCTGGAAATAGACATGAGACAGTAGGCCTAGGCTGCATTACACAGAAGTTGGGATAGAAAAAGAGGATTAGCATAGAAGCAACACTGGAATGTTGCTTTTCCTACATAAGTGGAGATATTTTTAATGTCAAAACATTCTGCTCTCCATGGGGCATAAGTATTTATTCTGAAATCCAGTTAGAATCTAAATGTCTAGCCTTAACCTGCATTTTTAAGAGCTCGTTAGACATGGTGGAACTGAAGTCTTTCTCCTCCTTCCATGATCAGCTCAGGTATTCTGTCCTCCATGACACTGTTGAGCTGAAAAGCAAAAGGAGGGGGGAAAACAGAATGGTGAAGGGCCTCTGGTTAATGACACACAAGGATAAGTTAAAAGAATTGGGGATATTTAACCTAGAGAATTGGGGAGATATGATGACTGACTTCAAGTACTTGAAGGGCTATTGTGGGAAAGAGATTGGATTTGTTCTAATTGGCATCGGATGGGAATTCCAAAGAAGAAAACTTAGGTGCGCTCTCAGGAAAAACTTCCTAATAAAGTAGAGCTGTCCAAAACTAACATGGTCTGCTCTGGACTTTAAGGAGCTAAGGCTGAATAGCCACTTGTCAGTTATGATCATTTCAAGTATGTGTAGAAGTAGATGGCCCTTTCCAACTCAGAAAGTCTATGATTCTATAAAATCTTCCCTAATTCCCACACCGAGGTCCTTGACCCTGGGATCTATCAGCTCACTCTGTCTAACCTTGCCTATGCATTTAATCAGATTTCAACCTTTCCTTTCCCTTACTAGATTATAAGCTCTTTGAGGACAGGGGCTATATCCTTTTTATATTTGCATGCCTAGCATCTAGCACAGTACCTTCTACAGATAGGGATAGAGACAAGGATTGGACTTATGATTTAATTGGTACAGGGATCTCCGGGAAAATCTCTCCACCAATGCAAATCATCACCTTCTCTGTAACTTACAGCCTTAGAGAGTTGTCTAGAACACAGAGGTTAAGTTACTTGCCAAGGATCATACAGACAGTACATGTCAGAGTTGGTACTTGAACTCAGGGCTTCTTGGCTCTCAGGCCAGCTCTTTATCTACTAGCCCACGTTGCCTCGCCTTACACAGAAAACTAAACTTATTCTCACAAATTGCATTTAATTGAGTAGAATGTAGAATGCTGGTGAGATGAAAAATTGGTTTAGGGATATATGTCCCCTTTCCAAGTATTCTCAGGGATATGGAAAGGGAATGGGCAGCTCAAAGCTTCCTTTGACAGAAGGTGGAGGTAGGGAAAGTGGGAGGAAAGGAGAACCGAAAGAATCCACCCTCATTAACCTAGATGATCCACCAGACTAAAACAAACTCTCTGCAAGACTTGTTGTTCAATCAAAGAGGGTTGGGCTGGATGGACGTCAAGAGACCTGAGTTTTACTCCCAGCTCTACTACAAGCTAGCAATCATTTGTCTGATCCTCAGTATCCAACTATAGAATGAGGGAGTTAGATTAGGTCATTACAGCACCATAGAATCTAAGAGTTAGAAGGGACTTCAGAAGGGACCCAGTCAATTAAACAACAGACTCTCTCTCTCTCTCTCTCTCTCTCTCTCTCTCTTTCTCTCTCTCTCCATATGGGGGGAGGGGACAGGGGATCCTGGAAGGCTTCATAAAAGAAATGGCATTTGAACTGAGATTAAAGGAATATAAAAATTTCATTAGAGACCAAAGTAAGGAGGGAATGTAACTTTCTAAGACTTTTAATAGTTAAATAATTTTTTCTTTTAAATGAACCACCCAAGGAATGGCCCATTCACTCTATTAAGCATAAAATAAAATGGGTCCTAACCTGAAATCAAAATCTATCAAGTTGAATTGCCTTTAATGCCTTGCATCAATTTCTCACCTGACCATTCTGGTCTTATGTTAGCTCCACACTTAATCCAGATCTCCTCCAGTGCCATGTTTTTCAATGGAAGCTGCTGGAGGGTCTCATTTAGCTTCAAGATATCTTCAGCATAGGTTTTAGAGCCAGGTTCAAGTTCTATTTTTGACACTGATGCAATGACCCTTGGCAAGTTACTTAATTTCTCTGAGCCTCGTTTTCCTCATCCATGGTGTTTTTTGTTGTTGTTTTGGTCTGGACCTATGATTTCATCTGTATATGGAATTCACTATGTGGAAATTCCCTCCACTGATACCAGTCAACCATTTATGCCTATAACTGTGGTCTTAGAGAGTTAGCTGCCTTGGGCACAGAAAGGTTAAGTGACTTGACCACAGTCCCACAGTCCATAGTTAATGTGTATGTGAGAGGCACACTTGAACCTAGGTCTTCCAGACCCCAAGTCTGACCCTCTAGCCACTGTACAGCTCTACAATTTCTTTCTCATCCAAAAAATGGGCATCAAATGGGAACAACAATAATTATCATACACATCTCATAGAATTGGAAAGATAAAATGGGATAATGTGTATAAACTTTAAAAGGACATAAATGTCCAGTCTTTGTTTGAATGGCTGTATAGGGTAATAGAGTCAGGAACTTCTGGGTTCAAAGTTTGCCCAAAACACTTACTAAATATTTTCCCATGGGCAAATCACTGACCCTCTGTCTCAGTCTCAGTTTCCGTTATCTCTAAAATGGTGGGGGAAAAAACACCTCCAGTACCTACCTCATAGTGTTGTTGTGAGGCTCAAATGAAATGTCTGTAAAGTGTTTTGCAAACTTTATTATTATGAGACAAAATGACATATCTGGAGACCTCAAATTATTTCCCAAACAAAATTTTATGCTTTTATCCAAGTCCAGTCCCACTTTTTTTTATCATCTAAACTAATTGAGAAACCTAAAACTGCCCAGTCATGCTCATCTATAATCATCTCAGCACGTCCATCAACTGTGGGATTTGTCAGAAGGGAGAACTTTTTTTTTGTTTTTTTTTTATTAATTTATTTTGAATTATCAACAATCACTTCCATGGACTTTTGAGTTTTAAATTTTTCTCCCCTTCCCTTCCCACCTCCCTCCCCAAGATGGTGTGCAATCTGATATAGGCTATACATATACATTCCTATTAAACATATTTTCACATTAGTGATGGTGTAAGGAAGAATTAGAACCAATAGGAGGAACCATCAGAAAGAGGAAACAAAACACAACAGAAGAAAAAAAAAACAGCAAATAGTATACTTCGATCTGCATTCAAACTCCATAGTTCTTCCTTCATATTTGGATAGCATTTTCCATTATGACACCTTTGGAGATGTCTTAGATCCTTGTATTTCTGAGAAGGGTTAAGTCTATCAATATTAGTCATCGCACAATGTGGCTGCTGCTGTGTACAATGTTCTCCTGGTTCTGTTCACTTCACTCAGCATCAGACCATACAAGTCTTTCCAGATTTTTCTAAAGTCAGCCTGTTCATCATTTCTTATAGCACAATAGTATTTCATTACATTCATTTACCCTAACTTGCTCAACCATTCCCCAATTGATGAGCTTCCTCTCAATTTCCAATTCTTTGTCACCACAAAAAGAGCTGCTATAAATATTTTTGTACATGTGGGTCCTTTTCCCATTTGTATGATCTCTCTGGGATATAGCCCTGGAAGTGGTATTGCTGGGTCAAATGGTATGCACATTTTTATAGCCCTTTGGGCATAGTTCCAAATTGCTCTCCAAAATGGTTAGATCAATTCACAACCCCACCAACAATGCATTAGTGTTGCAATTTTCCCACATCTTCTCCAACATTTATCTTTTTCCTGTTTTGTCGTGTTGGCCAATCTGATAGGTGTGATCTGTTACCTCAGAGTTGTTTTGATTTGCATTTCTCTAATAAGTAGTCATTTAGAGCATTTTTTCATATATATATATATATGTAAGATGGCTTTAATTTCTTCATCTGAGAACTGCCTGTTCATATCCTTTGACAATGTATCAATTGGGGAATGACTTGTATTTGCATAAATTTGACTTAATTCTCTATATATTTTAGAAATGAGGCCCTTATCAGACAGAATAGTTGTAAAAATTCTTTCCCAATTTTCTACTTTCCTTCTAAATCTTGGTTATATTGGCTTTGTTTGTGAAAAAACTTTTCAATTTAATGTAATCAAAGTTTTCCATTTTGCTTTTCATAATGTTCCCTATCTCCTGTTTGGTCATGAATTCTTCTGTTCTCCATAAATCTGATAAGTAAACTATTCCTTGCTCTCCCAGTTTGCTTACAGTATCAGCCTTTATGTCTAAATCATGAACCCATTTTGACTTTATTTTTGGTATATGGTGTGAGATTTTGATCTATGCCTAGTTTCTGCCATACTCTTTTCTAGTTTTCCTGCAGTTTTTGTCAATGAGTGAGTTTTTATCCCAGAAACTGGGGTCTTTGAGTTTATCAAATAATAGATTACTATAGTCATTGACTACTGTGTCTTATATACTTAGCCTATTCCACTGATCCATCACTTTATATCTTAGCCAGTACCAAGAAGGTTTGATGATAGCTGCTTTATAATACAATTTAAGATCTGGAATGGGCTAGGCCACCTTCCCCTGCATTTCTTTTCATTAGTTCCCTTGATATTTCTGGACCTTTTGTTCTTCCAAATGAATCTTTTATTATTTTTTCTAACTCTATAAAATAATTTTTTGGTAGTTTGATTGGTATGGCACTGAATAAGTAAATTAGCTTAGGTAGAATTGTCGTTTTTATTACATTAGCTTGGCCTACCCATGAGCAACTGATGTTTTTCCAATTATTTAGATCTGACTTTATTTGTGTGAAAAGTGTTTTGTAATTGTGTTCATATAGTTCTTATGTTTGTTTCAGTAAGTAGACTCCTAAACATTTTATAATGTCTACAGTAACTTTAAATGGAATTTCTCCTTCTATTTCTTGCTGTTGAGCTTTGTTGGTAATATATAGAAATGCTGATGATTTATGTGGGTTTATTTTGTAGCCTGAAACTTTGCTAAAGTATTATTTCAAGTAGTTTTTTACTTGATTCTCTAGGATTCTCTAAGTATTTCATCATATCATCTGCAAAGAGTGATAGCTTTGTTTCTTCTTTGCCTTTTCTAATACCTTCAATTTCTTTTTCTTCTCTTATTGCTAAAGCTAATGTTTCCAGTATGATGTTGAACAACAGTGGTGATAATGGACATCCTTGTTTCACCCCCCATCTTATTGGAAATGCTTCTAGCTTGTCCCCATTACATATGATGCTTGCTGAAGGTTTTAGGTAGATGCTATTTATTATTTTAAGGAAGACTCCATTTATTCCTATGCTCTCTAGTGTTTTTAATAGGAATGGGTGTTGTATTTTGTCAAAAACTTTTTCTGCATCTATTGAGATGATCATGTGGTTTCTGTTAGTTTTGTTGTTGATATGATCAATCATGCTGATAGTTTTCCTAATATTGAACCAGCCCTGCATTCCTGGTATAAATCCTATCTAGTCATAGTGTATCATTCTTGTGATAAGTTGCTGTAATCTATTTGCTAATATTTTATTTTAAATTTTTGCTTCTATATTCATTAGGGAAATTGGTCTATAATTTTCTTTCTCTGTTTTGGCTCTTCCCAGTTTAGGTATCAACATCATATTTGTATCAGATAAAGAGTTTGATAAGACTCCTTCTTCATCTATATTCCCAAATAGTCTATATGGTATTGGAATTAATTGTTCTTTAAATGTTGGATAAAATTCACTTGTAAATCCATCTGGTCCTGGAGGTTTTTTCCCTAGGGAGTTCATCAATAGTTCAATTTCTCTTTTCTGAGATGGGGTTATTTAAGTATTTTACTTTCTCTTCTGTTAATCTGGGCAATTTATATTTTTGTAAATATTTATCCATTTCACTAAGATTGTCAAATTTATTGGCATACAGTTGGGCAAAATAGTTCCTAATTATTGTTTTAATTTCCTCTTCCTTGGTGGTGACTTCACCAGAAGGGAGAACTTTTAACAGAGAGAAGCTAAGACAACGAAAAGTTTGGAACCAAACCTTTACATTAAATCATTTGAAATAGAAAGGCCCAGATAAATCAGTTACAGCCAGAGTTCTTGGGCCTGGGTAATATTTCATGTCCCAATTTTTCTTCTTGCATCCCCAGCACGTAGCACAATGCTTGACAAATGGAAAACATTTAATAAATACTTTTTCATTCATTCACTTAAAAGATCTCAAGAACTGAAGTAGGGAGACAATGAGTTATAGGAACCAGTCTGGGACAGGTGAAAGTGGGCCAATCAAAGTGAAACACTGCCACCTAGTGCCTACTTTGGATCAAGACAAGTGGCTGTTCCATTAACCTCAGCATACAGATCATACTGACAAGTCTGAATCCATACAGGTAAATGTGTGAGAGAGAGAACCCAGACCTTTTCTTGATTGATTTTGGGTCATTCTATCACTAATAGTTTCATTTCTCTACTGAAAGCAAGCAGAATCTGCTGCAAAGCTACAGTAAGCTACCTACCTGAGTTTAAACGCAAGGACTAGATAGCCGAGTGAAACCACTCCTTCAGCCAGTAAACACAACTGAAAGTCATCCTGATCTATACCTCGCCGCTGGACCCAGATGGCTCTGGAGGAGAAAGGGACGCTAGTGACTTTGCACAGCCCTCCCTCACTTAAATCCAATTCACTTGCAAGTCATGACATCACCTTCCTGATGTCATGGTCCTCTTCAAGAATGCAGGACAAACAACAACTGAATTTAGCACCTAGTTAGCACAAATAATTAGCTAAAATAGAAAGCTACCAAATGTTGTATGTCCCCCTGTCCCAAGCCCAGGTGAGCACTCCTTCCCTCCCCTCAAAGCGCTACCCTGCTCCCTCCACGCCCCTACTCAGTAAACCCTTACCCCAGGCTCTTAGGCAAACAACCCTTATTTTCACCATGTCTCCAAGACAAATCCAGATCCAATTGAATACTGTGGGTTTAAATCTGCTCATGTTTAGAAGGGGTATAAACAAGCCTCTTTTTGGTGTGGAGTCATGAAACCAGGAAACAAGGGTTCAAATCCTGGCTCTGACACTGAATACCCATATGGCAATGGGCCATAAATGAACAAGTCACTTAATTAATTCCATAAGCCTCAATTTCCTTTTCCTTTTTTTTTTTCTTCTTTTTTGGCTAGACAATGGGGTTAAGTGACTTGCCCAGGGTCACACACCTAGTCAGCATTATGTGTCTGAGGCTGAATTTGGACTCAGGTCCTCCTGACTCCAGGACCGGTGCTCTACCCACTCTGCCACCTAGCTGCCCTTAAGTGAAAAGTTTTGAAATATGATGCCCCTCTTGTCTACACACACACACACACACACACACACACACACACACACACGCTTCTTTTTTTATTTTTCCTCCTTTGGAGATCATCTCATGTTCCTTCCAGTGAGAGAGCAATGGGCACTATGGGGAGAAGGGCTTGGGCATCATTGGGTGTCCCATAACACAGCAGTCGAGATCTGCAGAAAAAAAATAAATAAGGAAAAAGGTATATATACACACACACACACATTTCATGTTTTTTTGTTAAAGGAGAGAGGTAGAGAAGGGTTGGGAGAAGCTTTTCAAGAATGACAGTGAATGAGATCAGTGAGTTCTGCCAGCAATCCATCATCATAATTAAAGCTGTCTCCAAAGGAGTTAGTCAAGAAGCCTCTTCCAGTCCCAAACCAACCACTAATTGGCTTCATGACCTAGGGCAAATCACTTGACATCATGGGATCATAGGATTTAATACTAGAACAATAATGGTAATAGGTTACATTGAAATTTGCAAAGCATTTTCCACACATTATCTCATGCAGCTCAGCAATCCTATCAGATTATCTCCACTTTTTGTTTAGTCCAGTCTGACTCTTCATCACCCCATTTGGAGTTTTCTTGGCAAAGATACTGGAGTGATTTGCCATTTCCTCCTCCAGTTCATTTTACAGACAAGGAAATTGAGGCAAACAGGGTTAAATGACTAGCCCAAGGTCACACAACTAGCTAAGTGTCTGAAGCCAGATTTGAACTGAGGAAGATGAGTCTTCCTGCCTCCAGGTCCAGTACTCTATCCACTGAGCCACCTAGCTGTCCCATTTTACAGATGAGGAAACAGGTTAAAGGAAGTAAAGTGATCTAGTATGATGTAGTAGAAAGAGTGCTGGATTCACAGAACCTAGATTCCAACTTCTACCATTTACTATCTGTGTGACTTTGGGCAACTAGATTCATCTCCCCCAGACCTCAGTTTCCTTGTCTGTAAAATGAGGGGTTTGATTAGATGACCACTAAGGTCCCTTCTGGGGTAGCTAAGTGGCTCAGTGGACAGCGTGCCGGGCCTGAAGTTAGGAAGACTCATCTTCCTGAGTTCCAATCTGGCCTGAGACACTTACTAGCTGTGTGACCCTCCGCAAGTCACTTAATTCTGTGTACCTCAGTTTTCTCATTTATAAAATGAGCTGTAGAAGGAAACAGCAAACCACTCTAGCATCTCTGCCAAGAAAACCCCAAAAGGAATCACAGAGTCAGACGCAACTGAAAAATGGCTAAACAGCAAACAAAAGGGTCCCTCCAAGTTTTAAACCTATGATCCTATGAATTGCCTATGGCCCAGCTATCAAGCATCAGAGGCAAGATTTGGATGCCCATCCACCAGGCCAGTGTTCTCCCAAATGATACAGCCTGACCCCAAAGTGTGGGGGATCAGCCAAGTGTACGGTAGGAAGCTGAGTGGAATCCCACCTTCCTCCCATGAGACCTGTGTCCAATATGACTGCACTCACCCACATCCCTCACAATGCCCTCTCCTGCTGTTCAAACTCCCAGCCCCTCCCCCTCTTCACTGGTTGTCAGCCCCACAGGGAAGTTTCCCTATAAGTGTAGTCAGTATACTCTTTACCCTCTCACCCAGCATAAGGCAAGCTATGTCTCCCACTCAGGGCTTTAGGAGTATGCAGAAGGGTTTGGATGTCCCCTTACAAGTTGTCTTCTTCTCACAGTTAGCCACAGTTACCCCTTCCACATCTCCACTTTCCCCATCACAGTTTCAATATATCATGGGTCAGCATAAAAAAAAAATTAAACGGAAATTTTGGGAGAGTTTTACAGAAATTGTAGTTGACACATGAAGACTAGCAGATGACATAAAGTCTATAACCAAATACTTAACCCAAATTTTACAATAAAGAACTGAATACCCCATAAAAGAAAAAGAAAAAATTCAAACTTCTTCTCTGGTTTGAAGGGAGGGCCAAAATAAATTAGGAAGATTTTCCAGATTGGGGTGGGGGGTGCCACACTGTGGAAGGGATAACTGTAGTGATTAGCACCCTAGCTATATTTAAACATTTAACCTCAATTAGCTCTTACAAAGGGATATTTACTTTGAAGCTGTAACAAAGACAAATGTGCAAATATTTTCTCTGCTACCTGGAACTTGGGGGTGTGGAATATACTCTCTTCTATACTACTTTAATCTCTGGGGACAATGGGGTTACTCAATACAGCATAGCCTTGGTCCCATCAAATTCAGTGGTTGCCCTGGTGCCACCGGAAAAATCTGTCCCTCCATCCATAAGCATCCCCTGCCTATGGCGGAGGCAGGGGAACAGAGAGGGCAGAGGTCCAGTTTTTCATGGGGCGATGACCAATAAGAAGTAATCCCTTGTCCCTCTTTTGGATTTGAGTGGGACAGAATAAGTTCACAGGATGAGCAGTTATGGAAGGGTTGTCATCTCCATCACAGGTCTCTTTACATGATCTTTCCCCAAAAAACCTCACTCCTTCCAGTCAACCCAGTTCACAGCATTGGTGAATGCCACTCCTCACTCTCCCTCCACACATAGAGCCAATCAGTTGCCAAATCTAACTATTTATCCCCACATAACATCTCTCAAGTAGCCCAGTCACCTTAAGCCAAGCAAAAAAACGCTTCTCACCTGGACTGTGATAATAGGCTCCTGATTGGCTTCCCAACCTCAAGTCTCCGCCCCCTACAACCAATCAATCTTCAAAAGATTCCAATAGACAGCCCGACTGATTTTCCTAAAGCACAAGTCTGATTCGATCATTCAATAAATTCCGGTGGCACCATCTTGACTCCAAGATCAGATGCTTCTTTAGCTTGTCCTTTTTTGATATTCATTTTTGTGTAAGTTTTATAGTATATATTATTAGTATAGTAGCACATCTATAATTCATAAATAACTAAAACACACACATATACATGCATCTGCCTCACTTAACTCCAATTCATGCACAACTCAA
>NW_020954610.1:65774041-66120734 GCF_900497805.2 Vombatus ursinus
TCTGCAAAATGGCTAATAATAGCTCCTACCTCCCAGGTCTGTTGTAAGAGAAAATGAAATATTTGTAAAGCACTTTGCAAACCTTGAAGCACTATATAAATGTTCATTATTATTAATGTGTGCTCAAAAATGTACCAATGGGAAATGTGATCAAAAATATGGAGACCACTATATTAGACCACTGCTCTCAGAGTGTTAGAGTTGGAAGAGGTCTTGGAGTTAATTTAACCCAACCCTTTAATTTTATTTTATAAATGAGCTAACAAAGGTCTAGAGAAGTTAAAGGACTCAAATAGTACCCAGCAGAGCTGGAATCCAGATCCACTTCTTCCTGGGTTTCCTCATCCATATAATGGAGCTGACTGATATGATCTCTGAGGTTCTTCCCAGCTAGTACAATAGCATGGTCTATCATAGGATGCAACTCAGACACCAAGATTCATTTGGAAAACCTACAAAGGAACTCAAAGACTCAGGTATCTCTAAGATGATGTTTTCAATATGGCACGTGGCACCATCCAATAGGACCTATGTTCCCACCAGGAGTGCCCACACAAAAAAACTGATAACCAGAAAGAAGATTTAGGAAAAAATTGTTCTGTGTTTTCCAGTCATGTCTGACTCTTCTTGATCCCATTTGGGGTTTTTGTGGCAGAGATACTGAAGTGGTTTGCTGTTTCCTTCTCCAGCTCATTTTACAGATGAGGAAACTGAGGCAAATAGGGGTAAGTGACTTGCCCAGGGTCACACTGCTAGTGTCTGAGACCTGATTTGAACTCAGTACACTGGGCACTCTATCCCCTAAGCCACCTAGCTGCCCCAGGAAAAGATTAACCTTTGCAAGAGAAAGCCTGACCTGGTGCTCAGATAATGGTAAAAACACACCAGAAAAGGGGAAAGTCATCGTGCTTTTGATATTTGGTTGGGTCCTTCGGTGTAGTAACCTCCTGGTCCAAATGGCCAGTAGAGAGCTCACAGAAAAGGAAAACATGTCTATTCTCAACATCAGTATTTTAAACCTACTTTCACCCTTACATTTCCTTATTTTTGCTTGGATAAGCCTATGAATAATTGAGGTCCTCAAATGCCACCAGTTTCTTTTAATTAGCATTTGGATTATATAGGCTTGCCTATGCTACTGGCAAAGGATAAAACAAGGCAAGTCTGGACCCATTTGATTTTATGTCATAAGTGCTGAGAGGCCTGGCAATCCTCAAAGACGACCTGAGTTTTTATGGGTAGACAGACACTGTAGGTAAATAGAGCTGAGCCAAGGTCTAATCAAGTCCCTAGAATCTCCCTGAGAGCAATGGACCAGGTCTCTACCCACTTCTCTTTAACATTATAGCCACAAATGAGAATATAAAGGCATAGACACACAGAAAACAAGGCTGTCTTCTGCCTTCTCTCCTTTCCCTAAAGTTGCTCCTTCCCTCTCCAATCATACGTTTTATACACTGGGTTGCAATGGAAAGAGTTCTAACTGGATCCAGAATAAGAGAATGTGGGCATGAATCCATATTCTGCCTTCTACCACCCATGTGACTTTGGGCAAGTCACTTAACCTCTAGGCATTAGATTTCTCCATTTCACTTTGCTCCCAACACCTCTGTGAGGTGAATAGTGGCAAAAAATTGTACCTTTGGACTGAGAATCTCAAAGACTGAGATCCAAAAAAAAAGTCAAAAGGATAGCAGGAGATTGCCCTAAGGATATAAAATGGAGGGGGCAGAGCCAAGATGGCAGAGAAAAGCAGTGACTTGCTTGAGTTTTCCCTCAAACACCTCCAAATACCTGTAAAAAATGGCTCTAAACAAATTTTAGAGCAGCAGAACCCACAAAAAGACAGAGTGAAGCAAATTTCCAGCCCAAAACAACCTGGATGGTTGATTAGAGAAGTCTATTTGGCCAGGCTAGGAGAGAAGCATAGTTCAGCATAGGCACACAGGCAAAGATCAGGCCTCAGCGAATCTGGAGCAGGCCTCAGGGGACTGAATCACTGGCAGCTGTGGCAGTTTCCAGACTTCTCAACCCACAAATGCCAAAGAAAACTTAGAAGGTCAGTAGGAAAGTTCTATTGGACTGCAGTGAGAGAGGAGGAGCTCGGTTCCAGCTTCAGTCCCAGTGCAGCCCCGGGGCGGCAGCTGCTTCCAGAGCTCTTGGCCCACAGACTGAGGGGGAATCTAGTGGCTGATCAGAGGAGAATTACAAGGATTTATTTGCTGGTGCTGAGGCAGGATTCTCTTGCTTTGCCTGTGCTTGGATCTGGGTCACAGTTCTGGGTAGCAGTCCTGGGGCAAAGAGGAGCACTGGTGTGGTGGAGCTTTTAGTGGCTGTGGAGAGGGAATCCTCCTCACAGTTCCAAGGTAGAAAAGAGTGTTTGTGGTCACTCATAGACCAGAGCACAGGCCAGGAAAGGAGTAAACACTTAGCCCTTGATCATACCACCTTAGAAGAACTGAAAACTTACAGGTCCCCAGAAGTATCTCTGAAAACAGCTGCACAAAACCCCCAAAGCTTGGGACTGTACATTCTCCACACTGGAAGCAGACCCCTACCTTAACAAAGAGTTTAAAACTCGAGAAATTGGCTGGGAACATGAGCAAACTACACCAAAAAAGTCAGACCATAGAATCTTTGTTTAGTGACAAAGAAGATCAAAACATACAACCAGAAGAAGACAACAAAGGCAAAGCTCAAAGAAAAATATGAATCAGTCCCAGGCCATGGAAGAGCTCAAAAAGGATTTTGAGAAGCAAGTAAGAGAGGTAGAGGAAAAACTGGGAAGAGAAATGAGAGTGATGCATGAAAATCATGAAAAATAAGTCAACAGCTTGCTAAAGGACACCCCCCCCTAAAAAAAATACTGAAGAAAATAACACCTTAAAAAATAGCCTAACCCAAATGGCAGAAGAGGCCCAAAAAGTCAATGAGGAGAAGAATGCCTTAAGATGCAGAATTGGCCAAATGAAAAAAGAAATCCAAAAGCTCACTGAAGAAAATACTTCCTTAAAAATTAGAATGGAGCAAATGGAAGCTAGTGACTTTATGAGATTGCCCTAAGGTTAGTTGGCAGAGTTAAACACACACCAAGGTGTGTAAAAATTCACTTTTAAAATAAAACAAATTTGGCTAGTCGTGGTGGTCTATAACTGTAATCCCAGATATCATAAAGGCCCCTTCTTTGTCAGAGATAGGGGTGGGGTGGGGAGAGGAGAGAGAGGAAGATGATGTCAAAGGGTAATATTTTACATTTTCTTTTGTTTTTCAGTCTTTTTAATTTGTTCTAGTATTTCTCATCCCATGGAGTCATTGATTTCTGTCTCTCCTTGTTATGGAATTCCCTTACTCGGGTAAAGTTTACCACTTCATGTTCTAAGCTACTTATTCTCTTTCCCTCCCCTCCTCTCCCATCCCTTCCCTTCTCCCCTTCCCTTTTTTCCTTCCCTTCCCTTCCCTTTCCACACACACACGTACACACAGACCCCTCAGTGGATAGCCCAGCATGACCCAGAATATAATCATTAGCCATTGATAAAGTGCTACCATGACTAAAGAAATGCCTTCAGACCTGCTTCCTAGATGAGCAAACCCAGAAAAGGGGGAGAGAGTCAAAGCTAGGAGAAGCTCTGGGATGAGATCTCTATTGGGGTTGTTGGAGGGGGTAAATTCCCTCTCTTCTCCTACTTCAGTCATGTAGTTTTGAAGAGTAGCTACTGGACCAGTTAGAGATACTCTGTCTAGCAGGTAGCCAGACAAATACAGATAGATAACAAATACAGAAAGACAGTCACTCAAGGGAGGAAGCAACTTCAAGGTCCCCTGGCAGCAAAAAAGAGAGATGGCCTACGAAGAGGAATAAACATTCAGAACCCAGATGAAGAACCTGACCTGCAAAGACATTACACCCAAAGAGGACTGCATTTGGATTTATGAAGAAAGGACCTCCAGGCCTTATAATGTCAGGAGTTGTGAGTTACCTTTATCACACATGTATCTTTGTCACTATATGTGCACCTCACTACCATCATATATTGTTTGAATCTACTTTCCTCACATAGTGTTTACCTGTGGGAGAGTACACCACAACTTTATGGGAGAAATGCTTTATAACTACTGTCCTCGCTCTACGATATGAGTAAATGCCTTGGCTAAGAGCTAATTGTATTTACTGGCTAATTGTTAATAGGAGACATATCAGAAGGGGCTCATGGGCAATAGTATTAAGAGTATAGACCCACAGGATTACCCCTAGAAACTGTTAGAGTATCCCCTGCCTTATGGGCTGCCAAGCTTACATCCTCTACACTTACACGTCTTGCTCCCTTCTCCTACTGCTTCACTTCTCTGGCCCTGGCTTATTCTTACCATCTGCCTCCTCTGCTCCTCATGAGCTTATAAGCTGCCAAAAGAAGCCAGAGGAAATCCTCTAACTGTGCTTTCTGTGTGTATTATAAATTCATGTTATCCAACTTCAACATGTCTATTCTCTAGACATGTTCTCAAGGAAGACAGGAAGTCCTTTTATTTCTCCCTAATTGATTCCCTATTTCACTCCTCACAGAAGCTCCCCACATTCTTCCTCCCCCTTTGTCACAGCTAAGAACCTTGCCTTTCATTTTGCTGAAAAAATTGAAGCCATTCAACATGAACTCCTTATTCTACCATTCTCTTCATCTCAAAAGCCATTGACATCATCTTCCACTCTCTCCTCTCCCCACCCCACCCCCATCTCTGACAAAGAAGGGGCCTTTCTCCTTGATGAGGCCATCTCCTCTCCATGTACACTTGATTTCATCCCACCTCGTCTTCTTCAACAGATTACATTCTCAGTCACTGGTCCCCTCAAATCTTCAACCTCTCCCTATCAACTGGCTCCTGTCCTACAGCCTTCCAAACATGTCCAAGACTCCCCAACCTTTCAAACAAAACAAAAAAACCTTTCCTAAACCCTGCCATCCCCTAAGGCTGTCATCCTACATGTCTCCTCCCTTTCTCAGTCCAACTCTTCGGAAAAAGTTGTCTACAAACTCCAAAAGATTCATGATGAAAAATGCCATCCACTTCCAGAAAAAGAACTATGGGGTCTGAATGCAGATCAAAGCATACTATTTACTCTCTCTCTCTCTCTCTTTCTCTCTTTTTGTTTCTTCTTTCTTGTGGTTCTCCCATTGGTTCTAATTCTTCTTTTCAACAAGACTAATGTGAAAATATGCTTAATATGAATGTATACGTAGAGCCTATATCAGATAGCATGCTATCCTGGGGTGGAGGGAGGGAAGGGAGGGTGAGAAAATTTGGAACTTAAAATCTTATGGAAGTGAATGCTGAAAACTAAAAATAAATAAATAAACTTTTTAAAAAAGGAAAAAAAAAGTTGTCTACAATCATTGCCTCCACTTCCTCTCCTTTCACTCCCTCTTTAACCCTTTCCCATCTGTCTTTCAACCTAATCACTTACCTAAAACTGCAAAATTGCCAAAGATCTCAAAAGTGCCAAATATGATGTTCTCTTCTCATTCCTCATCCTTCTTGACCTATGCGCTACATGTGACAATGTTGACCAGCTTTTCCTGGATATTCTTTCCTCTCTGCTTTGTTTTTGTTTTGCTTGTTTTTGTTTGTTTGTTTTTCTTTTTTTTAGGCAATTGGGGTTAAGTGACTTGCCCAGGGTCTCATAGCTAGGAAGCGTCCAGTGTTTGATCTGAGGCCAGATTTGAACTCAGGTTCTCCTGACTTCACGGCCCATGCTCTATCCACTGCACCACCTAGCTGTCTCCTTTTGTTTGTTTTTTGATGCTGTTCTATCCTGGTTTACTTCCTCCCTGTCTGACTGCTCCTTCTCATTTTCCCTTTCTGGCTCATCATCCATCCCTCAACTGTGGGTGTTACCCAAAGTTCTGTCCTAAGTCCACTTCTCTTCTCCCTTTTTACTCTCTTGAAAGCTTCATCAGCTTCCATGGGTTCTCTATGTAGATGACACAGATCTGCACATTCAGTACACCTCCCTCCTGAGCCAATTGATTATTGAATAATCCAAAATGGGGCTCCTAGATACATCTTAAACTTAATATTTCTAAAAGTAAACTCATCTTTTCCCCTCTTCCAAACTTCCCCATTTCTGTAGAAGAAACCTTCATCAGCCCACTATCTCAGATTCATGATCCTACCATAATCCCCACCCCAGTACATCCTACATACTGCATCCAAAGTGATTTTCCTTAAGCCCATATCTGACCATGTGACTCCCCTACTCTACCAACTCCAGTGGCTTCCTATTACCTTTAGAATAAAACAAAAATAAATACCAAAATTTAGCTTTTAAAGCCTTTTACAACTTAGCCCCAAACCACCTTTCCAGCCTCACTAGATATTATTCTCCCTCCCCCACTCTTAGATCCAAACAAACTGGTCTTCTCTCTGTTCCTCATTCATCTTCTATAGATAAGGGAAGAAGAGATATCAGAAAATACTTCCCTTTCTTCTTTGCAAAGGTAGGGCACTTACAAGAACTGTTGAAGAGAAAAAAACCACCTGTGCATTAGAGCCAAACCTGTCAGAGATTCATTTTTATTAATGTACAAACAATTCTCCTTACAGAGAAATTGATCCAGAAATTCCTCCAGCTAAATCAGAAAAGTTTCCCTCCTCAAGCAGTTTCAAAATCAGATTTTTCTAGCAAGCTGGGAAAAAATATTCTACAGTGATATAAAACAAAGGCTATTATTTAAATTTAAGGTTTTTTGAATTACTAAACAAAGAGATCAATGTTAATGTTGGCCCAGATCCTGGTAGAAGAAGTTTCTTCTGGAAACTAGTAGTTTCCTCTAATGACTTCCTCTTTAAGTCTAATCAAGGGTAAAACAAAGGGACAGCTCTTTAGATTTGCTTAACTAAAAGGCATCCGTACTCTGAGTTTGGTTGACAATAAACATGGCACTCCCAGCCTCAGCTTGGTCCTCTATTAACCTGGCTGCTGCTTCTGTCTAGGGGAATTAAGGTCACTCCCCAAAATTGATCAAGGCAAACTGATTCAAGGGAGGCTAATTAGGTCTTCCTCCATTCAAGGGAGAACTAGTCAAAGGAAGCATAGCACTTCACATCAGGACACTGTCATAATACTAATTTTTAATTTCTATGACACAATTGAGATCTCCTTGTGCTTGAGAATGTGTATGCCTCAGTATACTTAGGCCTATACTTTGTGGAAAACTATATATTACTGGACTTTGTTGGTGAACTGCGTTTTTTCCTCTTTTCTTTTTTATTCACTGTTACAAGGGACAGCTTTCAGGTGGGAAAGGAGGTCAATGGGTGTCAATTCTGAAAACAAATGACCAACAGTAGCAGAGGTTATACAACTGCTGTTAACTCTAAAAATACCAAAAAATATCAAAGACCTCACACAGATTATCACCACAGTTAATTCTGAAAAATAAAATAAAAACAAAATAAAAACAAAGAGTTAACAGTGTTCATAAGCAAAAAGCTTTCTTTATTCTGTTAGAGGAGGTAACCTAGATACATGTGCCAGGGCCTCCTCTGATACTGAGGAGACTCGATTTAGTGTGGGCAAATATGTGCCTCTCAAAGCCACATAGACTAGTGGCTACATAGTGAGCTGTAGCCCTGACGATGAGGGGTAACAGCAACAGTGAGACAAGTTTGAATACTATCAGGGCTTCGTGATCTGGTTTCTGCAAGGTGCTTGTCCAATATCAGGGATCACCTGGTGCTGATGTGAAACAATTCTGGGATTTTGATGTGGCTGAGTTCATCCAGAGGGTGAGTGCTCAGGACTGTTGTTATGCCAAGTTCAGGGCACAGCTTGCTTGCTGGGACTTAGTTCTGGAAAATAGCTCTCCTAATAGTAAAAAGAGAGGGGTGGTCTTGGCATTGGGATCCTGACATTTCCCATTTTGACTAAAGGGAAGGTGTCTAAAAGAACTTCTCCCCTTCTGGCCAATAAAGGAAAGGCAGGTATAACTAAGATGCCACAAGAGGCTAGCTGGCCCAGGACAAGATGTCGAGTTGACGGACAGCTGTGGGCTTAGGTTGGTGAGCTTAGGGATTAAGATGGCAAATCCAACAATTTGTTAGCCTCTCCCCCTAGCAATGATGGAATGCTATTTTTATCCCAGAAGGTCATTTCCTTGAGGGGACCTATCAGGGAAGTGTGTCCCAGGTATCATTGAGAAACTCCCAATAGGGAATCAGGACCTTGGTGGTTGGGCACATAACAAAAGGGAAAAGGGAAAAAAAATTAGGACAGTATATTCAACCCTTGTCTGGAATCTTGGGACAGCTTTCTTATCTGGATATTGACTGCTTCTGGGTCCCTACTAAAATGAACTTTGGGCTCGGATTCTTATAATCTAGCCACAGCTCAGATTCTTAAAATCTAGCCACTGCTTAGATTCTTATAATCTAACCACTGCTTACCCATGTTCAGACTCCTTAAGAGTCTGCCCAATATGATGGATGTTCTAATAAACCTTGTCTTTGGCCAAAAGAAGGCTTGGGTTGAATTCTTTCAGGCAGGATCCATGTGTTGTGATTTTGGTGTCCCAGCACCCCTGAATCCCTAAACCGCATCATTTTGGTGGCCCGTACGGGGAAACTGCCTAACCCCAAGTTCTTCTCCAGCCAGGACTGGAAGGTATGTAAGCCTCCTCCCTCCCCTCCTTTCTTGCTCTGCGGTTGGGGTCGCTCTCCAAGCACCAAGGCTTGGAGGTGCTTTTCTGGCAGACAGTTATGAGGCTGTCAGGCTCTCGGTCCACTGGGTCAATTCAAGGCCATGGACCTGGGTACACCTTCTGCAGCATAGAGGACAAGGATGGACACCCTATCCAGAAGTGTATCTGTGAATTCCCTTGGCACTAGGGAATTGGGGAAAACTGCAGTTGCTTTTTGGTTCCCTGAGGCTTACTTACTCCCTTCCCTCTATGCCCCTGAATTCTCCTTCATGGAGGTTACAGGGGAAAGTTAGAACACCTGAAAATATCTTGGCAGATTCTGGAGGTTTTGTGATTGATCATTAAGGAGTTTAGAATTCCTCCTTACAACCCTGGTCACTCTTCTTCCACTCCTTTCACTTGAGTACTTTTGATTTTGCCCTCCCCCACCTAGGCAAAAGGAAGGAGCATGGAGGGGCAGCAGCTACAGCATGGGCCCCACTGGCAATGGGCTTGGGCCCTATGGCAACCTTTGCCTGGAAGCAACACCCAGGTTCAGCACATCCTGCTCAAGGTAATGAAGCTAGCCTCCAAACTTGGGTAAGCATGCTCTTTTAAATTTGTAGTTTTAACTGTTAACAATGAGATGTTGATTCTCTGTGTAAAGTAATTTGGAAGTACATTTAACAAAACTGAAGTCATCTGATTGGTAATAGGTTTGTTTCACATTTCAAATTGGTGAACTTTCTGTATCAGTTATGTCAAGCAACTTTTCATAATTTGGTTACCACTAAAATAATGTAGCTATTGTTGGTTATTGTTTTAATGTGTAAACTAGCCAAAAAGCTTGTTTGGGTTATGTATGGCTTGCTAAGAATTTGCAAGTGTAAAGAAATCTCAAATGATTGGCTTTTTACACCAGGACAAATTTAAGTTTGAGATGTAAATCCTGGAAAAGTTTTTCCTAGGCTGTGTTTAGTAAAACTTGCTGTTTGATGTAAAAGCTCATAGGATTTTATTTTGAGTTGTCTGATGGGTCATAATCCATCGATAATCAATAATCCACCATCTGAAAGAAATGCCACAAGCTATTCAGAGGAGGTGATACTGGTGGTAAGTCAGCATGAGAAGACAATTTTAGCCTCAGTCTAAGATGGGATCCTCCTGGCTCAGTTTCCCCATTATGTTCCTTTGAAAGGGAATGTTACCCACCTGGCTATTTCTGAGTCTGGCTATGAGGTAGATTTGATACTTCATGGTTGGAAAACTGAATTATCTGAATCCAAATACAGCTAAGGATGTCTTATTCTCTCATTTGGTTAAATTTAGTCCCTGTTTTATATCTGGACTCTGCAGTCTTTTCTATCAGATTTGTGTCTTCCAGACTACAGGCCATTCACCTACAGTTGGTAACAGTGAGTGCCAGCCAATGGACCCCCATTGTTCCCTGGATGCAGCCTGTGCTTGGTTCCAGTCAACCTCCTCTTTGGGACCCCCTCAAGGCAGGCACAGCTCTATGCCCCTTGCCATCAGGAAGCAGTTTCAGAAGCCAAGACCTTCGCCCCTTACCCCAAAAGAATTTGGGTTCCTATTTGTTTGAGAGGGGAATGATAGGGCTGGAATCTGGGCCCCAGAAAGGAAAAACCCTAGACTTTCCCACATGGCCAAATCTCTGGCGTTCCCCTGAGGCTATAATCCCATCAACTGGTCTTTCATTGTGGCTACACCCAATCTCCCCTCCATTGTCCCCTCCCTATGGCCCCAGACCATTTCCCACCCTTGGTCCCATCTAGGCTCCATTTCTCACCCTTGGGAATACTATTATCTCCTGGACAACCTCCATTGTCTTGCCTCCCTATGGCCCCTGGCCATTTCCCACCTAGGCTCCATTTCCCACCCTTGGGAATTCTATTACACCCAATCTCCCCTCCATTGTTTTACCTCCCTATGGCCCCTGGCCATTTCTCACACTTAATCCTAGCTAGGCTCCATTGTCCAGGTCCCAGGAGTTCTGTTCACCCCAGCTTACTGGCCACTCCCATCCAGATCTCCTTAGACCCCTCCTCCAGTCACCCCTAACTACTTGACTACTCCTAGATCCCTCCCACAGGCTTTCTGTATATAAGGTCCATCTTGTCTCCATTAAGATACTGAGATTCTTAAAATCTAGCTACGGCTTAGATTTTTATAATCTAGCCACTGGACAGATTCTTATAATCTAGCTACTGCTTACCCATGTTCAGACTCCTTAAGAGTCTGCCCAATATGATGGATGTTCTAATAAACCTTGTCTTTGGCTGAAAAAAAAATAAAATAAAATAAAATGAACTTTGAGATCCTCAGAGGGTTCTGCTGTTCACTCAGGAGCAAGGGCTTTCTTCAGATGATCCAGGAATTTGGCAGCTGTGAGAGCAGTCAAAAGAACCTGGTAGGGGCCCTTAGAAATAATAATTGGTTGATCAGTACAGGGCCAGTTTCCTGATAAGACATATGGGATGCCTGAGATGTACAATTCTGAGAAAACTCCTTATATCAATCTTTGGATCTGAGTTTTTGCTCAGCATAGA
This sequence comes from Vombatus ursinus, assembly GCF_900497805.2. Classification (NCBI taxonomy): domain Eukaryota; kingdom Metazoa; phylum Chordata; class Mammalia; order Diprotodontia; family Vombatidae; genus Vombatus; species Vombatus ursinus. Next base: position 65,785,284 of record NW_020954610.1, read on the forward strand.
CCTATGATAGACATAGGTGCTTGGTTGAGGGTGTCTAAACAGCACATAGAGGTGGTCCAGTTTCCTAGGCATGCAGGACTAGGTTCAAATGATGCAAAGTGACATGAAAACAAAAGATATCAATACAATTTTAAATTAAAAATTGAATAATTATATAGAAAAAGTGAATAACTTTATAACAGTGAATAACTATATAAAGCCTAAGATCCTCTTATTTTGTCTTCGGAGTTCACACCTTCAACTTGAAGGAAATGGTCGGTATTTTTGGAATCATATATTAAACTTTCTTAATATCTGTACTTGCAGACTAAAATAATGAACAACATTTGTTTCTCCAGACTAAATGATATGACACATTGTGGTTGTGTGACACTGGGCAAGTCATTTAACTGCTCAATCCTTAGACAATATGTTACAGAGAATGTATCAACTTTCATTAGCACAGGGAGTTTTTCATTGGAAAATTGAAGATATATCAATGAAATTGCAAGTCTAGTCTATTACTATCATTATTATTATTATTATTATTATTATTATTGCCTCTCAGAGTAAAAAAAAATACACTTTTAGAATGAAAAAAAGTATCCAACATACCCTAAGTTTCAGTTAGACTGGACCTCATAATCTTTCCCATTTGGTGTTTGCTTGAAGACCTCCAATAAAAGGAAATTCACTGCCTGCTGAGGAAATTCATTCTGGCCTAGGATAGCTCTATTGTTAGGTATTCTCTCCTCACATCAAGCTTAAATCAGCCTCTCTGAAACTCCCACCCAATGCTTCTCATTCTGGCCAAGGAGAGTAAGTCTAAAGCATTCACATGACAGCCTTCCTTCAGATACTTGAAGACTTTTATCATATTTCTCTTCCCACCCCTGCCAATATATCCCACCCCAAGTCTTTTCTTCTATAGGCTCAATACTCTCAGTTCACTTCCTTTAATGACTTCCCCCATGGTCTTCAGTTCACTCACCATTCTGGTTGCTTTCTTTTGGATTATTAATTTATCTATTAATCTAACTATTGAGTAATTACTTATTGAGTATAAGAAGTCACTTAATAAATGCTCAATGAGTAATAATTTATCATGTCCTTCCTAAAATGTGAAATCCAAAAATTAATACAGTATTTCAGATATGATCTGACCAGGACAGCATATGGTACAACTATCATCTCAAGTATGCTGGACATTCTACCTCTCTAAATGCAGCAGAGGTAAGCATTACAAGAGACAGACAGACGGCATGGAGTATAGGATAGCAAGCTGGACTTGAAGTCAGGAAGCCGTAGGTTCAAATTCCATCTCTGATACTTATTATGGCCCTGGGTAAGTCATCTAATCTCTCTGAGTCTCAATTTCTTCATCTGTAAATTGAGGAATATTTTCATCACTTCCTTCAAGACACAACTCAAGCACTACTTTGTACACAAAACCTTTCCTGATCCCATCTCTTTAAGTGTCTTATACTTTTTCTGCATATATATCTATATATATACAGATATATATGTAAATATTGTTTCCCCTAATTGAGCTTAAGCTTCTTGACAGTAGGACTTGTTTCTTTTGTTTGTCTTTGTATCCCCAGTGCCTAGCACTGTGCATTGGCACACAGGGACAGCTAGGTGGTATAATGGTGGGCTTGGAGGCAGGAAGACTCATCTTCCTGAGTTCAAATCTGGCCTCAGACACTTACTGACTGGAAAGTCACTCATCTCTGTTTGCTTCAGTTTCCTCATCTGCAAAATGACCTGGAGAAGGAAATGGCAAACCACTCTAGTATCTTTGCCAAGAAAATTCTGAATGGGGTCACAACAAATGGGACACAATTGAACAAGAATTCCAACAATGAAAGTCACTTAATAAATGCTGGTTGATTAATTTATGGCCAAGGATCCCTTCCAGATCTAAATCTACAGTCCTGTGATTGTGTCAAGCCACCCTGCTGGGACTTAGAGGGGATCCTGTTATTGGGCATTTACCAAGAAAAAACACTGAGTTTAACTAAAGACACTCAAGGGAGCAGGGAGTCAGGATAACAAGTGAAGAGTCCTGATGCAAGCCAACAAGCCCCCCACATTGGGACCAGGATTGACACCCCTAAACAATGACAAGGACTAATATTCCCAAAGCAGATGCCAGAACAGATACAATCAAAGATGACATCATGAATGAATGAATGAGTGAGTAAATAGGACCTCTTGGGCACAGGGGTCTTTAGGCCAGGATAGGAAGCTCTCAGCATTGAGTTTATAGCATCTCCACTATCAGAGCAACTCAAGTATTTCATAGGAAAATAAGGCATCCTGCTATAGAATATGTTTGTCTTCTTATCTTTGAAATTACAGGTAGTGACACACTAATTGGATGAGAAAGTGGAAGTTTCTAGCCTGGAATAGTAACAGGATTATGGGTTTTTAGCTGATAGAGACTTTATAAACCATTTTGTCCAACTCCCTCATTTTACAGGTGAGGAACTACAGCCTAGACATTGTATTTCAAGAAATTATCAAAGAAAACTGCCTTGATTTCCTAGAACCAGGGTGCAAAATAGAAATTGAAAGAATTCACCAATCGCCTCCTGAAAGAGATCCTAAAATGAAAACTCCTAAGAATATTAAAACCAAATTCCAGAGCTCTCAGGTCAAGGAGAAAATACTATAAGCAGCTAAAAAGAAATCATTCATATATTGTAGAGCCACAGTCAGGATCATACAAGATTTGGCAGCAACCACGTTAAAGGAGCAGAGGGCTTGGAATATGATATTCTGGAAAGCAGAGCTAAAATTACAACCATGAATAATCTACCCAGCAAAACATAGATATGTAACGAAACAGAGAGCTTTCAAGCATCTCTGATGAAAAGATCAGAACTGAATAGAAAATTTGACAATCAAACACAAGACTCAAGAGTAGCATAAAAAAGTTAAACATGAAAAAAGAAATCATAAGGGACTTAATAAGGTGAAACTGTTTGCATTCTGGTATGGGAAGATGATACACATAATTCCTAAGAACTTTATCATTATTAAGGCAATTAGAAGGAGTTTACATAGACAGAGGACATGAGTACAAGTCAAATACACTAGAATGATCTCCAAAAAAAAGTGGAGGGGTGAGAAACAAGGATGCACCAGAAAAGGGGGAAGGGAGAGGAAGAATGGAGAAAATTATCTCTTCTTGTTTTTTTGGTTGGGCAATGGGGTTAAGTGACTTGCCCAGGGTCACACAGCTAGTAAGTGTTATGTGTCTGAGGCTGGATTTGAACTCAGATCCTCCTGAATCCAGGGTCCGTGCTCTATCCACTGCACCACCTAGCTGCCCCTGACAATTATCTCAAATAAAAGGCATGCAAGGAAGAACTTTCTACAGTGGAGGGGAAAATAAGGGGCAGGGCAGGCAATGTTTGAATCTCACTGATTAGAACTGGTTGAAATAAAGAAGAAAAAATATGTATATCAACTCTTTTGGGCACAGAAATCTATCTTACACAACAGGGAAGTAGGAGGGGAAGGTGATAAGAGAAAGGGGAAGTGATAAAAGGAAGGATAGACTAAAGGAGGCAGTGGAGAGAAACTAAGCAGACTTTTGAAGTATGTTTTGCATGACTTCACATGTATAATTGATATCATATTGCTTGCTTCTCAATTGGTGGGAAAGAATTTGGAACTCAAAATTTTTAAAAATGAGTGTTATGATGAAGTATAAAAAGAAAAAAAAGAGGTGAAGAGCACCTAAAGTAGGCCCTCTGTTGCTTACTACCTGTGTGACCTTCGGAAGATCATTTAAACTCAGTTATCATCAGTTTACTCATTTGAAAAATGAGAGGGTGAAAAATGAGGATGTCCTCTGAGGTCCCTTCTAGCTCCAAATCTATTATTCTATAATCTATAATCTATAATCTTAAAAACAGAGGGTAGTGTCTGTGAGAATACAGAGGAGGGGATGGATGAGAAAAATATTGCAGAGTCAAAAAGACAAGCTTTGGCAATTGATTAGATATGGGGAATGAGGGAGAGTGAGGAGTCAAGAATAATAGCAAGGTTTTTGGTTTTTTTTCACATGTAGGTCCTTTTCCCCTTTTTGTGATTTCTTTGGGATACAGACCTAGTATTGCTAGATCAAAGGTTTGTTTGATTGCCCTTTGAGCATAGTTTCAAATTGTTCTCCAGAATGGTTGGATCAGTTCACAACTCCACCAACAGTGCATTAGTGTCCTAATTTTCCCATATCCTATCCAACATTTATCATTTTCCTTTTCTGTGAGGTGTTAGATGATTCCTCAGAGTTGTTTTAATTTGCATTTATATAATCAATAGTGACTTAGAGCATTTCTTCATACGATTATGGATAGCTTTGATTTCTTCATCTGAAAACTGCCTGTTCATATGTTTTGACCATTTATTATTTGGGAAATGACTTGTATTCTTATAAATTTGACTCTGTTCTCTATATATTTGAGAAATGAGGCCTTTATCAGAGACACTTGCTACAAACCTGTATAACTAGAACAACGGTGGTGCCCTCAACAGGAATATATAAATTCAGAAGAGAGGTAGTTTTGGGGGCACAAGATAATAAATATTGTGTGTAATTTTCTTAAAATGCAGGCATGACCACATCACTCCTCCATTCAATAAACTTTAATGATTCCATTTTACTTCTAGGACTAAGTATTAGACTCAGCTATCTAGAGTTATAGGCAGTTAGATGGTACAGTGGATAGAGTGCCAGGCCTGAGGTCAGGAAGACTCATCATTTTGAGTTCAAATCTGGACTCAGGCACAAATTAGTTGTGTTACCCTGGGCAAGTAACTTAATGCTGTTTGCCTCAGTTCCTCATCTGTAAAATGAGCTAGAGAAGGAAATGGCAAAGCACTTCAGTATCTCTGCCAAGAAAAGACCAAACTGGGTCACAAAGAGTCTGAAAAAAATGAACAACAAATAAGTTCCATAGTTTAACTTGTCAATGACTATGGCCCTGATTTCTCTTTCCAACCTATATATACATACAAACATACAGATGCATACACACACACACACACACACACGTGTGTGTGTGTGTGTGTGTGTTTATCTGACCTCTTTGAGTTTGAGATGCCTATAGGAGATACAGTTTGAACTATCTAATAGGCAGTTGGAAATGCATGACTTGAGCTCAGGATAGAGACTAGAGCTGAACATATAGGCATTGGTCATCTACATGGAAATGGCAATTCAATCCATGGGAGATGATGCAATTATAAATAAGAGAGTACAGAGAGAGAATAGAAGATAGCCCAAAGAAGAGTTAGGCAGCAAGGCATGGAATGATAGACCAGCAAAAGAGACTGAAAAGTATTAATAAGACATGCAAAAGGAGAACCAAGTGAGATTAATGTCACCAAACCCAGAGAAGAGAAAATAAATGGTAGAAAAATGTAGTCAAGTTTCAAGCTTTGAAGATTAGTTGAGAAGAATGAGGATGGAAAAAAGGTGATCATACTTGGAAATTAAGATATCATTGGTGACACTCCTGTCCTTTTGTTGAGGCTTTGTGTGAGTGGTCTAGGCCAGCAGATATTCAGCTATTAAAGAGATACATAGCCTCCTGTTTTCCATAAATTCTTCTGGACTTTCTCCAGTTTCACATCTTTCCTACTGGACCTGAGAGACAAAAAGGTGATCACATTTTCTGGAAAGTGCTCTTACAAAGGGTCTTATCTATGAGAAAAGACTGTTCTCCTCTAAAATACTAACATCTTCTCATCTACAAGAACTAATTCATGACTCATTCCCACTCCACCAATCCCCACCCCAAAAAAAGGAATTGAAGGAAAAGAATTTTCAACTTGTCAACAGGTCCTAAATAAGCATCCTTAATTTGGATACATTATAGGCTCTCAGAAACAGAAAACAAATTATGGAATGTTTCTCTTTTTAAGAGACATCTTTGTTCCAGTATCAGGATGGCTTTCATCTAGCCAGATATCCCTAGGCAAAATGAAGCCAGCTCTACAATTTGGCCTGTTCAAGTTTTGGCAAAATAGCCAATCAAGCATGAGAAAGGCTCAAGTCACTTTGCTTAGTTTACTAAATGCTATCAACAACATTTCTAATAATTCCTTTGAAGGCCAGTTCTTAAAAGATCTCAAGGAATGTTACAGATGTTTCTTCAAAAATCCTTATCATGTGGTTACTAAAAAAAAATTAGTAGTCCTATTTTAAAAATGGTGACACCTTAGCTCAATCTTGATTGCTGCTCAGCAATTCTTAGCCCATACATTCACAAAGACAGTCTCAAAGTCTTTAATCATCTTCTTTTAATTAACCCTCTCCACCCCCCACCCACCCTTGTACTCACATGTGTATTTGTGTATTTATACATACATATGTGTATAATATTTATATTTATATGAATATGTGAATATATGTATATTATATGTGTATGTATGTGTGTATACATAAATAAAATTTTATTTCAATATAATTGAGGCAGCTAGGTGGCACAGTGAATAGAATGTTGGGTCTGGAGTCAAGAAGACCTGAGTTCAAATCTGACATCTAGGTGGGTGGCCCTGGGCAAGTCACTTAATTTCCATCTGCCTCAATTTCCTCCACTGTAAAATGGGGATAATAATAACACCTACCTTAAAAGTTGTTGTGATGATCAAACGAGGTATTTGTAAAGCACTTAGCACAGTGCCTGGCACATAATAGGTGCTTAATAAATGTTTGGTCAGGGCAGCTAGGTGGCACAGTGGATAGAGTTCCTCCCTTGGAGTCAGGAGGACATGAGTTCAAATCCAGTCTCAGACACAAGACACTTACTAGCTGTGTGACCCTGGGCTTAACCCTGATTGCCTCACCAAAAAAGAAAAAAAAACATAAATGTTTGGTCCCTTCTTCTCTGACCATAATTGTTTTTCTTTGCAATCCTATGTATTTTATTTTCTGAATTTAAAAATATTGTTCTGAGAAGGGGTTCATAAGCTTCATCAGATTGCCAGAGAGGTAGGTCCATGACATAAAAAAGGTTCAGAATCCTTGTACTTAGAGCCATGAATAGGTGTTCTTTTTCTTTTCACAGTTTGGGGTTCATTTGGGAATCTTTTATAGGTCAATAGACTAAGGAAAAGTCAGATGGTAAGGGGTTAAGCAGAGTGTAAATGAACAAGAAGTGAAGGCACTGACCAAAACTTGATACTTTTGAGAAATCTGGAGTAGAGGACAAGAGCTTGTGACCTGAGCAAAGGGTGCATTTTGTCTATTTGGTTTTTGGTTTTAGGGATGGTTGGTAGGCTTTTTGTTTGGGGTTTGTTTTGTTGTTGTTGTTGTTTTGCTTTTGTTTTTGTTTTTAGGAAAGGAAAGATATGATTGTGTTTTCAGACAAAGAAGGAAAAGATGGAGAGATTAAAAATAGAAAAGAGAGGGAGGCAGTAGCAGCAGTGACAGAGGGGACAATGGAGGTTGGGATAGGACACAGGATAGTGAAGAGGGAAGAGGTAGTGAAGAAGCTAGGTTCTTGGGGAGGGAGGGAGGGAAAAGGACATGATGGTGCAGACGACAGTCCAACTATGGACACAGTTGTACTGGGAGAAGTAATGACCTGTCTCCTAGAATCTCGCCTTGTGGTTCTGTCAGATGAGAGGGGACGCCCTGGAAAGAGGCCTTTGGGGATGGGGCGAGAAGAAGGATCAGCATCTTGCTATTCAGTGTAGATGAGCAGAGAATCTCAAAGCACAGGGACAATTATCAATAGACATCTGCAGGAAGGAAGTACACTTTCCCAAAAGATGAAAAACTACAGTGGCCCCATCCTAGTTATATCTCTACCTCACCTGTTTTACTGAAAAGATAAAGGTGACTCAATGCAAGGTCTCTTAACTTCCTTCCACTCCACCACAAAATTTCTGTCTATACTCGTTCACTGTCTCCTCCTTCCTTCCTGTCTCCAAGGGAAAAGTGGTCCTTTCTCATGCCTTTCTACCTCCTCCAGGACCAGTTTCATCAAACATCCTTTCATCCTGTTCTGTCTTCAAAGTCTCCCTCTCCTTCCTCATGGACAAATGAATAGAGATTCTGAGGTGGATATTTGATGGAAAGAGTTCCAGAGTTGGATGCTGCCTACCAATAAAAAGCGCTTCCTGCAACCATGCCAATTCTGGCAGGAGAGAACCATAAATAGGAGGATAAGCCATGCCCACCTAACCAGCCAGAAATGTGGTCTTTGAGTTGCTTCCCAAATAGTACAGATCTGACATGAATGTGAAATATCTGTTCAGCAATCCCCTAAGTCTGCTGGGAGTCTTTCCTACTTTCTAAGGGAGTATAGAAGAAGTGATAGATTACTATCCCATGTTTTAAGTATTTATTTGTCAATGTGATCTTATTAGACTTCTGTGTTTTAAGTATTTCCTCTGGTGTAGAGGAAATAAGTAGTTGTCTGGTGCTTACGTCTACTACTTTGTACATTGAGTAACTTTTCTAAAGGGGACCCTGTTAATGGCTTTGAGGGAGACTCTAGACATTAGCCAAACTTAAAACTACTTAAGATATTTTTTCCAGGACTTCAGGCATTATGAGCCAGAGAGTGAGCAAGGAAAAAGGCTTATTGATTAGAGAAATGCAAATTAAAACAACCTTGAGATATCATTTTATACCTACCAGACTGGCGAAAATGATCAAAGGGGAAAGCAACAAATGTTAGAAAGGATGTGGAAAAATTGGGACACTAATTCATTATTGATGGAATTGTGAACTGATCCAACCATTTTGGAGAGCAATCTGGAATTATGCCCAAAGAGTTAATAAACCACTGAATTCTTCTTTTAGGGCTCAGGTTCCCCCAACATTAAATTTGGGTTTGTGTCAACCCAGAACTAGAATCCCTTGGGAAGAGGATAAAGGAGAGGCGGAGCTAAGATGGCAGAGTAAAAGCAGTGACTTGCTTGAGCTCTCCCTCAAACCCCTCCAAATACCTGTAAAAAATGATTCTAAACAAATTCTAGAGCAGCAGAACCCACAAAAAGACAGTGAAACAAATTTCCAGCCCAAGACAACCTGGATGGCTGATTAGAAAGTTCTATCACACCGAGCTGGGAAAGAAACACAGTTCAGCAGGAGCACAGGCAAAAACCAGGCCTCAGCGAACCTGGAGTAGGCCTCAGGGGACTGAATCACTGGCAGCAGTGGCAGTTTCCAGACTTCTCAACCCAGAAACACCAAAGACAACTTAGAAGGTCAATAGGAAAAATCTCTGACCTCAGTGAGAGAAAAGCTTGGTCCCAGCCCCAGTCCTGGCATAGCCCCGGGGCAGCGGCAGCTTTCAAAGCTCTTGGCCCACAGACTGAGGGGGAATCTAGTAGCTGATCAGAGGGGAATTACAAGGATCTCTTTGCTGATGCTGAGGCAGGATTCTCTTGCTTTGCCTGTGCTTGGATCTGGGTCACAGTTCTGGGTGGCAGTCCTGGGGCAAAGAGGAGCACTAGTGTGGTGGAACTTGTAGTGGCAGTGGAGAGAGAATCCTCCTCACAGTTCCAAGGCAGAAAAGACTGCTTGTGGTCATTCATAGAGCAAAGCACAGGCCAGGAAAGGAGCAAACACCTAGCCCTTGATCATACCACCTTGGAAGAATTGAAAATTTACAGGTCCCTAGAAGTATCTCTGAAAACAGCTACACAAAATCCCCAAAGCCTGGGACAGTACATTCTTCACACTGGAAGCAGACCCCTACCTTAACAAAGAGTTTAAAACTCAAGTAATTGGCTGAGATCATGAACAAACTGCACAAAAAAAGTCAGACCACAGAATCTTTCTTTGATGACAAAGAAGATCAAAACATACACCCAGAAGAAGACAACAAAGTCAAAGCTCCTATATCCAAAGCCTCCAAGAAAAATATGAATCAGTCCCAGGCCATGGAAGAGGTCAAAAAGGATTTTGAGAAACAAGTAAGAGAAGTAGAGGAAAAACTGGGAAGAGAAATGAGAGTGATTCAAGAAGATTATGAAAAACGAGTCAACAGCTTGCTAAAGGAGATCCAAAAAAATACTGAAGAAAATAACATCTTAAAAAATAGCCTAACCCAAATGGCAAAAGAGGTCCAAAAAGTCAATTAGGAGAATGCCTTAAAAAGCAGAATTGGTCAGATGGAAAAGGAAGTCCAAAAGCCCACCAAAGAAAATACTTCCTTAAAAATTAGAATGGAGCAATTGGAAGCTCATGACTTTTTGAGAAATCAAGACATTGTAAAACAAAACGAAAAGGATGAAAAAGTAGAAGACAATGGGAAATATCTCATTGGAAAAACAATAGACCTGGAAAACAGATCCAGGAGAGAGAATTTAAAAATTATTGGACTATCTGAAAACCATGATCAAAAAAAGCCTAGACATCAACTTTCAAGAAATTATCAAGGAAAACTACCCTGATATTCTAGAACCAGAGGGTAAAATAGAAATGGGAAGAATCCATCAATCGCCTCCTGAAAGAGATCCCCAAAGGAAATCTCCTAGGAATATTGTAGCCAAATTCCAGAGTTCCCAAGTCAAGGAGAAAATATTGCAAGCAGCCAGAAAGAAACAATTCAAGTATTGTGGAAATACAAGCAGGATAACACAGGATTTAGCAACTTCTACATTAAGGGACCATAGGGGTTGAAATATGATATTCTGGAGGACAAAGGAGATAAGATTACAGCTAAGAATCACTTACCCAGCAAAACTGAGTATAATCCTTCAGGGGGAAAAAACGGTCATTCAGTGAAATAGAGGACTTTCAAGCATTCTTAATGAAAAGACCAGAGCTGAATAGAAAATTTGACCTTCAGATACAAGACTCAAGAGAAGCATGAAGAGGTAAACAGGAAAGAGAAATCATAAGAGATTTATTAAGGTTGAACTGTTTACATTCCAACATGGAAAGATGATATTTGTAACTCATGAGACCTTTGTCAGTATTAGGGTAGTTGGAGGGGGGAAAAAATTATATGTATAGATAGATTGATAGACAAAGGGCACAGGGTGAGTTGAATATGAAGGGGTGATATCTGGAGAATAAATTAAGGGATGAGAGAGGATTATACTGGGAGAAGGAGAAAGGGAGAGGTAGAATGGGGTAAATTATCTCACATAAAACAGACAAAAAAAGACTTTTACAGTGGAGGGAAAGTGAGGGAAGGTGAGAGAGAGTGAGTGAATCTTATTCTCATAGGATTTGGCTTAAGGAGGAAATAACATACACACTCAATTGGATATGGAAAGCTATCTTACCCTACAGGAAAATAAGGGGAAGGGGATAAGAGAGCGGGGGGATGATAGAGGGGAGGGCAGATTGGGGGAGGGGGTAATCAGAAGCAAACACTTCTGAGGAGGGACAGGGTCGAAAGAGAGAATAGAATAAGCGGGGGTTGGAATAGGATGAAGGGAAATACAGTTAGTTTTCCACAACATGACTACTATGGAAGTGTTATGCATGACTACACATGTATAACCTGTATCAAGTTATTTGCCTTCTCAATGAGGGTAGGTGGAGAGGGAGGAAGGGAGAAAATTTGGAACCCAAAGATTTAAAAACAAACGTTAAAAAATTGTTTTCACATGCAACTGGGAAATAAGATATACAAGCAATGGGATATAGAAATCTATCCTGCCCTGTAGCAAAATAGAAGAGGAAGGGAATAAAGGTGGAGGGAGATAGAAAGGAGGGGAGATTAGGGGAAAGGGTATTCAGAAGGCACACTGTCTTGGGGTTGGGGGAGGGAGGAGATGGGGAGAAAATTTGAAACTCAAAATCTTGTGGAAGCGAATGTTGAAAACTAAAAATAAATAAATATTCAGCCAAAAAAACAAAATTTTTTAAATTTAAAAAAAGAGAGAGAGAGCAAAGGAGATTAGTAAAGACCTTCTGTTTGTCTGTTTTGGGGTTTTTTTTTTGGCTAGGCAATGGGGTTAAGTGGCTTGCCCAGAGTCACATAGCTATTAAGTGTTGAGTGTCTGAGGCTGGATTTGAACTCAGGTCCTCCTGACTCCAAGGTCAGAGCTCTATCTACTGCACCACCTAGCTGCCCCAGGAAAGACCTTCTGGAGGGGCTAGCACCTGGTCTGTGTTTTTGAAAGACGCTAAGGATTCTTGAGGTGAAGGTGAAGAGGAAGAGTATTTCCTTCTATATCCCTTCCTTCCTTTCCATTTCTATTGTCACTATCCTATTTCAGGTTTCTCCCTTCCTACACACTCCACCAGTTTAATCTTCCTTCTCCAGGTTCCCCACACTTGACATTCCATCTGTCTGCCTATGTTTGACAAGTTGTCCCCACTCACCCCCATGTGTGAGTTGACTCCCTTCTCACCTTTCCCTTTTAGAATCCTTAGTTTTTCTTATGCTCAGTTAAATGCCACCTCTTACATGAGACCTTTCCTAATGCCCCTCTCCATCTGCTAGTGCCCTCCCCCCTCACCATTACCTCATTTATTTATATATATATATATATATATTTATAGGCTTACAGTGATTTTAAATTTGACTTCAGATACTTATTAGCTGGGTGACCCTGGGCAAGTCACTTAACCCTGTTTGCCTCAGTTTCCTTGTCTGCAAAATGAGCTAAAGAAGAAAATGGCAAACCACTCCAGTATCTTTGTCAAGAAAATTCCAAATGCGGTCACTAAGAGTCAGGTACAACTGAACAACAAGAAGATAAGCTTACATATTACCTCTTCCTATAGAATATAAAGTCTTTTAGGGCTGGGACTGATTCATTTGTCTTTGAATCTTTGAATTCCTAGCACCTACTGTGGTTTCTGGCACATAATAGGTACATCATTATAATAATCCTCTACCCCAAAGACTTCAGCAACTCTCATTTCCTGCCAAATCACCCCAACCTACATTTCCAAACTTACCTCACTATTGCTCTATACCTGTGCTATTCTACTCTGCAGCCAAATTGGACTAGTACTCCCTGTACTTTCGCATCCTATCCCTTGGGGCCCTGCCCTATTGCTACTCCTCCCTGATACTCTTCCTCATTCCTCCCATTCTGAAGTCTTTCTCCCCTGAACCTACAGTACTTTGTTCATGCTTTTCTTGTTGTATTTACCATATATTATTTGTTTAGAGACTGAAGGGTTTGTTGTATGCATGTCTTTGCATCTCCAGGACCTTGCATATAGTAAAATGATGAATAAATCTGTTGAATAACTCTGCCTTATGCAGAAAGCCTTTCCTGGTTCCCACCTGCACTCTCAGCTGCTAGTTTCTTCCTTTTAAAATTACCTCCCAACTTACATGAACTGATACAAAATGAAACGAGTAGAACCAGGAGAGCAGTGTACACAGTAATAGCAAAGTTGTACCATGATCAACTGTAAATGACCTAGCTATTCTCAGCAATACAATGGTCCAGGACAATTATGAAGAACTTATGATAAAGAATGCTGTCCTTCTCCAGGGAAAGAACTGATGGAGTTTGAATGTAGTTTGAAACATACTTTTAAAAAATTTTTTCTTTATTATTATTGAATTTTTTTGTCTATGTTTTCTTTTGCAACATAGCTAATATGAAAATGTTTTGCATGACTGCATATGGATAATATATATCAAATTGCTTGCCTTCTAAAGGAAGAGGAAGGCGAGGGAAGAAGGGAGGGAATATGGAACTCAAAAGTTAAAAAAATATTAACAATTTTTGTTTACCTTTATTGAGAAAATAAATAAATATAAAATGTAAAAAAAATTACCTTCCAGCTATGCTTTATATGTCTTTACATATCTTAATTAAATGTTTCCCCTATTTAGAATGTAAGTTTCTTAGAATGTTTTTTCACATTAGAATGTAAGCTTCTTGAAGGCACAAACCATGTTTTTGCCCCTTTTTTGTAACCCCAATGCTTAGTACAGTTTCTGGCATATAGCAAGTACTTAGTAAATGCTTTTTGACTCACTGAACATCTTACCTCTCCTAGTAAATTATTAGCTTCTCAAAAACAGAGATGACAATTCACCTTTGTATCCCCCCCCTTCACATTACTCAGCAATACTTTGTATATAAGAGCTTCTAAGCAAACATTTGTTGAATTAATGAGTGAATGTTTGTTTACATATAATTGAGATAATAAACAACAAAATAAAAATAAACAACATACATGCTAAAAAATTTTAAAGAAAAGCAAAGTTAACTGATTTCTAGTTTTCTTGATAACACTGGAACTTGGAGTGAAGAAAACCTTTTAGAAGAAAGAGAGAGAGAGAGAGAACACAGACACTCCCTATAATATATAATATGCTAAGTGGCACAGTAGATGGAGCACTGAGGTTTGAATCAGGAAAACCTGAGTTCAATCCAACTTTAGACACTAGCTGGGTGACACTGGACAGTCACTTAACCTCTGTCTGACTCAGTTTTTTCAACTGTAAAATGGGGATAATAATAACACTTACTTCACACAATTGTGGTAAAGTTCTTAGAGAAGTGCCTGATACGTAGTAGGCCCTTAATAAATACATGTTTCCTCCTTTTTTCCTGTTCTACATGTCAGAAATTATTTCATAGATATTGCAGTTCATAGATCCAGAACTGGAAAAGATTATTTAGTTCAACCCCAACAGATGAGGAAACTGAGACTTAAGAGTCTTGCCCAGGGTTACAGAAGGTCTTAAATAGCAAAAGCAGAGAATTCAACCCTGTTTCTAATGAACGGGATATTTTTTAATGTAATATGGAGATATTACATTTAACATAGAGATCATACATATAAAGCACTTTGTAAACCTAGAAAACATTATATAAAGCCAGCAATTGTTATATTAGTAGGGATAGGGGAACAGGAACTTAACCCCCTAATTTCTTTTATTTATTTATTTATTTAGTTTTAGTTTTCAACATTCACTTCCATAAGATTTTGAGTTCCAAATTTTCTCCCCATCCCTCTCCTCCCTCCACCCCAAGACAGAGTGCAATCTGATATAAGCTCTATCTACATATACATTCAAATTAAACCTATTTTCACATTAGTCATATTGTAAAGAAGAATTAGAACCAATGGGAGAAAACTAGACCCTCTAATTTCACTAGGATGATAACTCTCAAATGAGAAAACTTACTCTCTGCAGGTCAATATTTTGTTCTGCAATCTATGGTCTAGACAGCTGCCATTGAAAGGTCCTGACTTTCCCAGGGTCACACGGCCAGTATGTGTCACAGATGAGCCTTACCTAAGTCTGTCTTTAAGTTTGGCTGTCCACTGTACCACACTGCCTCTATTCTCTTAATGCTCAATAAAAATTTGGCAACATCATCTCCAGGAAGCATATAAGATGATTCTTTCCAGCAATGGTGGGAAGGGAGTTCATGACCTGATCCACCTGTTTAGTGAAGATTCTTCCTGGTTAGAATCCAGCCATCCAGCAACTAAGACAGTCGTTCAATTATTTCTTCACTCACAGCATTCCTTCTCTATCAGATTCAAGAGGAAAAAAGGGAGTCAGTGGTTATCTCCAAGTACGTTTTGCCTCTTCCAATCTCATCTAATCTAGAAAACAAATTTGAGAGTTTCCTAGAGAATGGTCATCATTTGTTTACTTCTCTCTAAATTATTAGATTCATTCCCCCTAAATGGAGGAATTTTTACACGTTACTCCACATAGATTTTTAAAAACAGCTTTGAAAATTTGATTGAAAAGAGTAGACTATTGCAGTTCTAGATTTTATATGCAGCTTTATCAAATCCAATCCAATCCCTTCATTTTACAGATGAGGAAACTGACAACCACAGAAACGGTTCTTCTTCAAGTGGCAGCTAGGTACATAGAGTTCTGATCTTGGAGCCAGGAAGACCTAAATTCATATCCTGCCTCAGATACTTATTTGTTGTGTGACCATAGACAAGTCACTTAACCTCTCCAGGCCTTCTTTTCCTCATCTATAAATTTTGTTTTTCAGTTGTGTCCAATTCTTTGTGAACACATTTGAGGTTTTCTTGACAAAAATACTGGAATGGTTTGCCATTTCCTTCTCCAGCTCATTTTACAGATGAGGAACTGAGGTAAACATAGTAAGTGACTTGTCCATGGTCATACAGCTAGTAAGTGTCCGAGGTCAGATTTGAACTCAAAAAGATAAGTCTTCTTGACTTCAGGCACTCTATCCATTGGGCCATAAAGATGTCTCATCTACAAAATAGGTATGAAAATAACATCAGGTCTGAGTGCTATCCACCTCCAGAGAGAGAACTAATAAACTCGGATTGCAGACTGAAGCATACTTTTTTTCCACTTTCTTTTTCTGGCTTTTTTGTGTGTTTTCTTTGGCCCATGGCTAATATAGAAATATGTTTTGTATGACTTCAGACGTATAATTGATATCATATTGTTTACCTTCTCAAGGGTGGGGGAAGGAAGGGGAGGGAGAGTATTTGTAATTCAAATTTTTTAAATGAATGTTAAAAATCTTTTCAAAATGTAATTGGGAAATATTTAATGAAATAAATATTTTTTAAAAAGAAAATAATATCAGAGTTATTGGGAGGATCCAATCAGATAATATATGGAGTTCTTTGCATACTTTAAAGCACTATATAAATGTTTGCTATATGCTATTATTATCTGTCCCAAAATCACAGAGTCAGGATGAGAAACCAGGTCTCCAGGCTCCCAGATCTTTGTAATGGCAATAATAATCATGATTATTATAATAAAAACAATAATAGCATTTATATAGTGCCTAGTATGTGCCAGGCACTATGCTAAATGCCTTACAAATATTATCTCATTTGATCCTCACAACAACTCTGGGAAATAGGATATTATGCATTAAAAATTGTAACTAGTTCTCATCTCCCTGAACAAGCCCTACTTGTAGTTAGTATATTAAGTTTATAAGTAGCCAGTGTAAAGTGGGAATAGCAGAAAATAAGATTGCAAAGGGGGAAAACCAGGAAGTCACATACAAACCATCCCAAAGAGCAAAGGAACAGAGTTTACAAATTGTATCACATATTATCCAAAACTCACACCCGGATAGTATGCGTTGACTCAGCAGAAGCCTAGGCACTGTTGTCAGGGCCTTTTGATCCTACAATATGGATATTTCATCCCACATATCCACAGCAAAGTCAGCAGAGCACTAAAAGGGGCTGATAATTTTGAGATGATGTGTACATGTTAACTTTAAAGTTTTATCAACAACTTTGAGATGATGTGGATATGCTAATGAACCAATCCCAAGGAGCCACAGATAGTCCATTACCCCCAAATCCTATGCAAATGAGACCTCAAACTACTGGGACTCCCTCCAACATTCTCCATTAGGTCCATGCTGCCCAGTGCTCCAGCAGGTTACATGAGTGACTTTCTGTGTCTCTCCCCTTCTCCATCCTCTTCCTCATGCTGCCAGTCATGGTCTTTCCCATCAAGTCCCCAAATAACTGGATGTGCCTGCCCCCATTTCATGATTTCATAAATTAATTATCAATTTATTCTATTATTATTCCCATTTTGTAGTTTAGGAAACTGAGGCAGACAGAATTTAAGTATCTTACCCACGGTTGCCCAGTCAGTAAGTGTTTCAGATCAAATTGGAACACAGGTCTCCTTGACTCCAGGCCCAGCATCAACTGCACTACCTATCTACTAGAGTGGCTAATTTTTGTGTTTTACTACCAGAATAATAAGCATTAATTTTCCTTTAAGTAACCTTCAACTTGTATGCTTTTTTCAAAAATATATTTTTATTTATACCTTTCATTTTTACATCCCCTAATTCCCTGTAACTTGCTTCAGCCAGGCTCTACCCGGATTATTGTAATAAATATTTGAGCAGGGCAGGCCTGCACAACCTACGACCGGCCCATAGGACACCAAAGGATTTCCTCTATACAAAAAGGATGTTTTCCTCTACATTTTTCAAGGTGGGCTGCAGGTTGTACAGGCCTAGAGTAGAGATTGTTTTATTCACCATAGTATTTGTTATTGTTGTTGATTGTCCTTTGTTCTCAAAGAAGACCACGACATTAGGGAGGTGATGCCATGACTTGCAAGTGAACTGGATTTAAGTGAGGAATGGCTGTGCAAAGTCACCAGCCTCACTTTCTCCTCCACAGCCATCTGGGTTCAGTGGCAAGATATAGATAAGGACAACTGGAAATGGCCCTGGGTGCAGTAGGAGACCTTGGCTTTTTTAAGCAAAGTAGTAGGTACGTAATAAATGCTTGTTGATTGCATATATATATATATATATATATATATATATACATATATATATTCTCAAAGACTTTGTCTTTTGAATTTGAAAGAAGAGCAATTTTCAGGATTCCATGCACAGCTCTTTGGAAGAGCAAAAAGATCTAGAATCATGAAGGCTTGGGTTTGAATCCAGTCTGAGACTATTACTACCTGGGTAATTCAACCCTGGGTAAATACCTTAACCTTTTCGAGCCTCAGTTTCTTCATCTGTAAAGCGGATATAACAATACCACCTACTTCCTTGGCTGGATGTCAAATGAGTTAATATATGTGAAGTATTTTTTGCAAATTGTAAAGCATTCTATTAATATTAGCTATTTTTTGTTGGAAGCGTCCAATGAGATAATGTATATAAAGTACTTTGAGAATACTGGAATCACTACTATTATTATCTAGAGTAAAAACTGGAAATAAATCTTAATTAGAGACCCTACAGGTTTTGCCTTATCAGAGGGTCATCATCCCACAGTCTATCTTCATGAAGCCTGAAAGTCATTGCCCCCTCCTCTTTCCTTGGTTCTCAGGAGCCCAAGGCTGCTTCCTATTAGAGACACAGGGGTTAAGAAAATACAATATTAATACTACTTAATGATGCTGTCAGGATTCAGTTTTTCTAAGGTCTGTCTCCTGACATCCAGGTGAAAGGAAAAAGAACATGGGAAAGTGGAGAAAGTCATTTTTTTCAAAGATTTAAAGTAGTACATGATTTCTTTTTAACATGAAACAGATGCATCCTCGTTGATTAAACTTAAAAGTTCCTGGAAAATCCAATCTCTGATTGGAACCCACAGGCAATGTCAAATTGGAAACAGAACAGAGGGCACATATAGACCCAAATGAAGACAAATGAGAGGGCTGTTGGGAAAAAATTGTCCAGTGTCGCCTGTAACCAGGTGAGACAGAGTCAGCATTTATAATCCATTAGATGTCCTTGACCTGACCTGCTTAAGTCAAATGCAGAAAGTGGCCAGCCCTTAGGAGTGTGTTCTAAATATATCATTCATGTGGGACTCACCTAATGAAGCCAATGGAAGTGTGGCTGAAATTCCAAACAAGATTAAAACTCTACTGGAGATTGAGATGTGTTTCCATCGCCCACAAAGCTGGAGTAGAAATAATCGTACGGTAAATTCTAAAGCAAGAACTCGCCTAATCCATTAAGAACAGCCTTTGTTTGAGTGTCCCCAAGGTCATTTCTGGAAAGTTGTTGGTAGATTGGATGGCTGGTTGTATATTTGCTTGAGAGAAGGGAAGTTAAACTGACCTGTAGGGTTCCAAATTCAGCCATCAGATTCCTTTGTGACTGGGAAGAGGGGTACGGTCTGCCCTACTCCCAGGCAGCACGGAGGAATTTGTTAGCAGCCCCCTGCTTCATCAACAATGTGTTACTAAGAGAGGGAAAGTTGCAGAGTTTGGTCCCCCTTGACATCTGCTCAGCAAGCCCAGAAGAATCCCTTTTATTGAGCTGGCTGCATTATGCTTGGGTCTGCTTTAAAGGGAGAATTATTACTATCTTGTGGAGAGAAGAATTTTACCTATCCAAGCAGGCAGCTAGATTTTTTGTCTGTTTACATAGGGCAGATTTCATGCTGGATATGCAGGGAGTCAGCATTTCTGGAAGCTTTTGTGCATTTGGGGGCTGGAGAAGGGGGGAGACACTGGCTTTCTGGATCATGCAAAGAAAAGACTAGCTGAAAACAATAATGGGAAGGTTAAAGGTATATTTTCCTTATGGAGCTGATCCATTTGAATGCAATTTAATTCCACAAGTATTTATTAAGTTCATATTATGCATATGTAATTAGCTCCACAGCATGAGTTAGGTCTACCCCTTCTCCTTCCCTGCTGGGACAGGAATGAGGCTAGCTGATTGGCCTCTGTTTCCCTAACCCAGCTTCCCAGTCATCTAAGGTCATAAAAAGTCCAGTGGGAGCTCCTTTGTCTTGGTGGATTTCTGAAGACTTTGTGAGTCACTGTATCCTTCATCATATCTTGAGTTGATGACCAGACACCTTTCCATATGGAAATGGAAGCTTCATCCTAAAGAAGCTAAGCTAAGCTTGTCCATATCCTTGCCTTGTTAGGGCAAATTAAAGCTTCTTTTGTTAATGTTGAATGACTTACAAGTGCCTTATTTCACCCCAACAATGAACCTGAATTGAGAAAGTACTTGCATGACAGCCCCCTCCAATAGCATTTATTAATTATGGGCACTGGGAACATAAAGAAAAAAACATTTTTTTAATGCTCCAGTGCCACCTCCTACAGGAAGGCTACATTCACCACCCCAGTTGCTAGTGTCCTTCTCCCATATTATTTTCCATATATTTAGTATTTAATTTTCTATCCAACATATTACTTCCCCCCAATAAAATGTAAGCTCCACAAGGGTGGGGACTTGAAGGAGGCTACAGATTCTTTCTGTAGTAGTGAGGAGGGAGTACATTCCATGCATGCCTATGAGGGGCAGCTAGGTGGCATAGTGGATAGAGTACTGGACCTGGAGTCAGGAAGACCCGAGTTCCAATCTGACCTCAGACTCACACTAGCTATGTGACTCTGGGCAAGTCATTTAACCCTGTTTGCCTCAGTTTCCTTATCTATAAAATGAGCTGGAGAAGATAATGGCAAACCACTCCAGTATCTTTGCCAAGAAAACCCCAAATGGGGTCAATGGAGAGACAATGCAACAGAAAAGGCTCAACAACAACAAAATACATAAATAAAGATAAGGAGATGGAAGATGGAATGTTGTTAAATAGATTGCCCCCTCTATCAATCTCACTCTCATTAACCTTCAGTTTCTCCCATCTACTGAGTGCTGCCCTGCTACCTATCAACAAATCCCTATTCTTCCCATGCTTAGAGAAACCTTCATTTGATCCTCCCATCCCCACAAGCGATAGTCCTATATCTCTCCTTTCTTTGGTGGCTGAACTCTACAACTGATGCCTCCAATGTCTTCCTTTTCACTTTCTTTTTAACTCTCTGAAGTTTGGCTTCTGACCTCACCTTTCAACTGAAACCATCCTTTCCAAAGGCACAGTCATTGCTTAATAGCCAAATCTAATGATCTGTTCTCAATCCTTATCCTTCTTGACCTTTCTTGACCTCTTCTGGTCAATCTCCCTGCCTCAAGTCTGGCCCCATTCCAGTCCATCCTCCACTCAGTTATCAAAGTCATAGTCTTATAGGGGAGGTCTGACCATGTCACCTCCCCCCAACACACACACACACAGACACAGCCACACTCAGTAAACTCCGGTTGATTACTTATGTCTTGACACAGACTTAAGAAGGGTCAGAATATCAAAGGCTTGGTAAATAGAAACATGGAGCTCATAATAAGTCAATAGTACAAGTCACTTTTATTAAGGGGAAATATTAACAAAACAAAGGACAGTCAGGGAGAATTTGAAACAGGTCCCCTTGGGCCCAGGGTAGAACTTGGCACCCTGCTCAGGTTCCAGAGGAAATGAGACTCCTTCTTGCCCCCAACCAAGAAAGTCCGGTGAGTTTATATAAGGGTTCGTATCTGCAAGGTTAGGGTCTAGAAGGACCCAGACTTTGAGGGATAGGAGCAAAGAATCTGGACCTGGGGAGTGGTAATAACAAACTTCCCAATATTGGTCTTGCTCTGACTCAGTGACTTAGCTTCCTTGGGGCTTTTTTTTTTTTTTTAAGGAGGTAAGGAAGATTATTCTTTACAACCTATTACCTCCAGGATCAAATATAAAATATTATCTTTGCCTTTATTAAAGTCCTTAATAGCCTGGCCCCTTACTACTTTTCTAGTCTTTACTCCCCTGAGAGTGGTCAGTGAAGAAATAGAACTTGGCCGTGAAGAGAAGAAAAATGGGAAAGTATCGAGGTGGAGTAGAATATCAACGAGAAAAGCAAAAAAAAAAAAAAAAAAAAAAGAATAAATAAAATAATTTTTAAAAAAGAAAATCAATGAGATTCTTTAAGATATTCATTTATTTTTTATACAGATAAAGAGGAACAGAATAAAGTTGTATAAAAGGGGAGATGTCTACAGGAATCTTAGAAAAGGGAAGAGGGAAGTAGGATTAAGGACAACAGCAGAGGGAAAGAACAACCTTAGCAATTACCTTTTCCTCTGAGCCACCAAGGAAAGGTAGAATGAATGCGTAATGAGATTGAGAAATTTTGAGGAGTTGCAGGAGATGGATTTGGATGACCTGTTGGGGAAGTCCTAAAATCTTCCCAGAGAGTAATTCCTTTCACTCTGGTCTGTTGCCAGGAGGTCAGTAATGATGGAGGCTGGGCTAAATTTAAGATATAAATTTAATTAGCATCAACTGATGGACAATTTACAACGTGGATAGTGAATGCCCTGAACGAAGAGAGATACACACATACACAGAATTTTACACAGCCTTGGGTTGACTTTACCCCTAGGTAAAAGGGACCTATCAGGTGAGGCTACTCAGCTACTTTCCTTATTTGGGATAATGAATGATAGAGGTAGTTTGTTAACTGATTTAGGGAAGAATGTGTTTATTTTGGGATCTCAGGAATTGCCAGAGATGAGTGGGATAACACTTCCTCTACAGTTAATCTTATCAGAATATCCTGGTGGATAGGAAGATCACAGTAGAGGCCTCCTTCATGATGGGATCAGTAGAGCTCTCATCCTTTGTTAGCCTAAGGATCTCTATTAATAGAAACCTATAGCTTTGTTCCTTTGATTTCTAAGGTTACTTTCTCTGGGGAAAAAATGTTTCCCCAAAACTCATAATTCACCTGCTCCACCAACCTCATTCTTATAATTTAGAGGCTAAAACATTAGCTCTTCAAAGGCAGGGAAATTTTTTTTTAACTTTTTCTTCCTGATATCTAGCATGACACCTCGTATTGGTAGATTCCTGGCATTCCTAAAAAGCTCTCTATCTTCTTAAAAGCACATTTTTAAAATATCCATTTGCTATTAACACACTGATAAATTCAAAAGAATTAAGTTAATCATCTAATCATTTATGATTTAGTCCTTTTATGTACTTATTCAAAGCTGGGGCTTCAGAGGCTATCTATCTAGTCAAGTACTCTTCATTTTACAAATTAGAAACCTGAAGCTGGGAGAGATTAAAATAAATTCTTAAGATTAAGAAGCCTAAGGTCACATAGCAATCAGCAGAGCAGAGATTCAAACCCAAGTGGTTCCATTCCATACTATACAAGGAATTTACAATGCAGTTAGGGGACATCTTAATGTGTGTTCCAGGTCCTCTGGGATAGAATCCTCAACATCCTCAAAGATCAAATCAATTTCAGGACTCACATCTCATCAGTACCCTCCAGCTCTGGGACCAACCCCTCAAAATGGAGGATAGAAAGAAAAGCCTTCCGCCCAGACACTCCTTTTTTCCCAACTAGCTGTACTATTTTGAATTTCTTCATCTGACCCCCTCATGGAGGATCTTCTCACCTCCTCACCTCCACCTTTTCAGATTCCATTTGCATGTTGTTTCTCCTCATTGGACTGTAAACCCCTCGAGGGCAGGCTCTATCTTTTTTCTATCTGTATTCCCATCACTTAAGCCCTGTGTTTAGTGAATAGTAGGCACTCTGTAAATGTTTATTGACTGATTGATTGAACAAACCCCCAGGGGACCCTTAAACCCTTACACAAAGTCAAAACTATTTTTTATAAAGATACTACGATGTTCAAATTTCTAATATAAGAAATATTGATAAATATAACCTACATAAATAAAAGCTCTTGGGGGAGGGGGAACCTCATTAATGTCTAAGAGTGTAAAGGGGTCCTGAGACCAAAAGTTTGAGAACCACTGATGGAATATGTACCTATTATGTTCTAATCTGAATTATATTTATCTGGGTACAACACGTCTTATCTGTCCACACACACTAGACTGTATGGCTCCTGGAGGACAGCAGTCCAATTTTATTTAACTTGTTTATGAACCAGTTCAAAAGCACCTATGATGTTCACAAAGATATAGGTAGAAGGAACTGGACTCTTGGTTTAATTGTTCTAGGGGACTCCCTGTGCTGAGGATGTTCCCCCTCCCAATATGTCATCAATAAATTCTTGTTGATTGATAAGCCCATGGTAATGACTTTTTAAATGTTAATAGAATGAATGCATTTAGAGTCATCTTATAAAACAATTCATCCCCCTGTATACCTAGGTCATTTAATTCTTCATGTCTTTTTAAGGCATTTAGGGTAAGCTCTTATGGAAGGCTCAGCTCACTTTTATTCTATTTTTTTCCTTTTCTTCTAAATACTTATACTAAATTTTAAGAGCTTTTAATTTAATTAACCTCCATAAATACTTAACAATTTATTATATGCAAAACACTGTGTTATGTGCTAGGAGACAATAGCCGTCTTCTCCCCTTTCCTAGATGGCTTAGTGGATAGACCTTGCTCTAAGTTGAGTTCAAATCTTGGTCTCACTTGGACCCACTTACTAGGTGTGATCTTGGGTGCCTCAATTTCCTGAATTAGAAAATGAGGATAATAGAGTCGTTGAGACCATCAAAGGAGATAATATTTGTAAAATCTTAGTACAGTATTTGTCGCATACGAAGCAATTAAGGCTTGTTTCCTTCCTTGTACACAAATAAGTGTACCTTAATCAATCAGCAAGCATTTATTAAGTGCCTACTATATGCCAGGCTTTGTGGTAGGAATACCAAGACAAAAAAGGAAGCAGTCTCTGACTGCTCATACTATAGCAGAGAGTATAGTACCTAAACTTCATTTAAGTAAAAATGTAAGTAAAAAAAATTAAATGAAAGTTGACTAATTAGTCAACATTCAACAAACATCTATTAAGTGTTTATAATGTGCTGAAAACAAAATGATACATAAGAAGTACTAGGGGAAAGACTGTTTTTGACAAGGAAGATCAGAAAATGGATCCGGGCAGTCAGTCAACAAACATTTGTGAAGTCTTTACTATGCGCTAAGTACTGTGCTAAATTTTGGGAATTATAAATACAAAGAAAGGAATAATTTTTGTTGCTGTGATTCGGTCTGTCCAACTCTTCCTGAGCCCATTTGGGGTTTTCTTGGGCAGAAATACTTGAATGGTTTGCCATTTCCTTCTGCAATTCATTTTACAAATGACGAACCAGAGGTAAACAAGGTTAAGTAACTTGCCCAGGGTCACACAGTTAGTATAGTATAGTAAGTGTCTGAGGTGGGATTTGAACTCAGTAAAATGAGTCTTCCTGACTCCAGGTCCAGGCTCTGTCCATTGTGCCACCTAGCTAACCCAATATGAGTTTAACACAGGAAGTCAACAAGCATTTATTAAGTTCCTACTAGGTGCTAAGCACTGTGCTACTCACTGAAAAAGAATGAATTTCATTGATAAGCAGGGACAAAAATCACTGACTGTCCATTCTTATAATGTGTTGGAGACTGAAAACAAAGGGTTATGTACTAAAAACTTGTTCACTGGAGGATCTGAGAAGTAAGAAAGTCTGGCAATCTGCCAACAAGCATTTAAGTGCTAGGCTCTGGAATTAAAAGTATAAACGAGCCCTGTCCTCCAAGAATTTACCTTCTAACCTGGAGCATAAACCCAGCTAACTTAAAGGGGCACAAAATCAATTACTCAATAATAAAGGAGGGGCCACACACTGTGAAAGACAAACAAACAAGCTTTCAAACAAAAACCCAATCTCTGCCCTCCGGGAGTGTATGTTCCAAGAGCAAGAGATGCAATTTCAACTTTAAAGAATGTGTGGGATTCTACAGGCAAAAAGGACGAAAGAGAATATTTCAGATTTGGGGAATAATTGAATCAACATTTCTCTCTAGGCCACACCTTCAGGTCTCTCTCTTTGGTTTCCTAAAGAAAAGGATTCCCTCCTGTCCCTTTGGGCAGAAGCGGGACCAACATTTAATGCCCCTTTGCCCCCTTGAAGTTTCCACCTCAACTTACACTCGGGGTTTTTTTTTTCTTTTTCTTTGAAAGTCAAGTCCAACTCAGGAATTTCCCCTGGTTGAATCAAGTAAATAATGAGTGATTGATTAAGAGAAGTTTTTCCACCCAATAGAGCCAGTAACTTTAAAGGATCTTTTTAAAAAAATCTTAATATGCTTTTGTCAATCCATCAGCAAAGTCCAAAGGCAACCTGAAGTAGCATCTTCATTTTAAATAGCACTCTGCTTGTAGAATTCATGTGCCCTCAACTAATGAAATTTATTTTACCTGTGACATTTCCAGGCCATGCTTCACACCAGTTACCAGCAACTTTCTTCATTTTCAAACAAATAGCCTGACATGCATTAGCCAAATAATAATGAGCTCTGTTAACAGGTAAAATAAAGGTTGGGGCCCAACACTAATAGACCAGGGCACTCTGGCAGAGACAAACTAATTATTAACAATAATTTGATAAAACCAGGAATTCCTGAAAGTGACTAATAAATCCTGATTTCCTTTTTTTTTTTTTTTTTTTTAATGTGTGTATCTTGGGGAAAAGCTTCCTCATTCAAGTATATATTAGTCGGGGCAGCTAGGTGGCAAAGTGGATAGAGCACAGACCCTGAATTTAGGAGGAGTTGAATTCAAATTCAGCCTCAGACACTTACTAGCTGTGTGACCCTGAGTAAGTCATTTAACTCTATTGCCTCAAAAAAATAAATAAATAAAGTATATATTAGTCATACCTTAGCTGCCTGTGAGGCCCCTAGGGTATGACTGATAGTCATAGGATGATAGATCAATTGTGTTAACATATGTATCTGGCAATTATTATTGTTATTATAGACCTATGATAGACTTAGAGGTTCTTAGCCTTTTCTGTGCCATGGACCCCTTTGGCAGTCTAGTGAAGCCTAGGGCCTTCTTCTCAGAATGTTTCTAAATGAGTGAAACACATAACACAGGATTATAAAGGAAACCAATTATATTGAAATAAAGATATATTTTTTTTCCCACTCGAGTTCACAGATCCCCAATTACCCATCCACCCTTGTGCATCCGTGGACCCTAGGTTAAGAATCCCTGATCTAATACAACTCCCTCGTTTCCTGGGTAATGAAGTCTAGAGAAGTTTCTGTGACTTGCCCAAGGTCATTCAGGTGGTAAATAGCAGAGTCAGAATTTGCATCCAGGTTCTCCTCTAATTCCAGAAGCCACTTTTCCACTGTAATATGCTACTTCTTCAAAGGTACCAGAAGGGAAGGAAAAAAAGAAAAAGAATCAGAGTTAGGGGATTCAATTAAACCTGGGCTTAGTGGTAGCCTCTGACATTCAGAGTCCTAATCTTTTTCAGCCCTCAATGCCCCCTTGGCTTTTAAGAAACTTTACAGTACCTCCTATTCAGTATGAAATGGAAAAAAAAATTCTAGAGTTTTCCATTGCATATGCATATAATATAATCTTTAGCTAATTTCAAAAGACTAATACAGTTAATCTCCAAATATTTCCATATCCCCTACTTGAGCTTTTTGCACCCCTAGGTTTAGGAATACTGGGAAGTTGGAAGTCCCTGCTGCACAGGTTCTGTCAATGGACCAATTAACATACATTAAGTGTCTAGAAGACCTTCTGAGTAAGTCCATCAAGTGAGATAACCTGGCTACTGACCATGTGATTCTAAGCAAGTCACTTAACCCACCTCAGGAAAATCTCAAACTATAAATTGCAGATTTATGTTGGCAGAGGGAGTTTCTTTCTGTGGGGTTTCATTCACCAATGAAATCTTAGGATGGGACCCCTCCTCCCTCCAGTACACATAAATTAAAAGCAAAAGCCATCTATATGTAGAGTATTGTGTTGGGTGGATGAAGACATAGTTTATATATGACAGGTTGTCTACAATCTAGAAAGGGAATAACACACAAGGAACTATAATGTTAACATGATGAATTTATTTGAGAGCTGTAGAACAAAGTGTTCCTTGAGGAGGGGAAGGGTATGGAAATCAGGTAAGGCTCCATGGAGGAGGTAGCATTTGAGATAAGCTTTAAAGGATGGGGAAAAAAATTCAATAGTCCAAGAAGGGGACGGACAACATTCTGGGCACAGGACACACCATGAGCAAATATGAAGATACAGAGGTGGGAAGTTCAGGTGTGTTTTGGGAGGCAGAGAATCTTACATCCTCAATAAAGGGGGGTAATATAAGGAATAGCTGCAGTGTCAGATTTTGGAGAGTCTTAAATGCCAGGCAGTAGTGTTGGAACTTTATTTGGGAAGCAGTAGGGAATCACTTAAGATTGCTTAAGAATGTGCAGTTAGAACTAGAAGGGACCTTAGAAGTCAGGTCAAGCCCACCAATTTACAGATGAAGAGATTGAGACTCTGGTTAAATGACTGCTGAAAGCCACACCGTCAGTATTAGATGTGATTTGAATCAAGATCTTAGTGACTCCAAGCCCAAGGCTCTATCGGTTACATAGCTGCCTCGAGTTTTTTGTTTTGTTTTGTTTTGTTTTTAGTAGAGGAGTGACTTGTTTGTAAATAAAACTTATCTGTAAGTACTGTGAATAATGGACTTGGGGGGGCGGGGTGGGACGGAGGGAAAGGATTGACAAAGTGGAGATAGGAAGGTCTATTAGCCTTGGATTACAATTCTGAAAGCTGTGGTTGAAGACCTAGACTAGGGCGGTGGGATAGAGAGGAGATTCAGAGGCAGGTGCTAATGAGACAGGTCCTGGACAGGATCTGGTAACTAAGTGAATTAGAGAGAGAGGGAAGAGTTAAAGAGAAACAACCCTAAGCTTATTAACATGAGAGTCCAGGTGACTAGAGGAACCCCAGAAAGAAATAGTGAAGTCAGAAGGAAGCATAGATTTGGGGAGAAAGATAATAAGCTTGGTTTGGGTCATCTTGAGTTGGAAAAAGGGTATGGGCCCAGGGTTAGACTGGCCTCTGAGGACAAGTCTAACCAAACTGCCAGCAGTCTCATCACCCAAAAATTGGCCATCACGTGGTGGTTATTTTTTTTCCTGGCCACTGAAGCAGAAGACATACAGTGGCCTAAAAGCTAAAAGCTTTTTAAAGAAACAAATTTTAATTAAGGGTTGTTTTTCCAGCACCTTGTGAGGCCCCTCCTGGACTTGAGGGCATCCTAGAGTCTCTTTCCCCTATCTTGAAATGCCATACAACTTGCACCAAAAGAATTTCCTTTGCCTCCCTTATCCTGTGTTCCATATTCTGTCATCCATCTTCCTCATCCTGTGTGATGACAATTTTTCCTTATCTTGACAACCATTTTCCTAAAAATATACCATTATCCTACAGGCTGTATAGCTTTCTGTCTATATAAGTCTGGGTCCTCTCCTATATCAGGGCCTTTGTTTAGCTCCTTGCTAATCTCAGGCCTGTGTGCTTTGACGAAATAAAGCTCCCAATGGCTACAGAGAAGGTCTAAGCGAATTCTTTCACACCTGAACCAGCTCTCCCAACTCTAAACCTCAACATAAAATGGTGCTGAAACCCGGGAGTCCAAATATTAATTGAACTCTGCTATCTTCTCCTGGCCTCTGGTCTAACAGCTATGTGCCCTTTTCTTTGTTTTCTTCCCCTGACCTTTTCTGCTCCTACCTTCTCCCTGGCTGAGAGACCCCTGGAGTGCCCAGACACTGCCAGCGGCGTCAGTCGGACTGTTGACCCTCGTATAAGGGGACGCCCTTGTGCTGAGTTGGTCACATTTTTTTCCTCTCAAGTGTCTTG
The DNA here is from genome assembly GCF_900497805.2 of Vombatus ursinus. NCBI lineage: Eukaryota > Metazoa > Chordata > Mammalia > Diprotodontia > Vombatidae > Vombatus > Vombatus ursinus. The sequence goes on from NW_020954610.1 coordinate 65,815,188, forward strand.
GGACGCTAAGACAAGCGAGAGGCTGCTAGGAAACTGTTAGGATGGGAAATTCAGGGAAGGAGATCTTAAAGAAAAGTGCCTAGTATTCCATTGTAACACAGCCTGACCTCAATGTAATCTAGAAAAATAATTTGTAAAGGGGATTTCTAAACAAGACAAGCTTAGTAAGAAATTTGGTCTCCAAACTTAAAGAAAAGGCACCTCAGACTTTTATTCCCCTGCACCGTAGTTTACCCTGTATTGTTCCTTCCCCTCCCCCGAGGAACTTTGGGGAGGCAGGTAGGTGGGCCTTCACACCTGGTTTTCTTTGGGGGTCCCAGTGCCCCGTTTCAGGGTGTCCACGCTCTGTGGGCCTTTGCGTCTGGTTTTCTTTGGGTGTCCCTGCACCCCCATTTCAAGGTCTCATTTTCTAGTACATGCAGCTCAAAATTCTCAGGAAGATGGGAATGGAGAGTTGGACTGCTTAAGGCTTATCTGGTAAGTCTCAAAGGTAAAAGAGAAGAGGAACTACAGCTCTTCTCCAGCTGAGGCTGGAAGGTACGTAAGCCTCCTTTCTCTCTCTATCCCTTTTCTCACCCTGTAGTTGGGGCGGCTCTCCAAGTACCTAGGAAGGCCTGACCTCTCAGATCTGACCAAATGGGTCAGACAGCTACAAGGCTGTCTCACACTCAGCCTGAGCTCTCGGTCAAGTGGTTCGAGGCCATGGACCTGGGCACACCTTCCGCAGCACAGAGGACAGACTCTCTATCCAGAAGCTTATGTCCAATTCTGTCAATTCTTTCAAATCTCTGGGCACTAGGGAATTGGAAAAATTGCAATTACTCCCTTCCTTCTGTACACGGAGACTCCTGGGAACTCCAGTTCAAGGAGGTAAAAAGGTTTTTGGATGTGGAAATTGTCACCATGTGTCTTCAAAAAACAAAACAAAACAAAAAGGTGCATTTATGGCTAATAATCTCTTTTAAAGTGCTAAGAGTATTGGGCCTGAGAAATTAAAATGTTACCATTAGTGATTATGAATCCAGATCTTGTTTGCTCATCTAATTAAATTTAAGGTCACCTGATTGGTAATTAACTGGTTTTGTGTCAAGCTTTATATATGTGATAATTGCTAAATTTTCTTGTATTGTGTAATGTGGTTAACAATTGTATCACCTGTGTTAGAAAAGCAATTTTTCTTATAATATACACGTTGTTAGATCAAGCATTGTACTGTCAGATTGTGAGGTTGTTAACTAAGACAAGGGTTTTTGGAACTATCTAGTCATAATTTCTTATCAATCCTGTGCAAGTCTTCTATAGTGGAATTCCTACTGAGTAAATTTTTAAAGGCCTGGTAAACTTTGTTAATGTGATAAGGCTAATTAAATTGAGTGTGTTTAAAACCCAATTAGGAAAAAAACCTTGAAATTTCCCAAGGTAAGCACTTTTTGGTACTTAGGAATTTGTGATTATTGAGAATTTGGTTTTATGGCACTTTGGGAATTTGTGATACTTAAAAGATGTTTTACACCAACTTGGTTTTGATAAATTCCAATCTTTGAGGTTTCTAGCTAATTTACTTCATGAAAGTTTAGTGATTACTCCTTTTAAGAAATCAGGATAAACTGTAACTTTTTTTAAAAAAAGGGAAAAACTTTTTACAAAATAATGTTTTGCAAAATCTTTTTGTGTGATTTTTAGAAGGCCTACTAAATTTCCACTTGCTGGCTAATTTGTTGCAGTAATTTGATATTGATAATAATTACGTCCAAATCTACTATGAATTTTCTAAGTTTCATTCCTAGGTTTGTTGTGTCCTTAGATCGGGTGATTTCAGAGAAACAGTCAATGGTTCGTGCTTCAGGTGCCATAAGAAAGGGTACTAGTCTTGAGAATGTAGTTCTGAAAGGTTTAATACCCCACTCTAAATTTTTACGGGGTGGACATAAAAGTGAAAAAGTTAGGACAGCTAAAACATCTTAGCAGATTCTGGAAGTTTTGAGATTGATCATTAAGGAGTCTTTAAACACTTCATTAAAATCTTGTCACTCCCTTCCCCACTCCCTCCCCTGGAGTCAAGACGGTTTCTCAGTGTGGGGATTCCAAACAGCCCTGGGTTTCCCTGTTAACCCCTTTCATCCCAGATCAGATTAGGAAGAGGGTGTTTCATCCCCCTCACTCCCGCCTACAAGTTCACCTTCCCCCACCTGGCTATAGGAAGAAGGGGGAGAGGCTGCAGCTACAGCCTAGAAGTATCTTCCAGCACACAGCTGTGGGAAGACAGTGAAGGGGGATGGGTCAAGGTAAAGAAGTCAGTATGTGTCTGTACTTAGTAAGCCTGCCCATCCTTCTATCAATAATGTTTATATGATCTGGAAACTCAATTGTTGTCATCTGAAGTTTATTGTTTTGTGTTACAGCTAAAACAATTTAGTTATCACTTATGAAAATTGTAAGATTGTTGGTTGTTTTAATGTTAAAGCCTAAAGCTGTTAATTAATTACTGTGTATATGTGTGTAAAGGAGCACTCCTCAGGGCTAGTGGAAAAGCACAGCCCATAGAAATCCTAAAGATAGATGGGGTGGATAAGGCAGCCCCTTCTCGGGGATCCATGTTGATCCTCCTTCGTTTTGTAAACTTGCCAAAGAGCTTGTTTGGGTTATGGAGTTCCTAAACAAGGAATTTGGCTTGCTGAGAGTTTGCTAGTATATAGAAATGATCTCTAGTGATTCACTTTTGCACGAGAACAAATTTACATTTGAGAAGTGAGTCCTGGCAAATTTTTGATTAGTGAAACTTGCCATCTGAGGTCAAAGCTCATGGGACCATAACGAATTGTGTTTTGAGTTGTCTGATGGATCATAAAAATCCATCCATAATCAATAGCCAATAATCCACCATCTGAGAGAATTGCCACAAGCTACTCAGAGAGAATGTGGCTGTTACAGGTGGACGTCTGCATCTGGAAAAGCTGAGAGGACAGTCTTAGCCTCAGCCTAGGATTGGATCCTCCTGGCTCAGTTTCCCCACTATATTCCTTTGAAAAAGAATGTTTCCCACCTGACTATTCCTGAGTCTGGCTATGAGGTGGAATTGACACTGCATGGTTGGAAAACTATGATGTCCTTGCTTTTCCTTTTTATGGCAAGTTTCTGTAATCAAATCAAACAGTAAAAGATGTGAGCACAATAAATCTTGCTGTTTTCAATCTGAATGTGTAACCATCCCATATCTCAAACAGGTAAATTAGTAGTCATGTGAAAGATTAAATCCCTGGAATAGAACATTCTTTCTGAATGATAGGGGAATAATTTGACAAAGGAAAAGGAAAAAGTCTGTGAAACAAAGGTACAAACACAATGTTGAATCATTATCCCACCGACTAAGGCTGGGATACATCTGAGCTACTATATTAAAGTGTGTGTTTAAGATCTGAGCTATTCAGTCTAAGATTATGTTCCTTTCTATTTCTCAAGCCACTTAGGAAATTAGTATTTGGCCTAGACATCTGCCTATTACTGGATATGTTTGTATGGAATAAGGTCCTTAAATGTTTCAAAATGATGTAAGAATAATTGGGTATTGGTACAACTGATTGAGGGACCTAGCTAGTATTCTATTAGTTACTGAAACTAAATCAGAAACATCTTCAGCTTGGGGGAAAGAATTTCAGTTCAATTTTCTTAGAGGGAGGTAACTTATGGAATATTTTTGCATTAATGGAAAAGTCAATTTCATTTAAAGTTTACTACTATTGTGGAAATAATACCTGTTTATTCTGTATGTCCTGTGGCACAAACATGTTTTATTGTAAACAACTTACTGATATGCACTGTTTTGGAATTAATTACTTAGAGATCTTCCCAAGTCTTTTATGATAATTGGAGTAAAGTCAACCTCTTATAAGTAAATTCATTCATATAACTACGGAACTGAAGGGTAGAAAGCTTCTACCTGCAAAAGTGTTGTTACTTATATTTACATGTATAGAGTTGGATCCTCAATAGCATCTGATTCTCCTAAAAGAATTGGAATCATAGTGGAAAGTTTTGAGGAAAAAACAAGATCAGATAATCCTCTGTCAAAAGTAAATAATAGCATCATGGGGCTCTTGGTTTCTTTCTTTGTTTTCCTTTTTTCTGACAGTATTTTTAATGCTCCTTCTATTTAGGCCCTGCATATTGAAACTTGTTTGTCAGATTTGTGTCTCCTAGATTATCGGCTGTCCACCTGCAGACGGTCATGCAACAAGGATAACTGTTCCACACTCTCTTCATCCCCTGGACGCTGCTTCAGCCTCATTTTACTTCTCTCCCCACCCTCACTCAGGCAGGGACAGCTCCTTTGTCCCTCTTCCAAAAGCATTTGGGTGAATGCTGAGGCAGAGCGGAGTGCTGGAGGCAGATGAAGCAAGCAGGATGCAGGATGTGAGATATGGGATAAAATGCAGCGTGTGACCAGTCAGAAAAGTGATCAAAGAAGACTATGCATTGAAGCCCCTCACCATGGGGACTTGCCTGTGTGTTTTCTAGCTATGCTTTGTTCTGGGTCCCACCTTGAACCACCTCTCCTGTTACCTATTCCTGATTCCTGCCTTGTGCCTAGGTTAGGCCTGCTTTCCTGGAACCGGAATCAAATGCTTTAATTCAAAGAGGGAACTCTGTGGGGCAAGGCATTGTACATGATTGCTGGGTGTGTCAACTAGCTTACACCCTATAGCTCTCCCCCTGAAAACCCTGCATGGAATTTATCCTTTCAGCACTTGAAAGATTGTACAGGCAGCCTCTTGGATGCCAGACATCCACTCCAGCCTGATACCTCCCCCTACCTTCTCCTGGGGTTCATGTTTTCTTCCCTTCTTTCCCACATTCTAATCCCATTACTTGCTCTCATATTTGGTCCGTGTTTGTTTAACGTCCTGGTCTGATTTGTGTCTTCTAGCCTGCAGAAATTCCACTTTCAATTCTTAGCATACCACCTCCTACCCTTGGTGTCCCTGAGTGGTTTGCCTTTCTCCACAATGGACTCAGCTGGCACTGCATCCCACACCTTCATGCTGACCTCCCCTCCTCAACCTATTCTCGGCCCCTGAAATGGACTCCACCCCTGTTCAGCAGGAAGCAGCTACTAAAGAGAATGACCTTCAGCCCTTCTTCCCCGATTTCTTTTGCCTAGTGTTTGAGTAGGGAATGAAGCAGAAGACACACAGTGACCTAAAAGCTAAAAGCTTTTTAAAGAAACAAATTTTAATTAAGGGTTGTTTTTCCAGCACCTTGTGAGGCCCCTCCTGGGCTTGAGGGCATCCTAGAGTCTCTTTCCCCTATCTTGAAATGCCATACAACTTGCACCAAAAGAATTTCCTTTGCCTCCCTTATCCTGTGTTCCATATTCTGTCATCCATCTTCCTCATCCTGTGTGATGACAATTTTTCCTTATCTTGACAACCATTTTCCTAAAAATATACCATTATCCTACAGGCTGTATAGCTTTCTGTCTATATAAGTCTGGGTCCTCTCCTATATCAGGGCCTTTGTTTAGCTCCTTGCTAATCTCAGGCCTGTGTGCTTTGACGAAATAAAGCTCCCAATGGCTACAGAGAAGGTCTAAGTGAATTCTTTCACACCTGAACCAGCTCTCCCAACTCTAAACCTCAACAGCCACAATTGTAAAAGCCATCTGCTAAAGTCCCAGCCTTGGCGGGGGAGAGATATACCCACACTGATGACATCATGGTTTTATGAACTATTATTAAGGAAAGAGGAAGGACTAGGAGAGAAAGAGAAAATAAAAGCATGGAGACAGTGTGGCACAAAGGGCTTACCTTTGTTCAAATTCTAGCCTCTGCTATTTATTTCCTTTGTAACCTTGGATGTGACACTTCAACACTCTGGCTGATGCGGTCTAGAGGTTAGGGGTCCTGGCACCCCAAAATCACGACACCCAGGTCCTGCCCAAAAGAATTCAACCCAAGCCTTATTGCAGCCAAAAACAAAGTTTATTGAAGATTCGCCATATTAGTTAGACCCTTAAGAAGTCTGAGCATCTATGGGCTATTGGCTAGATTGTAAAAATCTGAGCATCTTAATGGAGACAAGATGGACCATATATACAGAAAGACCTTGGGAGAGTGGCCAAGTAGTCCATGAGGTAATAGAATTCTCAAGGGTGGCAAATGGAGCCCAGGTGGGACCAAGGGTGGGAAGTGGCCTGGGGCCATAGGGAGGCAAGACAATAGAGGGGAGATTGGGTGTAGCCACAATGAAAGACTAGTTGATGGGACCATAGCCTCAAGGGAACACCAGAGATTTGGCTATGTGGGAAAGTCCAGGGTTTTTCCTTTCTGGGGTCCAGATCCCAACCTCATCAGGGCCAGAGTTTTTCCTTTCTGGGGCTCAGATTCCAACCCCATCATGGCCACCAGCTCCTCATCACATTGGATCAAATAGCCATTAGGACCCCACCTAAGTTTCCTAATCGTTTGTCTAAAGCTGTAGAGAAACCTTGCCAATTTCATTTATTTTATTTAATTTTTTTCAATGAACAAAAATTCATTTTATCACCCTCTCCCTCCCCCCCAATTGAAAGAAAAACAAAAAAGAAAAACAAAATTCTTGTAAATAATGCAGTCTAAAAACAAATTCCCACATTGGCCATGGCAAAAATACAGGTCTATTATCTGATTAGTCTCTAAGTAGATCAGAGTTCTTAAGTCTAACCCATCAATTTCACTTTAAAATCTATTAGTTCATACCCCAACAGTAAGTGTCAAAGATTGAATTTGCATAGAAAAGAGTCACCAAAGCCAACCAGAATTCACCTTTATAAACACTGCAACTCATCTGAATGCAATCAGTTTTTTCCTCTGGAACAAAGATTCTGAATCTCACTTTGTAGACTATGAAACGTCTTTTGTAAACTTCTGTTCTATAGTAATCATTGGAAAGAAAGAGGGCCTTTACTAGGGAGTGTCTTCTGGAAAGGGACGGTTTCATATCTACCTCTTCTCTTCAAGGATTTTTATGCAGCTCTGCTCTGCTGACTGAATTCTGCTCTGGCCCCCTGGAAAGCAAAAGAGTCTGGCTATCGGCCAAGGCCAAAAGATGGAGAAGAGAGACCTCCCCTGGATCATCTAGTTTAAAAGGGTGAGTACTGAAAAATCAATTTTTTTTCTCATTTGCATTTAATTTAGGCTCGCAGTGACAGGTTTGTGTGTCTTCTCCAATAAAAAGGAAGCTCTTTGAGGGCAAGGGCTAACTATTGTCTCTGACTAAGCTGAAAGAATGTTTTTTCTTTCATTTGTTTGCTTATATTTTCCAGTTTACTCTAAGTTAGAGAGCACTGCCTTCATTCATTTTGCCACTGTGTATGAATTTATTATTAAAGGTAAATTACTCATATGTTGCTCCCTTTTGGTGTTAACTATGGGAGTTGTGGGTAGGGTGCTGGACATCACGAGACCTGTATTCAAATCCTATTTTAGACACTTAGTAGCTGTAGAATCATTTGCAAAGCTCTGCAACCTCACTTTAGTTGTAATACTAGGATAATACTATGTCCCTCAGGGTTCTTGTGAAGAAAGCATTTAGATATGTAGATGTGAGTTCATGCAATACAGTATTTATTGAGAACCTATACAGGATGTCCCAAAAGTCTTAGTGCAATTTTAAGCTCATAAAACTTAAGAGCCATAATGAGAGAAGGAGGTATAAAGTCTGCCTCCTTATACAGGAGAAGTATAAGAAGTATACTCCCTGGTCTCAAGGAGATTACAATAATGTGGGGAGGCAAGACCTAGATATGAAAAGATAACAAGTCATAAAACAGAGCATATGATGTGTGCCCAATAAATGCTATATGTTCTGAGAATAACAAAAATGAACATTTTACATGAACTTTTGATTTGCTTAGGTCCTGAATATAGCCTGGAATAACTCAGAAAGCCTTCAGAGATGAGGTAGGAAAAGATACAGACTTTGGGTAGTAATCACACACTTTTCTAAGGTGTTTTGAGGTTTACGAACTGGTTTTCTTCACAACAACCCCATGATGTGGGTAGTACAAGAACTATTCACCCCAGTTTATAGATGAATAAACTGAGGCTCAGAAAGACTAGAGACACACAGGTAATAACTTATTTTATGGTATAATGTAACACTCCAACCCAGCCCTTATGATTTCCAAGTCCAGCATCCTTTTTTTTCCCATCTTTATTTGTGTTTTTTAATTAATTAATTAACTTTTAGTTTTCAATATTCACTTTTATAAGATTTTGAGTTCTAAATTTTTCCTCCTCCCTCTACCCCCTCTCCCCAAGAAAGCATGCATTCTGATATAGGCTATATATGATCATATTAAACATATTTCCACATTAGTCATCTTGTAAAGAAGAATCAGAACAAAAAGGAAAAACCACGAGAAAGAAAAGAGAGAGAGAATTGTCTGCTTTGATCTGCATTCAGACTCCATGGTTCTTTCTCTGGATGTAAATAGCATTTTCCATCATGGGTCTTTTGGAATTGTCTTAGATCATTGCATTCCAGCGTCTTTTCTGCCATGATGGTTAAGATGTGAAGATGAGAATGATCCATGGAGGCAGCACATTAGTAATGGCAAAAGAGGAAAAAGAATGAGCTTTGCTCTAGGAATAATGAGATCAACAGATCATGAAATGCTAGGTCAGGAAGTTTGGGAGCTATCTTACAGGTGACAGGGAAACTAGTGACAGCTTTTGACCTTGGAGGTTCACTAATGAAAATAATGCTTTAGAAAGATTTGTTTCAGTGATAGGTAAGAGTTAGGGGAGGGGATTAGGAATGTAAACCAAATCAGAGGTTAATCAAAAATCCAAGTTTGACTTAACCCTAGATGAAGAGTTGTGGCCATGATAGATTGGATGTAAGAGATGGGAGGGAGAAAAGATGGTAGTGAAGGACCAGGAGAATAATGAGCCACAGACAAAGGAAATAGGGACTTCTGGAATGAGAAAGTATTTTTGGTATAAGGTGACTTTGGTTTTGGGACATCAAAATATATATATTTTAGAACTAAAAAAGACAATATCAATCATCCAGTTCAATTGCCCCTTACAGATATGGAAACTGAGATCATTTTAAGTCTGAAGTGATCAAGACAAATGACAATGTTCAATAGACAATTCTAGAATCACAGAATCAGATACTTGGACTTTATCTAATCTAGTCCCCTCATTTTACATCTAAGAGAGTGAGTGGTTCAGTCAACTTGATGGAAGTTGTTGGACTTCAATAGGCTTTCGCCAATTGAAGAAAAGCCTTCTCTTTTAACCCACCTCATCCTGCCTTAAGCCTCTAATGCCACTTCCTTATTCCCCACTCTTCTCCTGGGACACATGAAATCCAGAGGAATCCAGACTTCCTGATTTGAGCCCTATTCACTCAATGGTAGTAGTAGAGTAAAGGGAAGGGAGCCACCTTCTTCCCACACATACGTCTCCTCTCCGTTTTTTTTTTAATCTGAAAAGTGATACCAGAACCAAGGATAAATTGAGTTTCAAGGAGAGAGTGGTCAGCAATGTCAAATATCCAAAAGAGGTTAAGGAGAATGAGAACTGACAAACGACCCTATGATTTTTTTTGTTGGGTTTTTTTTTTAGGTCACTATTGACCTTTGGTCTCAGGAGGGATAGCTCCCATGGGTTCAACAATCACCTTCTACACATTTGATTTCCAGATCTATATTTCCAGTCCTCTTGGACATCTTCCATTGGATATCCCTATGGACATCTCAAACTCAGCTCATCAAAAACAGAACTTATTCTCTCCTTACGCTCTTCTTAGCTTCTTTCTTTCTTTCTTTTTTTCTTTCTTTCTAGGACATCACATTCTTTCCAGCCACCTAGGCTTGCAACCTAGGTATCATCCTCAACTCTTTTTCACATAATTGGTGCTCAATAAATGTTTATTCATTCCTTCCTCACCCTGCATATCTAATCAGTTGCCCGGTATTATGAATTCTACCTCCACAATTATCCATGTCATTATCCATCTCCTCACCACTCACTTTATGCAGTTACCACACATCTTTAGGCTCTTATCAGCTCTCCCCTAGACTACTGTAATAGCATACTAGTTGGTCTTCCAGTCTCTCTCTTTTCCAATCCATCCTCCATACAGCTTCCAAATTGTTATTCCTAAAGCACAGATCTGACCTCATCATTCATTCCCCTGCTCCAAGAGCTCCAGGGGTTCCCTTGAGAATAAAACAAAAACTCTTCTGTTTGACTTTTAAAGCTTTTTAGAATCCTGCTCGAGCAGGTTTACTGAATGTTAATCTCCTTCATTAACTCCAAATTCCCAACAAAATGGCCTGTTTGCTGTTCTCCATCTATGTTCCGTGATGTTCTTTGCTGTTGTGCCTGGAATGCACTCCTTCCTCACCTCCTCCTTGGAGACTCTAGCTTCCTTTAAGGCCGTTCTTCAGCCCCATCTCTTATTGGAAACCTACCTTGATTTCCCTCTAGTTTCTAGAAACGTCCTCCCAGAAAATCACTTCGTAAATGTTTTGTATTTAATATTTTATATCCATGTTATTCTCGACCCATTTACAATTTAAGCCCCCCAACGGCAAGAGAGTGTTTCATTTTTGCCTTTATTTCTCCAGCTTTTTAAACTGTGCTTGGAGCATGTTGTTCAGTTGTTTTGAGATATATGTGTGTGAGTGTGTGTGTGTGTGTGAGAGAGAGAGAGAGAGAGAGAGAGAAATTCCAATTGGGGTTTTCTTTGGCAAAGATACTGGAGTGGTTTGCCATTTCCTTCTCTAGCTCATTTTACAGATGAGGAAACTGAGGCAAACAGGGGTAAGTGACTTGTCAATGGTCACATAGCTGGTAAGTGTCTGAGGTCAGATTTGAACTAAGGAAGATGAATCTTCCTAGCTCCAGGCCCCATACTCTATCTGCTGCACCACCTAGCTGCTAGCTTGGAGCATAGTAGACTCTTAATGAATGCTTATGTTAAAAGAAATCTGGATTTAGGCCTCACTCTGGTCAATGAGGCAAAGGTAAAAGGATTTTATTTAGTACACCAAGGCCACTTTGCTTTTTTTGTAAACAGCTTCCATAGAGGGGCAAAAAGTATGTTGATTGCATACAAACATGAGAAGATTAGTGTCACCTCAGCTCCTCCCTTTTTACAGTATCACTTGGAGACTGATTAGTGCTGATATGCAAGGATATTTTCAGATCACAATCTCCTACAGGTTGGCTGTGCATGTACTCAAAGTCTGAACTAGGTTTTTATTTTTTTTAATTTTTTTATTAATTTATTTTGATTTATCAATAATCATTTCCATATACTTTAAAAAAATTTTTTTAAGAAGTTTTTTTTTGGTTTGGTTTTTTTTTTGTTTTTTTTTTTTTAGGCAATTGGGGTTAAGTGACTTGCCCAGGGTCACACAGCTAGTAGGTGCCAAGTGTTTGGTCTGAGGCCAGATTTGAACTCATGTCCTCCTGACTTCAGGGCCTGTGCTCTATCCACTGTGCCACCTAGCTGCCCCCATATACTTTTGAGTTTAAAATTTTTCTCCCCCTACCTCCCCACCACCCTCCCCAAGACAGCCCATAATCTGATATAGGCTGTACATATACATTCCTATTAAACATATTTTCACATTAGTGATGTTGTAAGTAAAAATTAAAACCAATAGGAGGAACCATCAGAAAGAGGAAACAAAACTCAACAGAAGAGAAACAAAAATAGCAATTCAACTTCCATAGTTCTTTCTTTGGATATGGATAGCATTTTCCATCACGAGGCCTCTGGAGACGTCTTAGAGTCTTGTATTGCTGGGAAGAGTTAAGTTTATCACTATTAGTCATAGCACAAGGTGGCTGTTATTGTGTACAATGTTCTCCTGGTTCTGCTCACTTCACTCAGCATCAGACCATACAAGTCTTCCCAGGTTTTTCTGAAGTCAGCCTGTTCATCATTTCTTATAGCACAATAGTATTCCATCACATTCATTTACCCTAACTTGCTCAACCATTCCCCAATTGATGAGCTTCCTCTCAATTTCCAATTCTTTGCCATCACAAAAAGAGCTGCTATAAATATTTTTGTACATGTGGGTCCTTTTCCCTTTTGTATGATCTCTTTGAGATACAGCCCTAGAAGTGCCATTGCTGGGTCAAAGGGAATGCACATTTTTACAGCTCTTTGGGCATAGTTCCAAATTGCTTTCCAAAACAGTTGGATCATTTCACAACTCCACCAACAATGCATTAGTGTTCCAATTTTCCCACATCTTCTCCAACATTTATTATTTTCCTGTTTTGTCATGTTGGCCAATCTGATAAGTCTGATGTGGTACCTCAGAGTTTTTTTGATTTGCATCTGAACTAGGTTTTTAAAATGGAATCACTCTGACTCTGCACATTTAGTCAATGAATGATTGAAATAGCATTTATTAAGCATTTTCTATGTGAAAAGTGGTAAGTAGGTGGCTCAGTGGATACAGGGCTGGGCCTGGAGGCAGGAAAACTCATCTTCCTAAGTTCAAATTTGGCCTCAGACACTTAACTAGCTGTATGACCTTGGGCAAGTCGCTTAACTCCACCCCCACCCCACCCCCCCAAAAAAAACACTGTGCTAAATGCTGGGGACACAAATAAAAAGTAAGAAAGCTTCAGGAAATCTATGTTCTAATTTGGCAATATGTTACATATAGGGAGTGATGGTCAGGGAGGAGTGTTTTTTGTTTGGGAAGACACTTGAAAATGAGGGGAGCTCTAGTAGGGTTTACTGATAATGTAGTTTCCACTATCATGACAATACTGATTTGATTGTCATAAGGGCCCTGGAAAGGGAGGGAGAGGGGAAAATATGCATATATAGCAGGACAAATGGCAAGGCTTCCCCTCCCACCCACCACCTAGTTGTTTGTTGATAGAATAAAAGAATGAATGGAGGTTTTACTCAATTCCACTTAGAACCTGTCAATCAACTAGCATTTATTAAGGACCTGTGCCAGGCCCTGTGCTAAGTAAGCACTGGAGTACAGAAAAGGACAAAAAAATAGCACCTGCTCTCAGGGAGCTCACAAATCTAAGGGGAGGACAAGATGCAAACAACTACGTTCATACAAGCTATATATATAATTATATAATATAGAGAGAGTGTATACACATAAAATATATACGATATAATATAATTACATGTTACATATAAACATAATGTATTATAATTAATATAACATATACAATATGTAAAATAAATAGAAAATAATCAACAGAGGGAAGGCATTAGAATTAAGCAGGATGGGAAAAGGCTTCCTTCCAACAGAAAGTGAGATTTTGGCTGGAACTTGAACAAAGCCATGGATGCCAGGAGATGGAGATGAGGAGGGAAAGCACTCCAGGTATGAGGGGGTGAAAATGCTCAGGCCTGGGAGAAGAGCAAGGAGGTCAGGATTGCAGAGTACACGGCAGCAAGGGACATAGAAAAAGACTGGAAAGTTAGGAAGGAGGAGTTATGTAGGGATTTAAGTGCCAAACTGGATTTTACATCATTCTTTGTAATAGGGAGCCACCATGGACACATCTAAAGGCAGTTTGAGATGAGACTAGAGGTCAGCAGAGGGGTTAGGGATGAATAAGGAGATCTGAGAAGCATCAGTGCAGAGATGATCATTGGAACCGTAGGAGTTGATGTAAAAGTAAAATAACATAGAGAAAATAGGACCCAGGACAGAGTCTTGGGACATCTGTCTTTATGGGGCATGACTTGGGTAAAGATCCAAAGAAGGATTGTCAGCAAATAGGAAGAAGACTAGGAGAGCATTATCAGGAAAACCTGGAGGGAAGAGTCCATCGAGAAGAGGGTTTCATTTCCAACCTGAGGCATGAACCTCTTTTTCCTGTCAGCTTACAAAGAACCATTCACAAGGCCAGCACATTCATTTCACATATTCATTCACTGCTTTTTTTTTTTTTTTTTTGGCAAGGCAACTAGGGTTAAGTGACTTGCCCAGGGTCACATAGCTAGTAAGTGTAAAGTGTCTGGTCTGAGACTGGATTTGAACTCAGGACCTCCTGACTCCAGGTCCAGTGCTCTATCCACTGCATTCACTGCTTTTACTGACAACATCTGGTCCTGAGAAGGACTTGCCCAAGAGAGAGCCCAGCACTCTCTCCACTGTACCACCTAGTTGTGGCCACTTGTCGCTGCAGGGGATTTAAATTATATATAAACATATCACCACATTTTTTCCCTCCAATTCAGACCAGTAAATTAGCCATTTATTTTCTTACTTGGCATCTTCTATCAGAATGAATAAATGAGTAATGAGGTGATCTGGTGTAAGTGGAAAAAGTGATGACAAAGTAGAGTCAAAGGATCTGAATTCAAATTTTAGACTTAGCATCTGTGACCTTGGGGATTCAATTAATCTCCCTGGACCTCAATTCCTTCATTTGTAAATTGAGGGGATTGGTCTACACTGCCTAAGAGATCCCTTTTAGCTCTAGATTTATAGGACATCTATGACTCTCCCTCCCAAGAAAACATAGCAGGAAAAAAAGGATGTGGTTTGGGTAAGCGATTATAGAGGGAGGAGAAAGAAACTCTTACACAACTTCAAAGCTTCTTGTACACAGAGTAGTATATCAACACAGCAATGCCAATCCATGGGATATCATACAGTGGGAAGCACTTTCATTACAAAAGATGAAAAGATCGATCCCAACTAGGTTACATCACAAAAAGTGCCATTGTATTCAAAGAAGGAAAATGAACCTCCCAGGTTAGGCTGTGTTGGGTCTGGCTTGCTATCCATCCATAGGGTGTGATTTAATTTTTTTCAGGAAGTCTTGTACAGGGTCTGGTTTTTAATCTGGGTGCAACTATGACTAAGCAGAGAATAAGTAAATGCTTTCTGCCTATCTATTTCTACCCCTCCCTCCAGCTCTTCCCAACCTTAAGGACTACCCCAACAGCTTATATCAGATAACCTATATTTATGTGGGGCCACTCCACTCAATCCACTGGCTCAGGCAACAAGATAGTGACAAGGGCTGACATGAGGGAGAGCTTCCCCTAGAAAGATTGGGAGGCATTAGAGTGATTGCCAAAGGACACAGTGCATCTCCTTGAGGATTTTATGAAGTTTATGATAGCAAGACACAGATAGGTCTACTGACCTCCAATCTCACATCTCCAACTGCCCTTCAGATATTTTGAATTAGATGACCAGTAGACATCTTAAATTCAGTATGTCATTATCTTTCCCCTCCTATCTTCCTTATTACTCTTGAGGGCAACAACATCCTCCCAATCCCTCAGGGTCGCAATCTAGGAGTCATTCCAGACTCCTTGATATCTCTCACCTCTCATATCCAAGTAGTTGTCAAGGCAACACCTTTGCAACAGCCCTCAAATATGTCCCTTCTCTCCTCTGACACAGCTACCACTCTGGTACAAGCCCTCATCACCTCATGCCTGGATTATTGCACTAGCCTGCTGATGGGTCTGCCTGCCTCAAGTCTCTCCCCACTCCAAATCCATTCTCTATTCAGCCACTAAAAGTGATTTTCCTCAAGAGCAGGTATCATGTCACACACTCCTCCTCAAACACCAGTGGCTCCCTCCAGCCTCCAGGATGAAATACAAAATACTTGTTAGCATGCAAAACCCTTCATAACCTAGCCTCCTCCTAACTTTCCAGTCTTTTTACACCTAACTCCCTGACACCTATTTATATTCTTAGATCCAGTGACACTGATCTTCTGGCTGTTCTACAAACAAGACACTCCATCTCTTGGCCCCAGGCATTCTCTCTGGCTGTTCTCCACACCAGGAACACACTCCTGCCTCCCCAGGCTTCAACTAAAATCCCACCTTCTACAGAAAGCTTTCCTTGACCCCTTTTAACTCCAGTGCCTTCCCTCTGTTAAGCATTTCCTACTTATCCTGTATATAGCTTGCTTCATATATATTTGTTTTCATGTCTCCCTCATTAGATTATAAGCTCCTTGAGGGCAAGGAGTGTCCTTCGCCTCTTTGTATCCCCAGAACTCATTATAGAGCCTGGCACATATTAGGTGTTTAATAAATGTTTATTGATTGATTGGTTGGTTGTCTTGAGACTCTCTGAGGCACCAGTGACAAAGGATACCTCTCTATGCTTTAGAATTAGCATCTGGAGATTAAATAAATGTTTGAAGACATAGTGTATAAAATTTTAAGCATGTAGAGCTATGTAGACTATAGGTTTGGTTGTGGTTTTTATTTTGTTTTAAGGGGTGGGGAATCTCCTGCTATTGCCTGGCACATAATAGGTGCTTAATAAATGTATTGATTGAAATGTTTATTGATTATACATTGCACTATATCCTCTCTACCCCCCCACCCCCGTGAGAAGGAACAGTACAAATTATCACCATTTTATAAATGAGGAAAATGAGGTTCCAGGGGCATCATTAAGTGATCCGATCAAGGTTGAGCTAATAAAGGAGAACCAGAGCAGGTACTTCTGACTCGGAGATCAGGACTCTTTCTATAAAATATCTTAACTATAGATTTCATGGAAGGTCTGAAATACAATTTTAAGACCACCAGGGAGGGGGTAAAGTGGGGCCTGTGTCCCAAAATATTTCCCTCACTGTGGCTGGTATCTGAGATTTTTTTTTCTAAGGGAAAGAAAATTTTCATTCTCCCACTAGAAATAAGACCTAAAAAGTCAGCATATTTGACGGAACTCATTGACTTAAATTCTCACTAAAGGGAAAGTGACTGATAATGTTTTCCTTTTATTGTTCACCATTTATGGGGAGAAAGAAAAGAAAGAAAGATGGCATTGGACAATTATAATGGACTGATGAGGAAGTAAAGTTTGGGGGAGGAGAAGGTGCAGAAATAGAAGGTTGGGACAGCAAATACTCTTTACCTACTTGAGTTTTGTCCAGGGGCCACTCGAGTATTACCTGGGGACAGCTCCATGATGCCTTCTTCCTTGATCCATTTCATTCACAAGATTCTATGAGAGTTTAGACTTAAATTCTTCAGATAAGGCCCTTGTGGCCAGTTCTTTTTTTTATTAATTTATTTTGATCTGTCAACAGTCACTTCCATAAGCTTTTGAGTTTTAAATTTTTCTCCCCCTCCCTCCACAAGACATCATGCAATCTGATATAGACTATACCTATACATTCTTATTAAACATATTTTCATATAAGTGATCTTATAAGGAAGAATTAGAACCAATAGGAGGAACCATAAGAAAGAGAAAACAAAACAAAACAGAAGAAAAAAATAGCTAATAGTATGCTGCGATTTGCATTCAAACTCCATAGTTCTTTCTTTGGACGTAGATAGCATTTTCCATCATGAGACCTTTGGAGATATCTTAGATCCTTGTATTGCTGAGAAGGGCTAAGTCTATCAACATTAGTCATCGTACAATGTTACTGTTACTGTGTACAACATTCTCCCGGTTCTGCTCACTTCACTCAGCATCAGTCCACGCAAGTCTTTCCAGGTTTTTCTGAAGTCTGCCTGCTCATCATTTCTTATAGCACAATAGTATTCCGTTACATTCATATACCACAACTTGTTCAGCCATTCCCCAATTGATGGGCATACTCTCAATTTCCAATTCTTTGACTTGTGGTCAGTTCTCATGGAGCAAGGGTGGCAGTTTTGTCCCAGGTTAGAAATTTAGACAGTGTCAAGAGAATTGATCGGGAGTATGATATAATCCCCCAGCTAACTACTCTATGTCCCCAGAAACTGCTTTGAACCCAAGGTATGCTTCCTTCATCTCACCTCTCCTTTGCATTTGTCTAGGAATTTAGGAGGTATAGTCAACATCCTGAATGTCCTCTTCTCCCTCCCCCTTCTCCAGTTCTACCTGATCTTCTCCTCCCTCCCTCCTAATGGAAGGTGCTGGCCTTATCCTAGGGAAGAAGTCTTCTTTCTGGTCAGGAAATTTAGAGAGTGCACATAGCATCCTCTCAAGCTTCCTCCCAAACCATTCCCCCCTGTGTGTCCCCTGCCCAAGGTGTACTCCAACTCCCCATTGCCACACTCCAGCTATAAAGTCTCCTGATTCTTATCCCAGGCACAAAGTTGCTTAACTTATGAGTTTTTTTTTTTATTAAAGATAAGTGAAAAAAGGGTGTTGGGTTGAGAACAGGGGATTCATTCCAACTCACTGTCAGGACTAAGTACAAATAGGAGGAAGGATTGTGGGGAAAACCCCAACTTTATTTTGAAGGTACAATGACTCATGTGTCCAAATCATAGAACATCTTTCATCCTTGATTCTTAAAGGGATTTAAAACCTATTCTTTATCCACATGTATCAACATTATATTCATTCTTCCATTCAACCTTCTTCTCCCCAATTCACAATCTATTCATCAGAGGTACATGAAGGCACAAATGATTATACCCATTTTATAGATTCAAAACCATATCTCTAAAAATTTGTTCAAGGCCACACAGGCAACAAATAATATTGTTAGAAAACAGATTTTTTGTAGGCATTGCAATATATTTCTTGTTTGAGGTGGGGAAGTGAGAGAGCTGGGAAGATGAAGTCTAAAAGGGGACATGATATTCTTAAAATGATGCCACCAGCTGTACAGAATTTCTGATCTCCCCTGTCAGTGACAACTTTCCCAAAAAACCTTACCTAGCATTGTATGTGCTCTGAGTCTCTCTAATGTACTTATCACATAATATTTTATATTATAGTTCATTATCTGTGTGTCTTATCTTTTACTAGACTGTAAACTCCATGAGGACAGGAATAGTGTCTTATCTAAACTTCATATGTCCTCCATGATCTACATGAATGTATGAATGGAATTATACAAATAAGGATTTATTCTCTGAATCCTAAAAATTACAGAACTATAGTAGTGGGATTCTTAAATCTTCAAACTAGTAAATTTAGGACAAATCATCTTATATTTCCATAGCACTTTTCCATTTTTAAAGCAATCTTTTGAAGGAAGTAAAAAGTATAAGGCATTATTCCCATTTTCCAGATTAGAAACTGAGTCTTGAAAAGGATTAAGTGTTATGTCAAGATAATCACACAGAACGAATTCCTGCTCTCCAGGAGTTTATAATTTAAGACAAACAAGGGACATGAAGTGATTCCATCCTCCCCCATCACTCAGTGAAAGCCTCAGTCATCTCTAATGGATGGTGGCACAGTGGGCCTGGTATCAGGAAGAGTCAGTTCAAATCTGCCTCAGACACTTTCTAACAATGTAACCTTGGGCAAGTCAATTAACCTCTGTTTACCTCAGTTTCCTCAACTGTAAAATGGAGATAAGAGCCTCTACCTCTCAGAGTTGTTATGAGGATAAAATGAGGTGATATTTGCAAAAGTGCTGGTACATATTAGGTGCTATTTAATATGTATTCCTTTCCCTTCCCCTCTATATCCTCCTATTTAGAAGGATCTCAGATAGCAAATGACTCAAAAGTGTATATCCTAAGCAATTGGGAAATGTGGTACCAAGCTCCATAAACATGGAAAAGTCAGGAAGGGGATATGGTGTTAGGCAGAAGATTGCCAATTCCTTTTGGGATGTTGAATGTGATTTGTTGGTGGTGTGGGATTTCCAGACAGAGATGATCTGAGGCTAGCTGGAAATCAGTCAACAAACATTTTATTAAGCACTACCTATCTCTCTGGCATTCTGGGAATAGAGTTCAGGAGAAAGAAAAGAGATGGAGACAGAAATTTGGATCTCACCTGCCTAGAACTGATGATTATATATAGCCATGGGAGTAGATGAGAAGGGTGAGGATAAAATAAATGAAGAAACAAATGAAGGATTAGATTGTGGTACTAATACTATTGTCTCAATGATGTTTTATTTTTATGTTTTTATTACTCACAGCAAATACATGCGCTGTTGATCTCATTAGATATGACTGAGTGTGGGGTTGTGTGTGTGTGTGTGTGTGTGTGTGTGTACATATTTTGGCAAGATATTACCTCACTCAATACTGGAAACCATAGAAAACTCCTAAAGCAAGCCCCAGAGAAGTTTCTGTATTCATTTATGAATGTAGGTCCTTAAGGATGTAAATCCTTAGGATTTAGGAGAGAAGATAGAGGATGGGATAGATGTGATGGTCAGCCTGAAAGTCACAGAATTGAACAGCTCTTGTTTGGCCCATATGTGCTGGGGCATATCCTGACTATACTATAGTTAGATGCCTGTTTCCTGGCCCTACCTATCTTTTGTCTTAAGTGTAAATTAAATCCAATGCTAAGTAAGTTCCCTGGGGGCCCAGCATGGCATAGTGGAAAGAGGGCTGATGCTGGAGTCAGAAAGACCTGGATTTTGTGAAAATATATCCATTAAAGCCTCTTTTTTGTTTTTAGGAAATATTAGAAAACAATATTAGGAAGATATAATCTGAAGTTTTGTGGACTCAGTCAAATGAAACATCATATAATTTTCCCTTGAATAGAAGACTTAATACCAAGGAGACAGTGCCCAGAACAGAAGTCTTTTAGTTTAACTTGAATCAAAGGCCCACACAGCTTTTAAAGGAGGATCTTATCAAGTTCAGGGAGGGTTCTTCCTTCCCTAGAAAGAATATTATCAGAGTGAACTTTGCCTTGTTTGTGGTGACCAAACCATGGGGAACATCCTCTTTAATCCAATTTAGTCTATTGAGTTTATCTTTGACCAGATTTAAAGGGAAATGATTTGGAGTAATTGGTTTCTGAAGATACTTTTCCTAGGGTGTGATATTAAGACTATTGTTCTGCCATAAGCAAATCAAAAGCCCTGAACACTTTGTATCTGGCATTACCTCTGTGTGGAATTTTGTCTTAAATTTCATAATCACTATAGAAAGAAAAAAAAATAGAAAACATTTCATATGTTAGGGAGATTTTCAATTAACTGGAGAAACTTTGCTCCTTTGAATCCCTTCCAGGCAGGAAGGCTTGTATATTAGTGTATTTTTAATTAGTAGTCTCTGACAGACATGCTAGCTGTGTGATCATGAGCAAACACCTTAACTTCTCCCATTGCCCCATCAACTCTATAGAAATTATAGATAAATTGATGATCTTCCTCAAGGTGGAGAGAATCTCCATACTATCAAGAATTCCCCACACTGAGATGAGATCACAGGTCTGGATCCAAAAAAAAGGTTCATGAATTTATTTTTTTAGCCCTTTAATCCAGAAATTGGCAGTCCCAGGGAACATGCTACAAAAGGCAAGAAGCAGTTTTTTAATTAATTAATTTTTAGTTTTCAACAATCACTTCCATAAGCTTTTAAATTTAATTTTAATTTAATTTAATTTAATTTTCTCCCCCTCCCTTCCTTCCTCTTTCCCCAAGATGGTATGAAATTTGATATAGGCTCTACATATACATTCCTATTAAACACATTTGCATACTAGTCATGTTGTAAAGAAGAATTAGAACCAATAGGAGGAACCACAAGAAAGAAATAAAACAAAATAGAAGAAAAAAAAGAGCAAATAGTATGCTTCGATCTGCATTCAAACTCCATAATTCTTTCTCTGGATGTGGTTAGTACAGTGTGTTTCTTAAAAGAAGCAAGCTATTCATAACAGATCCACAGTTTCAAATCTGATTCGCTTTTTTCTATTTTACTATGAATTTGTAAAAGCTCACTATATTAGGTGTTAAGGTCAAAATAAAAATAAACAAGGAAATAAAGGGGAAATCAGAGGGAGATTCAGGATGTTTTAATTATGAGTGCAGAGGTCCGAAACTGCCTAGAATGGTGAAAATCCAGGCTCATAGCCTAGGGTCTATAAACGTACTATGTTGTTTTTTTTAATATGTCTCAACTATTTCAATATAATGTTTCCCTTGCAATACTATGCATTTTTTATTTTCTGCGTGCATTTAAAACTAATTCTGAGATGTCCTTTGGTTTCACCCAACTGCAAAGGGGTCCATGACACCCCAAAAGTTAATAACCCTTGGACTAGAGAGAAGAAAAAAGCCAAGTTTCCTAAAGGCAAAAGCTAGGAGTGGGTGTACCTGGAGCCCAAACATTGAAAAGACTTGGTTTAGATGATCTCTAAAATACCTTAGGGAAGCTAGGTGGTGCAGTAAGTCCAGCCTCAGACATTTACTAGCTGTGTGACCCTGGGCAAGTCACTTAACACTCTTTGCTTCAGTTTTCTCATCTGTAAAATGAGCTAGAGAAGGAAATGGCAAACTACTCCAGCATCTTTGCCAAGAAAACCCCATGGACGTTGTCATGGAGAGCTGAACGTGGCTGAACACTGAACAACATGCTACCTTCCAACTCTAAATCCTAGGACTGGATCCTCCCGTGACAGAACAAGGCTAAAAGCAGCAGCTTCATCTAAAATTTGATAGGCAAACTAACCAGAAAAACCAAGAACTCAAAGCTGATAGACTGAACAGTGGGGTTCTTAGCTTTTTTATATGTCCTGGACCCCTTCTCAGAATAAATTCATAAGATCATTGTTGGAAAGATCATTGTTCAGTCCTTTTCAGTTGTGTCCAACTCTTCATGACCCCATTTGGGATTCAGATCTTCCTGACTCTAGGCCTGGTGTTCTATCCACTGAGCCATCTGGTTGCCCTAATAACAACAAAAACAAGTTTTTCCCATCCAAATTCACAGATTCTCTGAAATGTCAATTCAGGGCAAATTGATTATTGTCTAGGAATTCAGCAAAAGTAGATGCCTAACACAACTAACATATGGCAGTTAACTATAGGGTGGTCTCTGAAAGAAGTGGCCATTAGAATTCCACATAGGAGCTGGCTACCTGTCAAACTTCCTTCCTCAGGCCAAATTTATATCATTAACAAGGAAGAAGTTGGTACAGTGGAAAGAATGCTGGCTTTGGAGTCAAAGGACCTGAATTCAAATCCCAGCTCCGCCTTTTACTAAATTATTTTGTGACCTGGAGTCTCTAGGCCCCAGTTTCTTCATTAGTGAAATTATGGGGTAATTTCAGAGCTGGTCCAAATAGAAGATAGAAAATAAGACTGAACCTTTATTGGTAGAAGGAGCTCCCAAGGGAGGAAATTCCCTTTACCATTGCAAGTTGGCACCTTCTTTGCAATTTACAATCTGAGGGAGTAGCCTAGAGTACTGGGACATTAAGTGACTTGCCCAGACTTTCAGAAAGCCAGTGTCACAGGCAATACTTGAACCCAGATTTTTCCTGCCTTTGAGGCTAGCTCTCTATCCACTATGCATACCATGCAGTCTTGCCAAATAAATGCTGCCACTAAATACAAAGTTTTTGTTTTTCAGTCTTTTTTTTTCAGTTGGTTTTTTGCTTTGTTGTTATTCCAGCCATATCCAACTCTTTCATGGCCCCGTTTGGGGTTTTCTTGTCAAAGAGGCTGGAGTGATTTGCCATTTCTTTCTTCAGCCCATTTTACAAATTGAGAAAACCGAGCAAACAAGGTTAAGTGGCTTGCTCAGGGTCCCACAGTTAGTAAAAAAAGGCCAGATTTGAGCTTGGAAGATGTGTCTTCCTGACTCCAGGACTGGCACTCTCTTCACCCAGCTGCCCCAATCAAATGACAACTTCTAGAAGGCCCTTAGGGAACTTGACTTAGTGAATAGATAAGAATGATTTATAATTAATATCAGTTATTTAGACATGTATGCTTTCAAGATACTTGAGAATGCTTGGAAAGAGTTGTTCCACATTCCCCTTGCGATCTTTTTTTGTTTGTTTTTGAGGCAATGGGGTTAAGTGACTTGCCCAGAGTCATACAGCTAGTAAGTGTCAAGTGTCTGAGACCAGATTTGAACTTAGTTCCTCCTGACTCCAGGGCCACCTAGCTTCCCCTGCCCCGCTTGTGATCTTAAATGTATAGTAAGCCCATACCTCATGCAAAGCCCCTATAGTCACTCCTGACTGAGGCATTGGCAAAAGGATGTTTTTTTGGGTAACATTTGGTTGTTATATGTGTGATGGCCTGCAGGGGTGGGGAACCTATTGCCTTCTAAGGCCTTTGAGGGCCACACTTGAGGACCTAGAAGGCCACAGGTTCCCCAAACCCTGCTCTAGTCCAACCCCATAATTTCACTAATGAAGAAACCGGGGCCCAGAGACTCCAGGTCACAAAAAAAGTTAGTAAAAGGCAGAGCTGGGATTTGAATTCAGGTCCTTTGACTCCAAAGCCTGCATTCTTTCCACTGTACCAACTTCTTCCTTGTTAATGATATAAATTTGACCTGAGGAAGTTTGACAGGTGGCCAGGCCCTACATGGAATTCTAATGGCTACTGACTTTCAGAGGACAGGCAGTCCTTGTTCCCTGAACATTAAATAGAAGCTTGAGGCATTGAAAGGAATGATTTCCATTTCACTGAATTTTGTAGGAACTGTATTTTCCCTTCAGGCTTCCTGTTGCTCCTTCCCAGGTTAAAAGTTAATGGTGCCTGATCACTTTGTAAGCTCCTGTTATCCAAGGTGATAATACAAAATCTCAGGATGGAGTTCTCAATTTGACTTTATGACTTTATAAGCTTCTTATGCCTTTCCGAACTTTACCAGCAAATTGGCCTCCTTGCAAAAGGCCCACTCCAACACTAACCACCTCTCTTCTTACCCTCAATATGCCCTTTAGAACTTTTCCTTCGATTGGTTTATAACAACATAACATAAAAAACAGAGCACAAAGTATGTATTCATCACCTACTGTGCACAGATCACTTTGTGTTAGGAACTAGGAGAGATGCCCAGCTTAGATTAGGCATGGTTCCTGTTCTGGGTGAATGAATGAGCATTTATTAAGTTGCCTGCTATGGGCCAGGCATTGTGTTAGGCACGGGAGATGCAAAGCCAAAAACGGAGACGTTTCTGCTCTCATTAATCTTACTAATGGAGAAAGGACACCAACAAATAACTCAAAAGTGCATTAACCATGTGCAAAATAAAGTGATGCCTTGGAGAGAAGGTAGTTGCTGATAAGAAGGATCAAGGGAGTCTTTCTGGAGGTGGTGGTATTTGAGTTGGGCTCTGAAAGATATTTAATAGGAAAAGAGGGGAAATAAGGTGATTTCCAGCATAGGAAAACAGCAAAGAGGTGAGACAGCACAAAGCATGTTGGAGTAGGGGAAGGTCATTCCAGTCTGACTGAAGCATAGAGAAAATGGAGAGAATATGAGATAAGACTGGGAATGTAGATTGAGGCAACATTACATAGGGCTTTGCATGCCCAATTTGGGAAAAGGGGAGACTCTGAAGATTTTTCTTTTTAAGGTAGAGAAAAAGAGGCAACTAGTTGGCTCAGTGGATAGAGCACAGGCCCTGAAATCAGGAGGACCTGAGTTCAAATCTGGCCTCAGACCAAACACTTGACACTTACTAGTTATGTGACCTTGGGCAAGTCACTTAACCCCAATTGTCTAAAGAAAATAAATAAATAAAGCAGAGAAAAGACAAGACCAGGTCCACACCCATAAACCAGTCACCTCCTTAGTTTCTGATACATCTTTTGGCTTTTGTGGCCAAAACTGATCTCTGGAATTTACCACTGCCCTCTTCATAGTCATATTCAACAAACTTCTATTAATATTATCTTCCTTAACCATTCATGAAACTGTTAGTCAGTATTTCTTCCATTTTTGAGATTTCCTCCTGCCTTGGTTTTGTTGTTTTTATTGTTGTTTTGGGGTTTGGTTGTTTTGGGGATTTTTTTTTGAGATTACACACAGTCCTAATTTGCCCTACTTCTTCAACATGCTCACTAATTCACCTTCTTAATCCTTTAATGTTCATTCAACATTCTGTCCCTGACTCTCTTCTCTCCCTACTCTCTTTTCTCCCTTAGCAATCCCTGTAACATCTGCAAGGGGAGAAAACATATGAACTGGAGAAGGAAATGGCAACCCCCCCCAATATCTTTGCTAAGAAAACCCAATGGAATTTTACCTCAGTTTCCTTATCTATAAATGAACTAGAAAAAGAAATGGCAAACCACTCCAGCATCTTTGCCAAGAAAACCACAGAAGGGGCAGAAACGATTGAACAACATTTATTTTAAAAAGTGAAAGAAAATAGAAGAAAATGTTTAAAAAAGAAAACTAGTTCATTCAAGCACTTACTACCACATGCCTCTAACCTTAACATGTCATTTATTACTACCTACCTCAGAGTTATGAGGGAAATACTTTTTTAGTATAGGGTGGGACATGACTGAAAAGAACTCAACAATATGATCAGTTTATGATCTAAATTAGGTCCAACTTATAATCAACACTCCTCCCCATCCTGCTCCCTGTGAAATTTCATTCATTATGATAACAGTCTATAAAGTGAGGATCAGAAGATCATTTGTGACATAAATGAGATAATGAAGTAACTGAACACCTGTATAAATTCCCTCTGTTGATTATCTCCAGTTTATCTTGTGTGTGGTTTACATGTTGTCTCTCCCATTAGACTCAGTTCCTTGAGAGGGTGTTGGTTAGTAAAAGAAAGAAGGTCAATTTGGTTAGATCAATAGTGTCAAACTCCAACGGATAGGCATCCAATTTATACTACTGGGTAATTTTGCACACATTTTGCATGTGGGAGTAGATTGCAGGCCTGTTAGGAGAGGGCTGATTACAAGTAGACATTGTTTCCTCTGGGCATGGATATGAGTCTTACTTGTTTCATTAACTTGTGGATAAAATTGTTTCTATTCTGAGCGTTAGAAGCCTGTGTGCTTGTAAGAGGACATGGTGGTCATACCCTGTGTGTTTTACAGGGGTTTGTATGTCAGATGCTAAAGGTTCCTGGTCACTTGGCAGTAAGACAGAGAAGTCTCCCAAAGTATTTTGAGGTCATACATATCAGCCAGGAGCTTCTGATAAAAGGTTAAATACATATGTGATATACAGGGCTATACCTCTAAAATTGCATGGTTTGGTATAATGGAAAAGTCATTGGATTTGGAGTCCTGGGTTCAAATTCTGGCTACTTAATATTGTGACCTTGGCAAATCATTGCACTTTAGTGGGCTTCAGTTTCCTTATCCATGAATTTAAGTCATTAGATGGACTAGATGATTTCTAAATACTTCTAAATACAAATTCTAAATACTATGAACCCTATGCATATTGTGTCAACCAAATCACAATGCTTTCCATTCCTGCATCCTCTATCATTCCCTATAAGAGATAATAACTCATTTAAATAGTGCTTGAAAGTTTAAAAAAGTGCTTTCCTCATAACTCTGAGGTAGGTAGTAATAAATAACATGTTACGGTAAGCAGGTGGTAGTAAATGATTGAATGAACTAGTTTTCTTTTTTAAATATTTTCTCATATTTCACTTTTTAAAATAAATGTTGTTGTTTGTCTGCCCCTTTTGTGGTTTTCCTGGCAAAGATATTGAAGTGGTTTGTCATTTCTTTCTCTAAATCATTTACAGATAAGGAAACAGAGGTAAACAGGATTGAGTGACTTGACCAGGGTCACACAGCTAGTAAGTGTCAAGTGTTTGGTCTGAGGCTAGATTTGAACTCAGGTCCTCCTGACTCCAGGGCTGGTGCTCTATCCACTGAACCACCTAGCTACCCCTGAGGCTAAATTTGAACTCAGGAAGATGAGTTTACCTGAGTACAGGCTCAGAATTCTACCCACTGTGCCACCTAGATGCCCCCTTAAAATAAATAATATTACATAAAATTCAAAGAAGGGTAGTGTTGTATAGTGGTGAAAAGGCTAGCCTTAGGGTCAGGAAGACCTGGGTTCAAGACATTCAGGTTCACAACGTTGGTGTCATCTTCAACTCCTATTCTCTCCCCTATGTTTCTCATCGTTTAGCAAACCTTCACAGTTCTACCTTCACAACATCTCTTGCACCTGTCCTCTTCCTCACACTCTGCCTCCACTGTAGTTCAGATGTCCATTGCTTCTTGCCTAGACTATTCACGATACCCTCCAAACTGGTCCCCCTGAGACCTGAGACACTATAGCTGACTACAGTCATTTTCCTTTGGTTTAGGTCTGACCTACTCAGCAAACTCCAATGGCTCCCTATTACCTCCAGGATCAAATGTAAGCTGTTCTGCATGATATTTAAAGCTTGGTACACACTAATCACTAAATCTCCAGCCAAACTTGCCTTCTTAATGTTCCTAGCACATGACATTCTATCTCTGTGGCTTTACTACTTGTATTTACCTTGTATTTATTTTTCATATATCTTATATACATGTATGTATATATTGTGTCCCTCTATAGGGAATATAAGTTTCATGAGGGTAGGGACAATTTGTTTCACTTTGATATTTGTATCACCACCACTTAGAGGAAACCCATGGCTAAAGGAACCATCTCCTGGTGCACCTTACAAGTGACTCTTTCCAATTTCATGGTGATTTTATAGTGGCTGATGATAATTTATATCCTAAGTGCTCAAACATTATGTCTCACCTACTTTGTACTCCCTTTCTCACCCCCACCCCATGCAAACGTTCAGGGAAAGTATCTCACTCTCACCAATTGTCTTTTAGTGCCCTCAACTACTTGGGCAACTGGCCACTTGGTCGAATTACCCAGGACTACATATCTACCCCTCACCCCCACCAAATATAGAGGAGAGGGAATGGAAAAGAGCCCAACATCCTCAGTACCCAAGGTATGAGGAGAGATTTAAAATTTCATTGCAATAACTCTTTAGTGCAATTACAATATGTGTTCTCTCTCTATCTCTCTCTCTCTCTTAGGAACCTTAACTTCCTTCGAAGCACACCTCAGGTGCCACCTCCAACACGGGGCTTTGCCTGATTTCACCCATTGTTAGTGCTTTCACTCCTTGAAATTAATTTGTACAACTCTGCACGTACTTGAATTAATGGTGTATACCTTGTATCCTGTATAGAATGCAAACTTTTGAAGGCAGGACAATTCCTATTTTGGGTGGAGGGGTCCTTGGTTGGGACAGAAAGGCCATTTCATCCACCACCACCCCAATTTTACAGAGAAGGAAACTGAGACCCAGAGAGGCTAAATATTCATCTTTTATAAGCAGCACCCCAAATGCCTAGCACAGAGCCTTGAATGGGGCAAGTACTTAATAAATGTCTGTTGAACTTAATTGCATTGGATCTTGTACTTCACTTTCTCTTTTAAATTTTGTATCTTTGGGTTTTCCTATCACCTTCACCTGCACATATCTCTCCCGTCTCCAAGGAGTCATCCTTTGTGATAGAAAGAAAGAGAGAGAGAGAAATAGGAGAGGAGAGAGAAAAAGAGAGAGTTCAGCAAATGAACAACACATCAACTGTATCTGACAGCATGTGCAATCTCCCTCCACCCATCTGCAAAGAAAAGGAGATGCACCTCATCTCTTCTCTTCTGGTTTTTCATGGGGTATATTG
Source organism: Vombatus ursinus (assembly GCF_900497805.2). Taxonomy (NCBI): domain Eukaryota; kingdom Metazoa; phylum Chordata; class Mammalia; order Diprotodontia; family Vombatidae; genus Vombatus; species Vombatus ursinus. The sequence continues at coordinate 65,844,538 of NW_020954610.1, forward strand.
GGGGGGGGAGAGAAGCTGCTTCCTTTCATTTTATTTTTTGGGGGGCTAGGCAATGGGGTTAAGTGACTTGCCCAGAGTCACACAGCTAGTAAGTGTTATGTGTCTGAGGGCCAATTTGAACTCAGGTCCTCCTGAATCCAGGGCCTCTATTCACTGCGCCATCTAGCTGCCCCCTTTCATTTTTTTAATTGCTGAAATTGATTTTGCATTTTGTTTCTCTGGTTCTGTTGACTTCACTTTGCATCAGTTCATATGTATTGCCATGCTGATTACATCCATGTATCAAAATTTATTCAGCCATTCATTCCCCCCACATACATTGTTTCCACTTTGTTACTGCAATGAGTGGGCTAATAATATTTGGGTGTATCTTTAACCTCCTTGGGTTGTCCAGTTCACTTTAAAATGTGTTTTTTTTTTAAAATACACTAATTTTCTTTCTGTTCACTATATTGAACTATTGTAGAGAATGAGTACAGGTGGACAAGTGAGGAAGATAATTCACCTTCTCCAAAAACAAAACTCAGAAATGTACAGATTTGGTTGGCTTGACTATAAATCCTTTGGATAAACTCAAGTTTACCTCCTAGCTTTAAACCACAGGTCGAGTAGTTGTGACCTCAGCAAAAGGGTGTGGTGTTTTGTTTTGTTTGGGTTTTTTTTTTTTCAGGCATGTGAAACTTCAGACCAGATATACACCTTGGAAGAATTAAGAGTCAGAAACAAGTGTGAAGATCAAGCAGCTTTGAGGTGCTTCCCTGGGGCTGAATGAAATGGAGCTGACAGAAACTAAGCTTAACCTCAGTGGAGAGGATGTTTATTCCAATGCTGCTTTTGAGGTATGTAGGACCTTGTGTTTTGACTGTGGTTGCTGCTGCTGCTGCTGCTTTAACCACAACCAATATGTGTATTAGCCTTTAGGTTGAGAAACAATCTTCCCACATACCTTTTGGGTATTTGGCCAGGTGCTTAAAGAAACAATTAAGATTAGTGGTAGGGGGAGGGCCTGTTAAAGATTTAGCTCTTATAAAGTCTTTATAGCTAGTTTGCGTTCGTCCTGAGCTTTCTATTGTGTTGAGGAACCTGAAAAGTCTCTTTAGCCCTAGCCTGCTTGGATCTCAACTTTACTCCGTCATTTAGTCAGTCAGTCATAAAGCATTTATTAAACGCCTGCTACTGTGCTAAGTAAGCTCTAGGGATACAAAGAAATACAAAAGACAGTTCTTGGTCTAGCTTTCTTAGCTTTCAGTCAAAGCAGGTAGACAATATTAAAATAAAATTAAGTGCAAACAGATAGTCAACAGAAAGAAGGGATTAACATTTAAGGCAGTTCTGGAAAAAACCTTGTAGAAAGGATTTTAGCTGGAAGTTAAAGAAAGCCAGGAGACAAATGAGGAGGGAAAGACCTCCAGGCATGGAATAAGGCCAGTGAAAATGCTGGGATTTATTTTAGAGCTGGAAAGGATTTACATATAAAGAAACCGAGATGCTGGGAAATGGGAATGCCTACCTTAAAGTCATATATTTGCTCTATCTCTATTCTGGAAATGTTGAATGGCTAGAGAGCTAAATTTGCAGTAAAGAAGACCTGGGTTCAAATCCTATTGATGAGGTTCAGGAGCACCCCAAAGTGTTGGGGTTCAAGGTTGTCTCGAAAGAGATCGCTCAGGCTGTCTCTTTCAAATCAAATAAAGGCATTTCTTGGGATAACACAACACAACACACCAAGCAGGCTTTTCCGCCCCTTAAGGGAGACACAGCTTAAAGGGGGGTGGTAAACCCCCAAGGGAGATGGGTCCTTAATAGGGACCCACGCTGTATCTCCCTTAAGGGGTGGAGGAGCCTGCTTGGTGTGTAGTGTTACCTTTGAATGCCTTTATTTGATTTGGAGACCACCTGAGTGAATTCTTTCCAAGACAGCCTTGCACCCCAACATTTTGGGTGCCCCTGAACCTCGTCACTATCTCTACTGTGTAATAGCTATGTGACCATGGACAAATCACTTCACTTGTCTTTGAATTTCAGTTTCTTCATCTTAGACAAAACAGACTGTTTTGTATCTGTCTTTGCATTCCCAGACCCTTAGCATAAAACCTTGAATGTGATAATTTAAGGGAGGTAGTCTCTACCTCACAGAGCTGCCATGAGCTCCAAATGAGATAATTCATATAAAATGCTTCAAACCTTTCCTCACCTGCTACCCCCTACACACCTATGATTTCATTGGTGCAGGAAAACTTCCTCTAACAAAGCCGTGTGGTGCCTGCCCTGCAACTCCCAATCTTGGCTGCCTAGGGACAATGAGAGAGGTTAAAAGACTTCCCCAGAGCCACCAGTCTCACAGACAGTATGGGTCAGGGGAGGGACTGTTCTCTGGCTAACACCAAGGCTGCTTCTTCTGCATTAAATATACCATTTGCAAGCTTACAAGTGCCTGATGCAGGTTAATGCTTATATTTCTCTTTTGTCCAATTCAGGGTAAGGTTGAACTAAGAGTTGCAGGATCATAGGTATGTAGGGATCTTAGAGACCATCTAGCCCAACCCCTTTATTTTACAGATGAGGAAACTGAAATCCAGAAAGAGTAAAAAGTATCTATTAAGTAGCAAATGGAAGAGTCAAAATTTGAACCTGGGTCTTGGTGATAAGCACTTTAGTATTTGGTGTATGAAAGCCTGTCTGTACTACTAGTGAAATCCACAGTAACAAGGCAAATTCTGCTTTCCCCTCCGAACCACCATCACAAAACAAAGTAAACAAACAAACAAACAAAAACTAGCCACAAATGCACCTTAACCCATGTTCTGGTCCACGATCTAACCTTACCTCGAAAGTCTCAGTATAGCAGAAAACCCTCCTAGTTTGCTCAGTGTAAGCAAAGCATTCTGGTTTCCTGGGCAGCTAACCAGTGGGGAATGTTTGCACAGGCCAGCACCAGGCTACACTGAGCAGTTCCTGCTGTTCCTGAGACTCTGGGGGTTGGAGAGTAAAAATCGTCCTTTGAGCTGGCTAACCCGTTGGCAAGGGGGATGTTCAGCTTGCTTCACACTGATTGAGCAAAACTGGGAATGGCTCTATGCCACCCCACACTTCTAGGCAATACCTCGGAGTGCTTCCCCCACCAAGCAAGCCAGAGGAGGAATAAAGGGAGAAGAAACTAACTCTAAAGTCCAGGACCAAATCTTTTTTTTTTTTTTTCTTTTTTGGCAATTGGAGTTAAGTGACTTGCCCAGGGTCACACAGCTAGTAAGTATCAAGTGTTTGGTCTGAGGCCACATTTGAACTCAGGTCCTCCTGACTTAAGGGCCCGTGCTGTATCCACTGCGCTGCCTAGCTGCCCCATAAGGACCAAATCTTCTGTTTAGCTTTTAGATTCCTTCACCACCCAACTTTTCCAGCCTTTTTAGTCTTTGCTCCCCTCCTTACTGTTTCTTGAATAATATCAATAATCGGATTCATGTTATGCTTTTAGGGTTTATAAAGCATTGTACATAGGTTATCTCACTTGACCCTCCCAACTGCCCTGTGAAGTGGGTGCTATTATAATCCCCATTTTACAGATGAGGAAACTGAAGCATACAGAGGTTAAGTGACTTTGTCCAAGGTACCACACACAGCTAGTAAGTGTCTGAAATGGCATTTGAATTCAAGTCCTCCTAACTTCCTGAGCTTCCTCAACATAGCATTCCCATCTCCCGACTGCCTTTTCACTTGCTTTCCCCCAAGCCTGGAATGCTCTCCCTCCTAACCTATGTCTCCTGTCTTCTTTCACGACAAAGTTCAAAGGCTACTTTCTCCAAGTCCTTTCCCAATTCCTGCAATGACCCCCACCCCCCTGCCCACTGCTAATGTTCCCCAGTTTATTCTGTATATTATCTTTATACAAAGTTGTTAGTATGATGTCTCCCCTATTAGAATATAAGCTCTTTGAGATGTTAGGATCTGTGGTTCTGCCTTTCTTTGCATCCTTAGTGCTTAGCACAGTGCCTGGCACATAATAAGTACTTAAATATTTGTTGGCTGACTAAATGAATACATAAAAAGAAAAGGGCAAACTAGAAAGTAAAGAAGGAGAAAGAATCAGAATGGGGAGACAGAGGTTGCTATAGCTGGAAAAAATTTCCTCAGACAATTCTGGCTGTAGGCAGTTATATTAGCTCTTATAATTCTGCTTTAGGCAAGTCAAAGTAAGCTTAGCTCTCCTCCTGGGCCTCCAGTGACAAAAGCCCAATTGATCCAGAACTGTCCCCTAGTTCCTCTCCCCATTTACAGCTTGGTTGTCCTGAGTCCCATCTCCTGAGACTCCTTGACTGCTTCTAAAAACAAAAAACCAAACAAAACAAAAAAACCGATTACAGACAATGGTCAAAAAAGGTTTACTGTGTTTTAAAAATAAACAAGATGTTTGCCTGTTAGCCAGTAATTCCTAACCAGGAAAAGTTTTCATCTAAAAGAATTAATCTCTAATAGTGCCTTTTAGGGTTTCCCAGTGAGGAAGCTATTTGGATAAATGGGTTGCCTTAACCCATGTTCTGAAAATTATACCATGCAGTATCCTACTTTATCTGTATTGTTGATAAGAGGTAGTTCTTATCAACTCAGTATCCCACTTTCTACAACAGCTCTTCCAAACCTTTTCATCCCTCCTCAAACCTCCCATGATTCCCTCTCCCTTGACTTTGAGCTAAGAACGTTATCTCATACTTAACTGGGGGAAAAAAATGAGGCCATTCGCCATGAACTCTTTCTCTCTTCCTCATCTCCTGTACCCAGGTGTCTTCTGCCCTGTTTCTCCTCCTTCATCCCTGTTTCACATGATGAAGTGGCCTTATTCCTTACCAAGACTAACTCCTCCACTTGTTCAGGCAATGCCATTGTATTCCATCTCCTCCAACAGATTGCCCTGTCATTCCCATTCTTTCAGTTATTTTCAATCTTTCCCTCTCCGCTGGCTCATGTCATACTAGTCCGTATCTCCCCAATCTGAAAAAAATCACCACTTCCGTCTCTGATAACTCTTGTCTTATCTCTTCTACCCCTTGTAGCTAAAGTCCTTGAAAATCTGTCTATAATAGGTGCCTCCACTTTCTCTTCTCTCTTTCTTCTTAACCCTTTACAATCTGGCTTCTGACTTTATCATTCTACTCCAAAGTTGTTTGTGATCTCCTAGCTGCCAAATCCAATGGCCTTTTCTCGGACCTCCTTCTTGGCCTCTCTACAACCTTTGACATTGGTTGGCACATCTCTCTCTCTCTATCTCTATCTTTCTCTCACTCTGTCAGTAGGTTTTTAGGTACCTTTCAGGGTTCTGTCCAGGGCCCTCTTCCCTTCTCCCTCTTTCCCACCTCACTTGGTGATCTCATTAGCTTCCCTGGATTTAATGACCGTCTCTATGCTGATGACTCTCAAATCTACCTGTCCTGTCCCAGTCTCTCTGCTGACCTCCAATCTCACATCTCCATCTGCCTTTCAGACCTTCCAACTGGATGTTCAAAAATCATTTTAAACTCATTATATGCAAAACAGAACTTATTATCGTTCCCCTTAAGCCCTACCCCACCCATCCTACCTTTTCTATTACCATAGAGGATAATACCATTCTTCCAGTCCTTCATTATCTTTCACCTTACCCGCTATATCCAGTCTGTCTGCTAAGGCCTGGAGATTTCACCTTTCCCTCTTTTGATGCTACCATCACTCTGGTGCAGGCCCTCATTACCTCATGCCTAGATTATTGCTGCAGGTGAATCTTGCCGCCTTAAGTCTCTCCCCACTCCAACCCATCTTCCATTCAGCCAGGTATCATGTCACATCTTCCCCTACTCAAACTCCAGTGGCTTCCAATTGCCTCCAACATCAAATACAAAATGCTGCTCTTTGACATTCAAAGCCCATCATAACTTGGCCTCCTCCTACCATTCCAGTCTTTTTACACCTAACTTATTGACACCTACTCTGATTCAGTGACTCTGGTCTTCTAGTTGTTTCTTGAGGGGATTAGGACAGCAAATGTAGGAAATGAGTGAACCACACTGACTCCATCTGGTGATTCCATTCTAGAGCCGGCTGAGTTCCCTTTCTGTTCAATTATGGATCTAGTCCAACTTCTGTCTTGTGAGAAAACTAGTCAGTTGTGAGAATTGGGAGAAAACCTTATTGTATTGTTTTAATTTAGCCTTGGATGGCTGGGAAACTGGACTACCTCTACCTGCTGCTTAAAGACCCTTAACCAAGGACCTAGGTTATGGTGACCAGAAACTGTCAAATCCAAAGATTGATGCAAGGAGTTTTCTCACAATTGTATATCTCAAGCAACTTATATGTCTTATATGAAAACTGGCTCCATACTGAGTAATCAGTTATTGTTTCCATGGTCCTTTAATTGTTTACAGACACTTTGGGGAGTGGGACATCTCCTTTTCTGAATTCAGGGAATTCAGAATATTCAGGGAATACGTACTGATTCTCCCCCTCCCAACTTGGAAAGTCCCTAATCTTTACTCCAATTAGAAATCAGATTACTGTATGTTGTATTGTTTTCTTTTCATTCATTGGCCTTATTTGATTAATTGTTTTTAATGTATAAAAGTCTGTCTCCCTCTGTATTCAGGATCCAGGCCTACTCTAAGGAGGTCTGGTCCCTGTTTGTTGGACATTTGCCACGCATTGTTTAATCAATATGCTCAGAAGATTGAACGTTTATTTTCCTCATTCATTTCCTCTTTCAACTGCCACATCCACAAACCACAAGACATTCATCTCTCAATCATTGGTATTGTTTCTAGCTGCTTCTCATGCCTGGAACTACTGACCTCTGTGATTAAAAGAAAAAATTATTAATTTATTTTGATTTAGCAACAATCACTTCCATAAGCTTTTGAGTTTTAAATTTTTCTCCCCCTCCCCCTCCCTCCCCAAGACAGCACTCAATCTGATACAGGCTATACATACACATTCCTATTAAACATATTTTCATATTAGTCATGTTGTAAGAAAGAATTAGAACCAATAGGAGGAATCATAAGAAAGAGAAAACAAAATAAAACAGAAGAAAAACAGAAGAAAAAAAATAGCAAATAGTAGACTCCATAGTTCTTTCTCTGAATGTGGACAGCATTTTCCATCATGGGGCCTTTGGAGTTGTCTTAGATCCTTGTATTGCTGAGAAGAGCTAAGTCTATCAATGTTAGTCACAGTAAATGTGGCTGTTACTGTGTACAACATTCTCCTGGTTCTGCTCACTTCACTCAGCATCAGTCCATACAAGTCTTTCCAGGTTTTTCTGAAGTCCGCCTGCTCATCATTTCTTATAGCACAGTAGTATTCCATCACATTCATATACCACAACTTTTTCAGCCTTTCCTCAATTGATGGGCATCTTCTCAATTTCCAATTCTTTGCCACCACAAAAAAAGCTGCTGTAAATATTTTTGTACATGTGGGTACTTTCCCCATTTTTATAATCTCTTTGGGATAGAGCCCTAGGAGTGCTATTGCTGGGTCAAATGGTATGCACATTTTTATAGCCCTTTGTGCATAGTTCCAAATTGCTCTCCAAAATGGTCGGATCAATTCATAACTCCACCAACAATATATTAGCGTTGCAATTTTCCCCACATCTTCTCCAACATTTATCATTTTCCTGTTTTGTCATGTTGGCCAATCTGATAGGTGTGTTATGGTACCTCAGATTGTTTTGATTTGCATTTCTCTTAGTCAATAATGATTTAGAGCATTTTTTCATATGACTACAGATGACTTTAATCTCTTCATCTGAAAACTGCCTACTCATATCCTTTGACCTTTTATCAATTGGAGAATGACTTGTATTCTTATAAATTTGACTTAATTCTCTATATATTTTAGAGATGAGGTCATTATCAGAGACACTAGTTGTAAAAAATTCTTTCCCAAGTTCCTTGTAACCTTGGTTGCATTGGCTTTGTTTGTGCAAAAACTTTTCAATTTCATGTAATCAAAATTATCCATTTTGCATTTCACAATGTTCTCTGTCTCCTGATTGGTCATGAATTCTTCTGTTCTCCATAAATCTGATAGGTAAACTATTCCTTGCTCTCCCGGTTTGCTTATTCCATGATTAAGTGTGATATAAGTGTGAGTTAAGTAGGCCTGAAGTAGGCAAGGAAAAAATATTAATCAATTGGAGGCAAGAGTTTCTTCAATTACAGGAAAGATTATTAGGTGAGGGGCAAAGGGGTAATGGAGGAGGGAAAGATGAACACCAAGTTTCCATTTCCATTGAGAACTTTTAAGAATTTGTCTCATTTGGGGCAGCTAGGTAGCTCAGTGGATAGAGCGCCAGCCCGGATTCAGGAGGACCTGAGTTCAAATCCGGCCTCAGACACATAACACTTACTAGCTGTGTGACCCTGGGCAAGTCACTTAACCCCCATTCCCAAAATAAAAAAAAAAAAAGAATTTGTCTCATTTGTAGCATGAAGAATTTAAATTAGAGTGATAATAAAATATGCGTGATCACTGGAACCCAGGAAACCCAGTGTCCAAATTCGGGCGTATGACCTAGAATAAGCATTTTACCTCACTATCTCATCTTTTCTCTTCTTTGAAATCACAATTTTTTAAAAAAAAATATGCCTTTTCTCTTCCTATGAGTACAACATAAAAACCAAATGAAGACTATCTGGTACAGGGAGAGGGCACTGAATTTAGAGTCAAAGTACTCCAGTTCAAATTGTTAAGATAGTATCTTTTTTTTTTTGGTGAGGCAATCAAGGTTAAGTGACTTGCCCTGGGTCACACAGCTAGTAAGTGTCAAGTGTCTGAGGCTGGATTTGAACTCAGGTCCTCCTGACTCCAAGGCCTGAGCTCTATCCACTGTGCCATCTAGATGCCCCTAATGTTAAGATTCCCAACTGAGTTTAGCATGACACTGGGGGACCATTCTACTAAGGATTTTAGAGCATCTCAAAAGGATTTAAAAAAAAAAGATTACTATTCTTCTTCTCTTAAATTATTTCTCCTTTTAAAATGGGTCACAAGAAGAGGAAAGATTGCTGCTAGATGAGTTTAGTGTATAGAGTGCTGGTCATGAATCAGGAAACCTGGAGGTGGATCCCTCCTCTTCCTCTAACACTCTTTAGATGTGTGGTGCTGGGCAAGTCACTTAAACTCTCTAAGCCCCAATTTCCTAATCTGAAAAATGGGGATAATAGCTCTTACCTCACAGACTCATGAGGATTAAATAAGGTAAAACCTATAAAATGCTTTGAAAACCCCTCAGATGGTAAACAAATGTCAGCTCTTAACTTTAGAGCTCTGCTTTCATGAGATACTCTAAACATCTTTAATAATCCCACATGCCTCCAAGGTCATGCACAAAATGTTACCAGTAAGATAGCTTTGAGTATCCACCATTCTCAGATCCAGGTGAGGAAAAAATGAAATTCTTTGGATGTATGGAATCCAAGAACTAGAAAGCATCCCTAGAGATCATTTGTTCCATCCACCTGCTATTTGGCAATATTTTTGGCCCATTTTATTGATAAAACCTGAGGCTTAAGAGCTTAGAGAAAGGTAAAGACAAGTCAGTGAGGCTAGGAATAGAACTCAGTGCTCCCAGTTGTAGCAAGGTCCTTTCCTGATTTGAAGGCTTCCTGGTATTAAGAATTTATAGCTATGGAAAGGCACAAATTTAAAACTGAGTGTACTGTGAACCAATGCACACTTAAGGACAACATAAACAGCTTTAAGTAGGGTAGTGAGAAAAGAATGTGCACTTGCCGAGAACCTCTTCAAATTCTCATATTCTTTGTTTACTTACATACATCACATGCCACCATTCATCCCAGATTCATTAACCACTTCATTCAAATGAGTGAGACCAGTATTAATACAAAACTGGTCAAGATGTATTAATTCCTAGACTTTTCATAATTTGTTTACTATCAGGATCTCTCCTTAGGTTGGGAACCAGACAATGATTTTAGATTCGACCTCACTAGCTATAAGGTTAGTGTCATCCAGTAGGATTTTGAAGCTCAACCAGTCAATTAGTTTACTTCATCCATCTTGTCCATGGGAAATCTGTAATCATGGGACTTTGGGATGGGAAGCCAAACATCTGGATAAGGGAAATGATGAACAGAATGGGAGGACTGGTGGAGGCATGGAAACTCTTGCTTGTGATTCAGAATCAAAGAATGCTGTCTTCAGTGGAGACCCTCCAGAGCTTTATTTAACTTGGGGTTGGTGGGAGGGAGGAAAGAGGAGAAGGGAAAGAAGAAAGGAGAGGGAGAGAAGGAAGGTTGGATAGAGGAGGGAAAGGAGAGGGAATGGAAGAGGAGGGGGAGAGAGAGAGAGAGAGAGAGAGAGAGAGAGGAGAAATGGCAGGGACTGCTCTATCCATAATTGCTTCTGATAGCCATCCAGGCTCACTTGGCTTCCTAGACCCTCAGGACACTTTCTAGAAATGGCCGGTGATCTATTGGTAAGGAGAGAAGAGAAGGGAAGGAAACAAGAATCTATTAAGCGCCTACTATGTACCATGTACTGTGCTAAGCAGTTTATAAATATGATCTTATTTGATCCTCACAACACTTTTGGGTAAGTGCTATTATTATCTCCATTATACAGTTGAGGAAACTGAGGCAGACAGAGATTAAGTGATTTACTCAAGTCTTCCTAACTCCCAGCCCAGCTCTATCTACTGACCCCCCTAGATGAATGATTCAATCAAGTCAATCAGTTAACCTGCCTACTTTTTGCTAGGCACTGTGCTGGGAAGCCAAATTACAGGGTTTAGAACCTTTAGAGGTAGAAAGTGCTTTCCAGAACATCTAATCCTCTTTACAGAAGACAAAACTGAGACCCAGAGAGAGTTGAAGAGACATACCTTAAGAAGAGACAGTTAAGTAGCAGAATCCAGATTTAAGCCCAGTTATTACTACAAATTCAGCATTTTTTAGGCTTTAGTAAGAAACTATGTTGAGAAGCCATAGCAAGAGCTGATTTTCCAGTACAGAAAGGAGTGGTTTGGGAGGAGCAGACAAGATGAGGAGGTGAGGTTGAAGGCAATCTGTATCACTGCCACAAGGAAACCACATGAAGTTGTGGGGCTTGGGTTTGGTTTTGTTTTTGTTTTTGTTTTTTTTTCCAATTTCCTTTTTGGAATATGAGTTTAATCACAACTTCTGAATCAGAGACTTAGGGCTCTCTTCTTACTCACGCAATTCACAGAACCTGGCCTCTAAGCATACTGGAAAAGTTGGGTGTGAAGCTGCCAACTCCCATAGCAAGCATTAGAGTGTACTGACTTTAAGTATTTGGAAACTGAGCTAGCCATTCTTAGTACAGCTTGATGCAATTAACATGTCAGCACAGTGGAAACATGTGAGCCCATTTGGTCCTATATCTGCCTTGGAGAGCCCAACAGGGAAAGCTGTGCTCTCAACATCTGGGCTTCATCAAGGACCTCCAAATATTTTTCAAATATTTGGGTTCATGCCGATCCAATATCTATTTTGCGAAAGACCTTTCTTTTAAAATATTTTTAAAATGTTGTCAATTTCATCTATGTGTTTGACCCACTTACTTTTATTTGATTGATACACCCTTCTAAAGGATATGCTTGATGATGAAAGTCACTCAGCTACCCTTTTGAGTCTTAGTTTTTTTAGAACCAGAAAAAAGCATTTTGCCTTCAGTAAAATCAAATGCTAGCTTCATGAAGAATTAGCCTTGATTACAATCTCCACACACAACTACTATTATGGTCCAGCCTAGGCCAATTGGGGAGGGGGTCATCATGACTCCCACATATATGGGTATCCTAAGAATATCTTGGGGGTATCTAGATGGTGAAGTAGATAGAGTCAGGCCAGGAATCACGAAGACCTGAGTTTAAATCTGGCCTCAGACACTTATTGTATGTGTGACCCTGGGCAAGACCCCCAAATGGGGGGAGTTGATACAACTGAAATGACTGAACAAGAACAAAGAATATCCTAGAATTAATTTTGACATGAACAGCATACCTGGGCCCTCACTCCTACCCAGCAGACTCTCTTGTTGAGTTTTGACATTATACACCATATTTTCTATGCATCTTATTTCCTTTATTAGACTTCCTGAGAAAAAGGACTGTATCATTTTCTTTATATCTTTCATAATACCTAGTCCCATTGAGAAACAAGACATGGCAGCTGAATAGAGTAAGGGAGACGACAGGAATTATTTTATATTTGTCTTTGTGACATCCAGCAGTATATCTGGTACTTAATAAATATTTGGTGATTGTTTGATTTGGGACTGGACTTCAGAAAAGAGATTAGTTTTGGATATGTAGATTTGGGAGTCCTTATTCATGAAGTAACAGGGATACACTAGCTTAAAAACAAGAGTAGAGAACTTTTCAGCCATAAGTTGCCAACTTAATTTCAAACCAGCCCTAGAGCAAATACTAAGAAGTAACACCCTTACATGTGACAATAGTTGCAACTATACTTCAAATGTCTCTACTCCATTAAATCCTAAGTTTTTGTTTGTTTTTCGGTGAGGCAATGTGTCAAGTGTCTGGTCTGAGGTCGGATTTGAACTCAGGTCCTCCTGACTACAGGCCCAGTGTCTATCCAATGCGCCACCTAGCTGTCCCCTGAGTTTTTCTCTTTAGTCCCTGTGTGGAGATTCCAAAATTGTCCAATCTGCAAGAAAAACCACTGAGGTAGAGCTCTGAGCCAATGGCACTTTATTAAAGGGTCTATGGTCCCCTCTAATGAAGTGGACCTCAGCCCTTACTCACATCTGAGATACCCTTGGTCCCTAGGGTTTGACACCCAAATACGCAAAAGAGGCATGGTAAAATATAGAATCTCATTGGTTGATTGACCCTGCTCTTCAGGGCCAAAAATTAAGATGGGCAAGAAAAGAGTCTTATTTAGAGACTCGGTCATAAGATGGTCACCTGCTCATGTTGGGCAAGAGAGGGTGGTCTGGAGGTACAAAGATAAGTTGGGATATTTTCCAAAGAATCAAGGCATCCCACTTATGCTGGGTTTAGACATAAGATTTGAGTAAAACAGGATGGAGATATCTTTGTCAGCATTCTAATTATCCCTATATGATTTATGTAAAATATCAAACTGAGTAATACTGATGGGAATAAAGTAGGGATACAAATGAATCATTTCTCAAAACTGTGAATTATCTCTTGTCTTGAATTTCACCCCTCTTCCTTCTCTTCATTTCTCCCCTCCACCAGTCATAATATAGATCTAAGGTATAGGATCCTAGGATTATAGATTTTAGAGCTGGCAGGGACCAGGGACATCTGGTTAAACCTCCTCCTCTTATAAATGAGTTAATTTAGTCTCTGAGAGGTAAAATGATTTGCCCAAGGTCAAATAGGAAGTAGCAGGGTTGAGATTTGAAGCCAGGTCTTCTTTGCTCTTTAGTTATGTGGCCTCCTAGATATCCTCTGACCTGGTGACATCAAAACATTCACAACTACTCTTTAAGTCAGGACCTCCAACCAATTTCAAATCCATCTGATTACATTCCCAGAGCTAAAGATCTAAATGAACATCAAAACCTACAACCTACTTGTAACCAGCCTACCTTTTGCCAATGTCAGGATTAACTGGAACAACTCAAAGGAGGAAATGAGAGTGAGAAAGGACTTAGTTTCAGCTGACAATATGAGTGGATTTGAAAGGCTTATACTCTCAGGTGTTTTAAATATAGGAAGTTTAACTGGGGGAGGGGATGAGAGAAGGGAAGCTTGCCAAATGGTTAAATGTTTAAAATAATTTTAAGAACCTTACTGGGGAAGGAATTAGGGGACCACTTTCACATTTTTTTCTTTGCCATTAATTTGTGGGATCTTTTACATTTGGCTAGTGGTATGTTAAAAATCAGATGCTACTTTCCTTACCAGCACTGGATCACTTAAAAATTAATATATTCAAACAATCCATAAATATGAACATTTCCATACACAAAGGCCAGAAAATCACAATGTGTATGGAATTGCTAACCCACTAGATCCATTATGCTCCTTTTAGTATACATTAAATTTAACACGGTGGTACCAATATTGTCCTGCTTATCTATGTCTCCCTCTGAACTTTCCTCTGGTCTCCTTTGTGTATTTTTCAGTGTTTCATTGATTTTTCTCTTCCTTTTTTTCCCCCTTGCATCACTACAACTATTCTCTTTTCCGTGTAAGAGTTAAATGTTTAAAATTGTTTGTTTTCGGTGAGGCAGTGTGTCAAGTGTCTGGTCTGAGGCCAGATTTGAACATGGGCAGTAATAAAAGTATAGTCAAGAAAAACAAATTTGTTGTAATGACTGAGTCTGCAAATGTATACAGAATATTTAATAAAGACTAGCCAACACATGGACATTTCTAGTTCAATACACATAATGCAAATCTATCCAAAATAATTTCCATGAATTGAGAATCTAATTTTTGAAGAGTAACCTTAAAGACTCAGACATACATGCATTTTGGCAACTGGGCTACAACTCATTCTTCCTTCAAGTCACATGGCCTTGCTAACCCAGGGTTACAAGAGCTATCAAATATCAAACTTCATTAATCCAGCCTTTGTTTGAACACCTCTAGTGAGAAGTAAACTACTACATCCTGAGGCAACCCATTAACTCTAATGGTTAAAAAGTGTTTCTTTACATTAATTGACCTCTTTGTAATTTCCATCCACTGGTCCTAAGCCGGATCACCACCACGAGGTATGTTGTAGAGGGAATTCTTTGTGAAAAATGGGTTGAACCAGAAGGGCACAAAGGTGTCTATAAAATCCTGAGTTCTGTGATTCCCCAACTGTGCTAAAGTAAACATTTATTGACTCCTATTTGTCTCAGTTGTTAGTGAGAAATTCTTAGAAAAAAATTTTTAGTCAGGCTAGCAGTAACTAATAAATCGGGTCATGCCTCTCCCTATGAGCCAAGACCTTGAGTGAGGGATGACAGGATCTTTTATAACAATTAGCAAGACTGTAGAGCAACATAGGTATGTCTCCTTCTGATTGGCTTTTGATGACGTAGTCAGAATTGAGAACCCCCCCCCAACCACAGTAAAGATTTGTGATTCAAGTCACAAGATGACAGTTCTCAGGTGATAGATAGGATTAGGAGTTGCTACGTTAGTTTAAATTGATTTGACCTTTTTATTAATTATTTTGACCTTTTAATTAATCATGTTTCTCTGGAAAGTGGGGCTACAAAAGGTAATTAATCTCTGGGATGTGATGGTGGGTGAAGTTTACAAGGGGAAAGAATTTCAAAAAGGAATATTAAATCTAGCTTGATTTTGTTCTTCAGTGATTTCAATTCTGTTCAATTCTTATTTATTTTTTTTTGGCAGAGATACTAGAGTAGTTTGCCATTTCCTTCTCCAGTTCATTTTACAGATGAGGAAATTGAGACAAATAGGGTTAGTGACTTGCCCAAGGTCACACAGCTAGTAAGGGTCTGAGGTCAAATTTGAACTCAGGAAGATGTCTTCCTTCCTCCAGGCTCTATCCACTGAGCCATCTAGCTGCCCTCCTTCCTAATAACTCATTCCCAATTTCCATTTCATCAGAAGTATATGTTAGGGCTCAGATGTCTCATGCAGTCATCTGGTTTCTGAAAACATCTCCTCTTGGGCATTCTGGAAAATACCTGTTGTCAGAGCAATTCTGAAGGGAGGAGTTTCTCCTAGAAGGTCTACTTCTCTGGTTCAGGTTACTTGCAGAGATTCTTTGTTTCTACTATAAATCTTTTTTTAAAAAAAATAGACTTAAATACAATACAGTACACCCTCTTAAATTGGGCATTCCAATAACCAGCTCAAGCATCAGGAACCCATAATCCACCCAAAATTTCAGAGAATTCAAACTTTTCCATCTCCTTGCTGTTTCTATCTTTATCTAAACCATGTAACTGATACAGATACTGGCAACAACAGGCTGAAAGAAGAATCTTTAAAAGAATTTATGAGGATTTGATTTGCAAAATTATTGTGTTTAAAAACTTCACATTTACCAAAGTAGACATGTAAACTAAAGTTAAGAGTACTCTTTAAAATGGGCATTGACTCCATTATTTCATTTAAGACTGGCATTAATTTATTTCATTCTTTATGTCAGATTTAAGCCATTTTATTACTTATAACTGTCATGTGATATGTTAGCAAATCGTTATGTTGATATATTTTAGAAATTTAAATAACAACTAAGAAGTCAAAAACTAAACATTTTAAAGCACCACAAAGGCAAAACCCTGAAACTTAAATTAAGCTTATTTTTAAAACAAACTAACAAAAAACAAACAAACAGAAAAAGCCTGGCTTGTGCAGAGGGTGACAAAAATGAAACAATACATTTTATATATAAAGTTCTGAACCCAATTTTTAGCACTTATTATTATATTAGAACATGCTTAAGGCCTGTATATCCCATTACAATCCATTACATTTAATATATATGATCTGATCTTGTCCCTTTTTCAAAATTTTCCACTCCACTTAACTCCTGCCTTAGGAAGATAATATCAGCATTCCTTATAAATGGATGACTTTCATTCCTAGGTTCACTGGCTCCCCAAATGGAATTGCATGAAATATGTTTGTTTAACTTCAGTTGTAACCAACAACAAAAGACTTGAGATAGGATATATAAATATTTGTTTTCTACTCTTTGTGACCCCACTTTGAGGTTTTCTTGGCAAAGAACCTAGAGTGGTTTGCCATTTGTTTCTCCAGCTCAGACTACAGATAAGGAACTGAGGTAAAGAGGGGTAAGTAACTTGTCCAGGGTCACACAGCTATCAAGTGTCTGAGGCTTGATTTGAACCCAGGAAGATTAGTCTTCCTGACTCCAGGCCCAGGGCTCTATCCACGGTACCACCTGGCTGCCCCTTCTATACTAAGTACTTAATCCCAGATTGTATACAGAGAGCACTGCACATCTAAAATGAGATGTCTACCTGTAAATTCCTTGCACTTAAGGACATACTTTATACCAAGGCTTCTTAAATTTTTCCACTAGCTTATGCATTTCCCTACATTCGTTGTTTGCATGGCCTGAGGGCGTGCACAATGCAAAATGTGTGTGCTTGGGGAGGGGTTGTAACTCACAATTTAAGAAACTTTGTTCTACACAGAGGTGTTAATCCCAAATTATATAATAAATCCAATGGATTTCTCTTTGAAGTAATACAAGATGGTTCATAAATTACTGTCCTCTAAATTAACCGATTGCATGGAAATTCTTTTCCATATAACCAAAGAGATGTTTCCGATTTTAATCTTAGTAATTAATGGATTTATATCTTTGTCCTGCAAACTTCTTTATGTGTCTTTATTCTCATAATATTCTGAGCTATTTCAAGGACCTTGCATCTTATTCTGTCAATGCAGAGGTGCTGGTGTATTGCAACAAGAAGATTCATTATATTTTAAAAAATTACAGCTTTACCTGCCCAAGTTAGAGAGATTTGCTATGAAAGTAAAAAGCAAGGATATGATTATAACAGCATCAAAACTGGTTCTTCAAGCCTAAAAGCACAGAATAACTCAACATGGAGCAATGTTCCATATCATTCACAGGGTATCATAGCTCAGGTGGACTCCAGTGGGATATAGCACAAGGGGGAAACCAAGTCAAGAGGATCTAACTTTAGTCCAAATCCCAGGCATAGACATTCACCTGTAGTAGTTCTCAAGCTGGGGTCCCTAAAGCATCTAGTGGCATTTCCCTAGTGGATTACTGACTTGATGATCATTCAGACAATTATATCTAAATTCAAAACTCAGAAGAATGAGCAAATTACAGTCCCATGAAAATTTCACCTCACACAGCAGAGTTTCACAAATCATAGCTTCGGGCTAGATACAGTTATTACTCTCATGTTGTTGCAGTAAGTTAGTTAGTAATTAGTTTACCAGACTTTCCAAAAAAAATTACTCTACATCCTTTTCTTTTTCTTCTTCAGTTTAAACTCATCATGGCACAAAAATCAAGCACTAGAAATTAAGAAAATATTTACACTCAGGAATTCTACATAGTGAATATATGATCTTTCACTTGAAAAAAAAAAAAACAAACCAGAAAAGCAATGGTTAATTTACTGCAAATCTATAGACTCTTAAGGTTTGTATATTAATCCCTTAAGGCAAAAATCTTTTAAGATTGTAATCTATTGAGACTAATTTGGCTTAAGATTTAACTTCAATATATATTATTCCTTAACATGTAGTTTCATAATTTTCATTAGTCAAATAATCTTAGAAGAAACTTACTCTACTATAAGCAAGCTCGTAGATTCCCACCTCTACTTTTAAAAAGAGTGAAAGAGGGAATTCTAGTTTCTTAGTAAACCAGTTTTTTGTCTAGGGATTTTACAATATTCAGCAATTTCTAGCATGGAGCTAATAAGATTTTACGACCTTGTTCAAGCAGATTGTTCCAAGAAACTTGGTAAGTTTACCAATTAGGAGATTTGTAAAATCTTATAAAGGTCTCTCCTCTTCCTTTTTCCACACAGTAATTATTGTTTTTCCCTTTTAAAATATACTC
The DNA here is from genome assembly GCF_900497805.2 of Vombatus ursinus. NCBI lineage: Eukaryota > Metazoa > Chordata > Mammalia > Diprotodontia > Vombatidae > Vombatus > Vombatus ursinus. Next base: position 65,863,095 of record NW_020954610.1, read on the forward strand.
TATTGAAATATTTCATAAATTTGGACATTATAACAATAGCCTCCAACAATTTAATGATTTCACAGAATCTAAACCAAAAGGAGTTAAATTTTTCAATAATACAATTGCATTATCTTCTTCACAGAATTTCTTATGCAATGGTTTCCCAGAATTTACAATACCAGAAAATTTAGAAATACAATAGCATTCACAATATGGTGAATTTAAAACATGAAACAAAACAGATGATATCAAATAAGTTGAATACATTTCCAAATTACCTTACATAGAAAATCATTCAAAAAAATTTTTTTAAATTAAAAAAAAGAAAATTATTCATTTTATCACCTTTAGCATTTTATACTACTCACATTAAAACCCAATGTAGACTTACGCAGTACATTGTAATTATATTTAATTAAAAAATTCATAATAGTTAACATTTATATGGTATTTACAATATGCCAGGTCTTCTGTTAGTTAATCACTTCTCAATCATGTGATTCTTGCAACAACCCTGGGAGGTGAGAGCTATTTTTGTCCCCTTTACAGATTAGTAAACTGAGGTAAACAGAGATGAGGTTACCTGCCTAAAATCCCACATCCAGTAAATTTATAGAGATTTTTAATTCATATTTTCCTCAATCCATGCTCTTTCAGCATTTTGCTTGATGCCAAACTGCATTACAATTTAGTTTTAGGACAAACCTTTACCACATCAAAGCTTGAGTTTGCAATCGCAAAATCAAAATCTCAAATTTCCCAAAGGCCATGTACTCCCAATATTTCACATTATAGGGCCCACTACTCTGTTAGTCTACTGCCAAAAATTAGATGTAGCAGTCTTATATTCTCATCCCACTCTTTAGGGCACATGAGGATTTTACATTCCTCATATAACTAAAATATACTCTTCTAACAGTCCTTCAAGGACAAAATTTTAGTATACTATTTTCAAATAATTCCATGTTGCAAACATATTACTATAGTTTCATATCATAAAGAATAACCATGTTTCCCATTTCTTTATCTCAAGAGATCAGAACCCTCCCTCAAATCTCTTTGAAAAACTCCAAATCCCAAACCATGTTTACTTTCAAAACTGCCTGTTCATATTTTCTTCTCTCTCTTTCTCTCTTTCTCTCTTCCCCCACATATATTCCTCCAGTGGTTTCTGATTAAAGCCCTTCAAAGAAGAAAGTTCTCCTTTCATATTCTAATCCACTTCCTCTCTTTCATGTCCCAGACTATCTATAAAACCCATCTTCACTCCACAGATTTTCACCTTTGTGAAAATTTTTTGTAGCACAAAAATTTTTTTTTTCTATACAACCCCAGTTAATGGCAATACTGTTGTCTTTGCACTTCTAAAGAGTTTACAAACACAGTCTTATCCAATTTCTAGTTTGTTTATAATACCACATTGCAATTTTTTTCCTTAAGTTTTGGGTGCAGTCAGAAGGGGTGGTGGCAGAAGTGGTGGGACCCAAAAGCCTAATAGGTCTGTAACAGAACACAAGGCAGGAAGCTTGCAGTGCCTTATCCCTTCTATTGAGGCACAGAAGACAGGGTCTAAATTCTCCCAGCCTGATCTTGTTCTTTCAGCATTTTGCTTGATGCCAAACTGCATTACAATTTAGTTTTAGGACAAACCTTTACCACAAATAACTATTAAGTTCTATTATATGGTTCACAGAAGTAACACAAAGTATTTTTCCAAATTGAATTTTACTCACTTTTAAGTTACTCCCTTAGATAAGCTTCTCTTTCTATGGGCAAGAAGCATGGCAGTTCTTAAAATTCAAATTATAAACTAGCTTTTGAAATTTAGTCCAAACTGACTTCTCTCTTCTCTAACGTGCAGTTTTGTGATGTAGAGTAGGGGAGGAAGACTTCTTAGGTGTAACACAAACACACACACACACACACACACACACACACACACACACACACCCCTCCACCTGGAGCACACTGGACATGTTGATTTCAATTTTCCCCTTCCTTTGTTTTTTTCTCTCACACATATATGTCAACTCCACCTAGGGCAGAAAACATAAATATACCGCTTAATTCTTGACAGGGATTGATTAACAAAATCAGTATTAATAATTTCTGGATCTGGTTTGAGTAGACTTAACCCCAAATCCCATCTGGAGCTTCTACATACAAAAATGGGTAAGAGTCTTATTTTCTTCTTGACAAGTTGTTTGAAATCTAATCCAATTAATATCCATACTCAAATTGGGGGATCTAATATAATTTACAGCAAAATTTCTAATTTCAAAACATACCAATTTAAAAATTAAATTGATGTGTACAAGTAATTTGTAAATTAATTTGTAAAATTCCCTAGGATCTAATTAGATGTAGCTTCCTTTTTAGTTGTTCCCTGATTTAATTTTTTCTTTTTTGTGAACCAGGAAAGAGTTAATAATGGGCAGCTCTTAAGTGGCACAGCTATCTTTTTTTTTTTTCAGTTTGAAATCTCAGTGATCCTATTTTCAATTTAGCTTCAGTTTTCTGATCAGTGAAATTACCTTTTCTCCACACTAAAACAGTAAATTGGTCACTTTCCAAGCAAGGAGTGAGATAAGATCAAAGTGTTACTTCCTTGTAACTTTTACAATTCTATTCTCATTTTTCCTTAAGACAAATTCTACAGTTACCTCAAAACTTACTAAAACATTTCAGCATTTATTAAAAAAAACACATTCAACTAAAATTTAAATTCAGAGTAGAGATCTTACATTTTTATCTATGATTGGTTTAAGATGCCATGAATTTCTACAGAATGGGGGAAATATCACCAAGCCTCTTATCTGTGTTTCTCTGGTCTGTCTTTGAGGGGAGGGGAGGGGAGGGGAGAAGAGGAGAGGAAGATCTTTCCTCAAGAAAATGTTTTTTATTCTTTCTTCTTGGGCTGATAAAGCCCAGGAAAAAGTTAATTTGACTTTCAGACATTAGATAATACAATAAGACCAATACAGAGAAGCCTTTTCAAGTTTTTTTTCCCCACTGAAAAGTTTTTAGTCAAAAATTAGTGTGCACAATTTTCTAAAAGCAATCTCAATAATTCTGAGTTTCACTTTCCCTTATAGAGGCTTTCCCGATAGTGTGGAGGATAACTTTATTCCTTTGAAGGGACATCCCCATCAAAATGGAAGATAACCTTAGCTAGCTACTTCCCCAACAACATGAAGGCTGGCCTATTCCCTTAGAAGGACTTCCTAGGGATATCCTTACCCACTTTAGCTTGGGTGGGTTGGGACTAAACTGGGACTGACCTGGGATTGAGAGGCCTCAGTTCTCCAGGTAAATTCTGAGGAGAAATCCCTCAGGGAAAAGGCACTCCCTTTAAGAGGTTGCCCTAGGGACCAGACTCACTCCCCCAGTCCCTTCAGGGATGTCAAGAGAAATTCTGAGAGCCAAATTTATAAGCATGATCAATTTATTAGTCAGGCTAGCAGTAATCAATCAACTGGGTCAATGGCCTCTCTCAATGACCAAAGACCTTGAGTGAGGGCTGACCTCATTTCGGGTTTTCTTGCAAAGATACTGGAGTGGTTTGTCATTTCCTTCTCCAACTTCTTTTACAGATGAGAAAACTAAGGCAAACAGGGTTAAGTGACTTGCCCAAGGTCACACAGCTAGTGTCTGAGGCTGGATTTAAACTCGGGTCTTCCTGACTTCAGGCCAGATCTTTTTTTATTTACTGTGCCACCTAGCTATCTACCCTTTCAAACCCTTAAGCTAGAGGTAACTGATAACTGGAAACCCCAAGGGTATTTTGGGCTTGGACAACTTGAACAGTCATATTTCCTTCCCTCTCTCTGTAATGCTCCTTCCCCTCTCCCCTCAACCCCAAGTTACAGGTCCCACTACAGCTGCTGCACTCCAACATAAAATGTTTGGGGGTGCCTCAGGGACCCTCAGAAGTCATCTTTGTTGAGCAAAAAATTTTGCTGATTAGGAGACCAGTTAACCCTAAGACTCGGGCTAACTGAAGATTAGGACTGCTATCCCCAGTTCACATAGATAATTAAGAATAAAAGCTTCCTATATTTTATTATCCCTCAGTTGCTCACTGTAATTCATCTTCATCATTGACTCAAAGTGAAATGGGTTTCTCTAGCCTTCGATCCCAAACACAGAATGGCAAAGTCTACAATGACCCAGGTCTTTTCTGAGACAGGTGAACCAACCCCAGGCAAAGACTGGAAGAAGCAGGCAACATCATAGGTCATAACAAGAAGAAACAAGACGCAGATTCAAATAACCATTTATTAATATCAACCACTCATTAATAGGAAGGAGGACTACCTTAGGGTGAAAAGAAAATAGACAGAAATTGGGACAGAAGTAGTTGCCTCGAGATGTCTTAGAGGTATTTATTCAACTAAGTCACAATGAAATTACGTGCAATTCCACATTTGTATTTCTTTAGCTTTAGGGCACTGAAACATCAATAAAGAGGAATGAAAGAGAATGAAAAATAACCAAACACATCTTGGGTAATTTAACTCAGATCACTGTGTCTCTTCCTAGAATTGATTGACTTATCCATGTTCAAATAAATCCTGCACATCAAAGGCAAAGGAATAAATTATATTCCCCTTTACCTCACACCTTTCTGTGTGTGAATTGATAGCCTGCTATGTCAATGAAGGAAAAAGCATGGATTAGCAGTACCCTTGGCAGACAGTTCCCAGCCTTACCCTCAGACAGGGCTGATTTGTATTCCCTGTCTCTTCTTCCTTCCACCCCTTAAATGTTAGTCTTCATAAGCTCTTTATTTTCTACCAAACTAGCCCCTCCTAATTTCATTTTCTGTTGATATGGGCCACTATTCTTCCCATAATCCAGTCTTAAAACATTGGAGTCATTTTTTAAAATTCCTTTTTCCTCAAGCTCATCATTAAATCTATTGTCTCCCAAATCCATTCCATTTCTTCTAACACCTTTGAAATGAATCTTCCCCTATCAAAATAAATAAATAAGTAAATAACTAACCCTCAAGCAACTTAACAAAAATAATGGATATGGCTTTTGATGATGTATGCAGCGTTCTGCTCCTGTAGTTACCTCTCTGCGAAGAGAAAAGGTTTTTTAAATTATTTGTTATTGTGACCAAGACTGATTACTATAATTGCTCAGACCTCAGTGATTTTAATTACATTGTTGTAAATTTACATAATGTATATTGTTCTCTGTATTGTGCCTATTTTACTCTGCTTAATTTGCCTTTTTCTCTGAATTCCTCACAATTTCTTAAACAATGCTTCATTTATTTCATATGCCACAGTCTGTCTTTCATATACCACAGTTTATTCAGTCATTAGACAATCTATGACAATCTCATTTTTGGTTTCTGCCACAAAAATCCTTCTATGAATATTTTATTATACATTCTACCTCCTTGGGATAGAACCTAGACCAGTGGTGTCAAACTCAAATGGAATGTCATTGATTTTGAAAGCTACAAATTAACATTATCTACATTATATTGTATTATCTACTTTGTTAAACATTTCCCAATTATATTTTAATCTGGTTCTAGACCCCTGGGGAATAATATTGTGGGCCCGTGTTTGCCACCTCTGGAGTAGAGGACTTTCTGGTAAAGTAGAGCTTAGCTTCTACTGGTTGAGCCCTAAAGATTCTTCTAGAAGATACCACCTGAACTTTGAAGGAAGCTAGGTGAGCTACGAGGTGAGGAGATAGCCCTTTTAGGTACATGGGAGAGGCTTTGCAAAGGCAAGAGATAGTTCCCTACTCCCTAATTTGCCAAACAAGATGTTCCATAAAGTCAGAAGTATAAATATAAAAACATAAAGTAACCTTTCCCAGTGTCTAGCATCATCCCCTGCACACATTCAGTATATAATAAATGCTTGTCAAATGAATGCTATTGATAAATGTAGAGCATTTAAATATAGAGCAGATGGGTGGGAATGCCTTCCAAATAGCTTCAAAAGAAGCATTTCCTTCTAGAAAAGCTTCTATAACTAAAAGGCAAAAACAAAAAGTAGAGGAAACCTAAGAAGCAGAGGAGTTATCTCCTTGTAAAGCTGGTCACAGGGATGTGAATAGAGGACCCAGGCAGACCACAGTAATCTGACTAAATAGAATTTAGGGTTGAGGTAGGTCTTTGCTAGAAACACGAAGCCCAGTATTTGTCTGGTGTCTAAGCTCTTTTATCCTCCTTTCTGTGGCGATTGATTCATATTGGTAAAAATTGTTCATTGCGTTTCTTAGAAATCAGCTGACATGGGGTCAGAAATGAATTCTACTTCCTCAGGCCTCTCCTCAGAGCAGGCCTACCTTCTTGCTCAGAGCACGGAACATGTCCTTCAACTTTCAACTTCCACCCTGGAGCCTTGCTCTTCTTACCATTCACCTAATCACCTGACTCACCTTTTCAAGCAGGCCCCCAGTCTTGCTTCACTTCACATTTCACTCCCTACTCCCTGGGGGCCATCTTTTCTCTGGATTTCTTACCCCTGCATGCTCACCCTGGAATCCCACTCTCTTCTCCCATCATGATCACTGCCTTTGCTCCAAAAACAGACGGGTCAGTCTCCCCTCTGATCCCACTTACTATCACTGGAGCTCTTCCTGAAGAAAATATCAATGGTATATTGGCACAGGGCTTTGTGTAGTCTCAAAACCCTATTTCTGAATTTCTAAACAATTTACCAACTTTTAGCTATCCTCCCTATTTTACAGTCACAGAGAATTAAAGTACAATTTGATTTAATTTGGAGAGTCTTCGTGAATTCTTTGTACAATTTCTCTACCTCTCATACCCTGCAATGGATATTCAGGTATGTACTGCAAATACTCTCAATAGGCCTTTTCAGCAAATATTTATCATGAGTATTGCAATAGCAGATGAACAAATAACCCGAAAAGCTTCCTTGTTATCTTTGGACTAACTCAAATAACTGATTTAAGTACCATTCCAAGAAAAGCCTGTGAATTTTCCTTCCATTTAGCTGCAACATTTTTTTTGTCTCCTGGTTTCATTTAATAATAATAGTAGCTAACATTTACATAATACTCTAAGGTATACAAAGTACTTTACATATGTTGTTTCATTTGATCCTCACAAACAACTCTAGTAGGTATGGGCTATTATCATCCCCATTTTACAAATGAGGAAACTGAGGCCAGCAAATCAACTGACTTGCCCAAGGTCACAATGTCTTGAGGCAAGATTAATTTCATTTATTTATTTACTCATTCATTCATTCATTCATTTATTTATTTAGGTGAGGCAGTTAGGGTTAAGTGACCTGCCCAGGGTCACACAGCTAGTAAGTGTCAAGTGTCTGAGGCCAGATTTGAACTCAGGTCCTCCTGACTCCAAAGCAGGAGTTCTGTCTACTGCCCTAGCTGCCCCCAAGGCAAGATTTCTGACTTCAAGTTTGTCACCTCCCTGCCTTAGAATGTCACAGTTGATATGATCATTTCATCTAATGGTATGTCTACTCATTGGTCACTGAATAAGGATCGCATATTTCAAGTACCAATAACTGTGATTATTTACAGCAAAAAAGTTATCACATTTTCCTACCATCACTGTTGAAGTCGAATAGGCCATATAAAAGCAAAGACCACTTTTATTTGTTTATGGATTGTCAAAGCCAAGAAATTCATCAGCAAGTGACCATCCTACCGACCGATTAATCTTCCTAAGATGTACGTGTCTGTACTTTCTGTTCATAATTCTCCAATGGCTTCCCATTGCCCATATGATAAAAGTCTAGAATTCCTCAGTCTGAATACTACAATCTTGTCCTTAAGCATACTAATATTTCTACCTTAGCATCTAGTTCTTGCTCATTAGTCAGAATATCTGTGTGGAAAATACATAAACCAGATAATAATAAAGTTTAGGTGGATTCAGAACCAAAGAATACCACTTAATAGGTGAACATCCTAATTTTCTACTACTCTCCTCCATGATGAACCTTTATAAGCTAGACCAGAGGTGTCAAACACAATCCTTCCAAGTGTGACCCAAACCAGATTAAATTGAGAAATATTTAACAAAATAAAACTATAGTAGAACATAGATAACATTACTATATGGTTTTCTGAGTCAATATACCATCCCAGGGATGCTTATGGTTAAGTAGCCCCATTTCCAGTTGAGTCTGACACGGCTGAGCTAGACTATTGCCAGGCGAAGGCAGCTAATGAAAGGGCCTAAAAAACATGCCCTATGAGACTGAGTTGAAGGAACTACCCAAACTTGCCTTCCTTTGTGTGTCCAACTGTAATCCCTCCTTCTTGCCACAGGATTGACCTATATCCTTTTCAGATCATATATAATGGCTTTTGTAATTAGAAGACATTTTATGCCACTACTTACCACTTATCATGTGTCTCTCTTTTCTCTTTGGATCACTTGCAATTCTGATTCTTCATATATCATTGTTTTTACTGGTTCATATCCATTTGATATCACCAGTACAATATTAGTGTTAAAAATGGAGGGTTTTCTGGAAAGACTTGTATGGTCTGATGCTAAGTGAAGCGAGCAGAACTAAGAGAACGTTGTACACAATAACAGCCACGTTGTGCGATGACTAATATTGATAAACTTAACTCTTCCCAGTTATCTCCAAAGGCCTCGTGATGGAAAATGCTATCCATATCCAAAGAGAGAACTATGGAAGTTGAATTGCTACTTTTTTTCTCTTCTGTTGAGTTTTGTTTCCTCTTTCTGGTGGTTCCTCCTATTGGTTCTAATTTTTATTTACAACATCGCTAATGTGAAAATATGTTTAATAGGAATGTACATGTATAGCCTATATCAGATTGTGGGCCGTCTTGGGGAGGGTGGTGGGGAGGAAGGGGGAGAAAAATTTTAAACTCAAAAGTATATGGAAGTGATTATTGAAAAATCAAAATAAATTAATAAAAATTTTTTTTAAAATGGAGGGTTTTATATCAGGGAACAGTTGGCTCACGTAAAGCACTTTTGAAACATAATCCAGCCCTCTCTTTCTTCTATACAATTCCGTGCCCAGTTCATTTTTCAGCTTCCATACCTGTCCAAATAAAGGTACTAGTGAGCCAACAAAGCAGTCTCTCCAACTGTATTTCAAACTAGTCAATTTGCCAGCACAGGGCCTGGCGCATAACAAACAATTAACAAATGTTTGTTGATTTAATTGCTTGATATCTGAGCTTTTGTAACTTCCTTGTTGTGGCACTTAAACATAATATTCTCAAATAATTAGCGATAATCAATGTCAACATCTTTACTTTTATCCTGTTTTCCATATTTAAAACAGTTTTAAATTGGGTCAGTTGTAACTGCCCATAATACCCTTTTTTCTTTTTTTATCCTTTAAGTACATAAGTAATTCATCACACTATTTTCTGCTTTTGTGTGTTTCCTTTTTACATTTCTTCTATTCTCTTCACGCATTTTTTTTTTTTTTGATGAGGCAATTGAGGTTAAGTGACTTGCCCAGGGTCACACAGCTAGTAAGGGTCAAGAGTCTGAGGTCAAATTTGAACTCAGGTCCTCCTGACTCCAAGGCTGGAGCTCTATCCACTGCCACCTAACTGTCGCTTCTTTGTGCATTTTTAAAAAATGATTCAATGGCTTTTTTTTTCCTTTTTGGAGTTCATTATTGCTAGTTCCACATTCTGTTTTTAGTAATATTTTACATTTTCTTTTGTTTTTCAATCTTTTTAATTTGTTCTAGTATTTCTCATCCCATGGAGTCATTGATTTCTGTCTCTCCTTTTTAGGCAATTCCCTTACTTGGGTAAAGCTTACCACTTAATGTTTTAAGCTATTTATTCTCCTTCTCTTCCCTTCCTTCCCTTCTTTCCCTTCCCTTCCTTCCTTCTTCCTTCCTTTCTTCCCTCTCTCTCTTCCCCCGTTTCTCCTTCCCCCTTAATTTCTTCTAAGTGTTCACCTATTTCTTGCAGAAAATCTGTGTTTTCCTTTGTCTTTGCAACTGTTGTCTAGTTACCCTCTTCTTCTAGGTTGAGTTTTGAGTATGTCTGAAATTATAACAGTTCTTTATAGTGGTCATTATCTTTTCCTATTTACTCATCTCCAGCCATTTTTAAATTGAAGCTCTGAGCCAGGGTCAATCTCTATCCCTGTAGCGCTTTTGAATGGGATGGTTAGTCCTCTCATATCCTGACCTGGATCACCTTGGTCCTGTTAAGCCCTCCATCTCTGAGGGTGTATCTCTACCAAAAGTGCTGGAAGTTCTAGGCCGTCTTGGATCTTTGGGACTCAGAGCACTAGATTTTAGGATCCTCTTCTCTCAGGACAGGAGCCCCTGGGTCTGTAGGGTCCTGGTCTGAACTCTACCATAACCTGGACTGGTTGCTCTTGCTCCTAGTTTCTTCCAAGGTTCTTACTGTAGATCTGCAACCATCCTAGGGCTTTTTTTTTTGTAGGAGCCCCCTGCTCTTACAGCCTCCAGAGAGAGCCTTTCAAACTATAAGGGTCTTTGGCCTGTCTCTGTTTGCCTACCCTGATGCTGGTTTTACTTGGGTCCTAATTCCAGGAACTCTGGTCTCTTTTGTGTAGTTCTGATATGGATGAAGTCACCTACAGCCCTTTCTCTTTGAGTATCTTGATCGTTATTCAGTCAAGCACTATTCTGGCTTTTTTTTTTGTTTGTTTTGTTTTTTTGCTGGAGTGGGTATGTGGGAGGTGAGCTGCCTACTTCTGTTCAAGTAGCCATTTGGGGCAATGGTTTCCAACTCTTTAAACTCCTGATTTATAGCTATGAAACTTCTGAATAGTTTGCAAGCCTGTGCACTCCTTTATTTCTTAATCTTACACCAAATTTTTTGGTAATTCTTCAACTTCCTATTTTGCCTTCATCCCTGAAATCCCTTTTACTTAGTGACGGTTCTTGCATTTAAAATCTGATCACACTCTGCAAATAGTTATTTTTTGCTTAGGGAGGGCCCTTTGTTCAATGAGGCATAAGGGAGTTTAGGATAGAATCCTTGACCTCAAGGGACTGGGGCTGATAAGGAAACCAAGGAATTATTGTAATAGATTTTTATTGACAAATTTTATTTCTTTTCATTAAAAACATTGGGTCAATTCTGACTTTTATTGGCTTTGCTTTCCTTATCTGTAAAACAAAGGGATTTGATTAGATGACCCCTGGGGTCACTTCTTCCTCTAGATTTATGATCCTGATATGGCCTGCAACCAGATATGGAACAGCAATAAATCAATTGGCTTATTGGCAGTAGTAAGATCAGCTAAGTCAATCAAGGGTCCCCAGCCACAACCACATGCATAAAAAATTGTTGTTGACATTGGTTGTTTTATGTCTGACTCTCCAACCCCATTTGGGGTCATTTTATGAAACTGTGGCCAACAGGGTTAAGTAACTTGCCCAGGATCACACAGCTAGGAAGTGTCTGAGGTCAGATTTGAATTCAAGTTTTCCTGACTCCGGGCCCAGCACTCTATCCACTGTGCCAACCTTTGTATTTCTAGCACCTGACATAGTGTCTGGCACTCAGTAGGCAAATAATAAGAGGCAGCTAGGCTTAGTGCATAGTGAGCTGACCTAAGGGTCAGGAAGATCTGGACAAGTGAAATGGCATCTCTTAGCTTCAGTTTCCTATCTATAAAATGGGAGTATAACACCTACCTCACAGGGTTGTTATGAGCATCAAATGAGACTATCCATACACATGTGTGTGTGTGTATACACATATACATATACAGATATATACATATGTACATATATAGAGAGAGAGACTAGTCATTATATTATAATAATTACATAGCATCGTTATATACACAATAATTAATTTTCATATTTTGCTTAAATATATTCTTATCACCATATCATTTTCTCCAAGCAATTCTACAAATGGTAGAAATTGCTGATATATATTAGTGAAAGAAGTTTCTACAGTGATAGTTGCCCACCCCAATGAAGTTGCAGTTGTGGGGGAAAGAAAAAACAATTCTAGCTGAAGGCTACTAGAGCTTAGTGGCTAGAGAGTTGGCCTTGGAGCCAAGAAGATCTGGGTTCAAGTCCTGCCTCTGGCAAAGGCTGACTATATGATCTTGGACAAGCCCCTCAACATCCAAGCAACTCTCAGAATATAAATTTCAGATGAGATGCCAATCTGCCTTGATGAAGGTAGTTTCCTGATTGGGAACTCTGGGATTCTAGTTCTCTATTCATTTATCTATCATCTTTCTTTCTCACCATTCTATCTACTTCCACTCTAGCTGTCATCCTCATGGCCTCCTCACTGCCCCAGCTCCATCCTTGGGTAGCTGGGCTTCCTTCCCCAGCATCTTTCATGTTATCTTGCTGGGATCCTGCTCAGTCTGTATTGCTTCCCCTTCAGCTCCCTTTAATGTGTCCTGTCAGAATATAAGCTCATTGAGGACAGGGGCTGTCTTCCTTGCTTGCATTTATAGCCCCAATAATTAGCACAGTGCCTGGCACATAGTAAATACTTTATCCATCTTTAACTCTCTATAATAGTGACTATGTAACATCTTACGGTTTGCAAGATGCTTTATATATACAAATCTAATTTTATATACATAGTATACATAATTTATAAACATAATCTCATTTGCTTCCCTTGAATTGAATTGACATGTTGAGGCATCATTGTGAGCTGAAAACAGACCTCAAGATACCTAGACCCTTTCAGGTATCTGAGTTTCCCACTAGTGACTACTAGTAAGGTGGCACAGTGGATAGAGCACTGGGCCTGGAGTCAGAGAGACTCCTCTTACCAAATTTGTTTAGAGTCATTTTTATAGGTATTTGGAGGGGTTTGGGGGAGAGCTTAAGCAAGTCACTGCTTTTACTCCGCCATCTTGGCTCTGCCCTATTTCAGCAATTTCTAAACAAAACTTTATCACTAAATTGTAAATGTAGCCACTCAATAAGGTGAAAAAAAATCCCTTAGTCATTCTGCATCTCCAGTAACTATGATGGCCAAATCTTCAGGTGTTAAAACTACGGGAGTTTGATAGGCTGGGCCCTCTAGGCCATAGGGATCTGCTCTACTTTCAGTTGGGGGCAGCCAGTAAGAATTCTGAGACTTGGTTACACACTGAGACACACTGTGGGACCATCTCAGTAACCATCGAAATTAGAGATTGTGGAAGCCGCTTATACACACCCAACTTGACTTTCTTTACTTTATAGAGTAATTAAGTCAACTGTTCTACTCTGCAAATAGCATTTGCAATTAGACCCAGTCCTAGCAGGTTAGTTATATGAATGTGCCTATTAGTGCTAAAGTACTAAATGGAAAAGAAGAAGAAAACAGAATTTAAGTAGCTGAAAGCCGTAATAATGCAACCTGAGCTCCACCTAAGAATGTGTGTTGGAGCTGACCAAGCAGGTAAGTCTATTTTCCTAAAGGGTCATTTTCAGCCATTAACCCATAATCACAATAGGCAGTGATCCCAGTGGGAGTTTACAAGTGGGAAGGGGGGTTGCCTCCAGAAGAGAAAATTGGGAGCAAAGAATAGAAATTTATAGTGAGGCTGAATTTGTCTCAATTTAAGGAAAAACTTGCTATGAAAAAAAATATATCAAAAGCCAAATACAATGACAAATTCTCAAGAGGTAGTAATTATTCATTAAGCACTTACGTGCCAAGCACTGTGCTACAAAAACAAACAAAAATGGAGATAGTCACATCCTGGAGAGCTTACATTTTTATTGGGGAGGATCACTGTGCAGATGGAAAAGTAAATATAAAATACAATGTTACCATGGGGAGGGCTAGGTGGATGCTACAGGGGAAGATTTGGGAAGATTGGATTTAGAGGGAGAGGCCTTGGGTTCAAATATGAACCTGAGCAAGTGACTTCATCTCTGTGCCTCAGCTTCTTCATCTGTAAAAAAATGTGTAAAATGAAGAATTTGGACTAAGTGATCTCTAAGGTCCTTTTCAGCTCTAAGCCTATGATCCAATCCATTAAGAATCCAATTCTTTTAGAATGAATAACAACTTGTTAGCTTCAGTTTCCTCAGCTGTAAGGTTCCTTCTAATTCTAAATCAAGGATACTATAAAGTAGAAAAATCAGAAGAGGCAGCCTGTAGGAGGTGGCACTTTAGTAAGCTGTTGAAGAAAAGCTGGGGATTCTACAGGTTGCAGAGAAATTGCATTCTAGGCAAAGTTCAGTTTTGTTGTTGTTCAGACTTTTCCACCCCATGGACCATCGCACACCAGTCCCTTCTGTCTTCCAGTAGCTCTGTCCAAGTTCATGTTCATTGTTTCCATGATACTATCTATCCATCTCATCCTCTGCTGTTCCCTTTTCCTTTTGCCTTCAATATTTTCCAACATCATGGTCATTTCCAATAAGTCCTGTCTTTTTGTTATGTGGCCAAAGTATTTAAACTTCAGCATCAGCATTTGCCAGAGCAGTACTGATATGATAAACTTGAAAGGGAGGGCAGAACTAGATTGCCACAGGCTTTAAACAAGAAACAAAGAGTTTTTATGTAATACATAGGCTTTCTATAATAACACACAGTGGGTTATGTAATATTCAAGATAGTAGACTACATTCAGAAGGTTTTTTTTTTTTTAAATATGCTCCTTTGTTTTTGTTTTTCTTTATCTAATGAAAAGCTTGAAATGGTAGCATCTATATGCTATGCACGAAAGTAGTTTTTGATCCTGCCACCAGGTGGCAGAATCAGCCAATCATCTTGAGAACTGAAAAAAGGTGGAGCTTTCTTCTATATTTCAAGCTGATCCTACATCTTTCCTACTGCATCATAGAGTGCACTGTATCTCCATTGTCATACATTATTATTCACCTGGCAAAACTATTCATTTAATAGTGTTAACCATAAATGGAGGAGAGAGGTCCTGGAAATTCCCTCCCTTGAAACAGATCAGTAACCATTGCACCAAATCTCAGAGATTTGTCTGGGGCACAGAGAAATGTTCACACCGTGCCTGAAATAGCACTTAGACCCAGGGGTTCCTGATTCCAAGGCCAGTCCTCTAGCCTCTTACCCATACAGCCCTCTTCTATGATCTTTACTATCTTTTTCCTTTCTCCAAATCTGGAGACCCCACTTCAATTGCTTTTATCAGTTTTCTTTAGACTTTTCATCAGATGGGTCATGGATTTTTGCAGGTCAAAAGAAATTGCAGGTTCTACTATGTCCCATTAGTCAGAAGGACAATTGTTTTCACTTTTTTTTTTAACACTGATTTTCCTTTCGAAATCTCTCTCTTTGTCATATTAAGGAAGAAGATATCAAGAACCAGAGTGGGTCAGGAAGATATTCACTGAGAAATCGTAATGAATATAACAGGGATAGGATAAACGCCCAGCAGGTAAGGTTTGATTTTCATTGTTGTTGAGGAAAGGCACCAGCTACAGTGACTACTGTTGTTGGTTCCTAGGCACAAAAGTAATGGGGCGCTTAGCAATCTGGAGGAGAGGAAATGCACCTCAATGGCATTTTTGAGTTAGTCAAATCTAGGGCCAGTCTCAGCGTTAAGGAGACCTGGATTATAGTCCTATTTCTGACATCTACGGTCTGTGTCGCCCTGGGCAAGTCAGTTTATTTAGTGCCTCCGGCATCTCTGAATATAAACTCTCGAAGGTATTAGGAGTTTTCCACACTGAATTCACAGATCTGTTTTAAAAAGGAAAAAACCCAAAATATATAGGACAAAAGGGGGAGAATAGTTGTAGAGGATTGCACCAACTTCTCCTAAACTGTAGAAATGCAAGGCAGAAAATTAATGGGATCATCATAGATTTAGAACTAGAAGGACCTTGGAGATCTCCTGGTTCAACCCCTTTGTTTTACAGATAAGGAAACAGATCCAGAAATATGCATTTACACATTTAAGAATGACCACAGGGGCAGCTAGGTGTCACAGTGGGTAGAGCACTGGCCCTGAAGTCAGGGGACCTGAGTTCAAATCCGACCTCAGACCAAACACTTGACACTAGCTATGTGACCCTAGGCAAGTCATTTAACCTCAATTGCCCAAAAAAATTTTTTTTAAAAATGAACTTCTGCAAAAAGGATGACCCTAGTCAGAATTTGAACACAGAGTCTTTTGACTCCTGATCTAATACTTTTTTCTATTGTGATGGCACAGTACCTCTCGTTTTTCTGGAATACACCAGCAACTCCCTTCTTCCCAGTCTCCCTTCCCAAGACAAGAAATGTCAGCTTAAGTTATAGAACCTGGAGGCCAAGTGAAATATAGATCTTGTGAGAAAGAATTTGTAAACATTTGATAGACTGCACAAGCTCCATGGGATAGGACTGAGAGAGGAGATAATAGAACTATATAGCATATAACGTGATGGGCAGCTAGGTGGCAGTGGTAGAGTGCTATACCTGGAGTCAGAAAGATGTGAATTTAAATCTGGCCTCAGACACTTCCTTGCTGTGTGACCCTGGGCAGGAAAACTCCAAATAGGGTCCCAGAGTAGGACACCACTGAACAACTTTGATGTAGAAAGGAAGCAGTTCAGCTTCACCTTCCTTCAGTATCAGCATCAAGATAAAAACATTCAGGGACTACTAGGTGACTTATTGGCTAGAGGACCAGCCCTGGAGTCAGGAAGACCTGAGTTCAAATCTGGCCTCAGACACTTACTAGCTGTGTGACCCTGGGCAAGGCACTTAACCCTGTTTGCCTCAGTTTCCTCATCTGTAAAATGAGCTGGAAAAGGAAATGGCAAACTACTACAGCATCTTTGCCAAGAAAACTCTAAAGGGGGTCATGAAGAGTCAGACATGACTGAACAACAACAAAAAGTGGTGATAATCTGACAGGATCTCTGTGAGTCACAAATGACATAACATGGAAAGTACCTCCACAAAAAAAAATAAAATAACATAAAAACATCATTCACTCAATGACCACATCACAGTAGTTTGTTGCTACCCTATTTACTCACAACTAAGATAATTTAAACATGTTCCTTCCTTCATGGAGCTTATGGTCTACCCATAATGATATGTACAAATATGATAATTATGCAATAATCCTAAGGAATTGTTCAAGTATCATTACCCTTGTCTTATTTTATTATCTCCATATCATAACTAAAAAAACTGAGGCTTAGGGAGGTGGTGAAGTGCACTTGGTCACTTAGCTAGTTAGTATCTGAGGTAGAATTCAAACCCAGCTCTCTTTAAGTCAGTTTAGTCTAGTGCTCTCCATTCTACTCTACTCTACACACTGTTCAATATATACTACATACTATGTATACTATGTTATACTAATTAATAATCATCAGCAAACATTTATTAAGCACCTGTGTGCTAACTACTGTGCCCATCATTGGAACACACTGTTCTATACTATGCTAACTAAATCATATACTATAGTATGTTAACTTTACTATACTATACTATACTAACTATACTATAGTTTACTTATACTATACTAAATCTACTTACTATATTCTGAGAAACAGATTTTTGTTACTTGAGTCTGTCACTACTTTCTGGACTTCAGTTTTCTTATGTGAAACAAGTATACTAGATTATATATTCCATCTGTTTAAATTCATCAAAAAAAACACATAATCCAATCCAGTGAGGACCTACCATGTTTTTTGTTTTTGTTTTTGTTTTTTCCTTAGGAGATTGGGGTTAAGTGACTTGCCCAGGGTCACACAGCTAGTAAGTGTTAAGTGTATGAGGCCGAATTTGAACTCAGGTCCTCCTGACTGCAAGGCCAGAGCTCTATCCACTGCCCTGTGTTTTTGGTTTTTTGTTGTGTTGGTTTTTTTTTTGAGGACCTACCATGTGAAAGACATTGTGCTAGGCTTAAGGGTACAAAGACAAAATGAAAAATTGTTAAAATTAAATTAAATTATTCCCACCCTCAAGAAGTTTATATTCTGAGAATGGAGGAGGCGGGGATAGTATATAGTAAGGAGATAGGATGCCCAGCTTGGGGAACCACAAACTCATAGGCTAATTTGACTGAAATACAGAGTGCACAAAGAGGGGCCATGGAAAGGTAGCTCCAAAAGGGACTTGACCCAAAATAGAGAGTTTGAACAAGAGTCAGAATTGGTAGAACAGGAGGTTAGGATGCTTTCTTATCCAAGGCGGGTGGGAGGATACAGATGAGTGTGACTGACATTATGGTAGAATTGTTTTTGTGGTCCAACAGTACAGGAAATTCAGACAAGCAGCAGCTCTGAACCTTAGAGAGTTACTTGAGCCACTAAGATAGAGGTTAAGTGACTTGTCCAGGGTCACACAGCTAGTCGAGGTGGGGGGGTGGGAGGGGTAATGCCCAGTTCTTACTTCTGAGGTCAACTTTGTGTACCCACTATGCTGTGATGGCTCACAAAAATTCTATCTTCTTTTTTCAAGGTTTATTTTTATTTTATTTTAAAAAAATGCAGATTCTAGGGGCAGCTAGGTGGCATAGTGGATAGAGCACTGGCCCTGGATTCAGGAGGACCTGAGTTCAAATTCGGTCTCAGACACATAACACTTACTAGCTGTGTGACCCTGGGCAAATCACTTAACCCCATTGCCTAACCCCCCCCCCCGTCCAAAAAAAAATACAGATTCCAAAGTTGGGTGGTGATGGGTGGAGGGGAAGGGGCCAGGAGTGGGACAATGGACTGGAGGAAGAGGCAGAGGAGAACTGAGGAGGATGTTCAATGTGGGAGACCACCAGAAAAGGGGCTGGAGCAGAGCACACCCAGCAAACCAGACCTTGGTGGGGGAAAGCATTTCCCCTAAATTCTCCTTCCAAATGTTTCCTCTCATTGCGTCCTCAGGACCTCGTGTTTGATATACACTATATGTTTTATATATATATATATGTATAGACAGATTAAGAAAAGGAAGATAGAAATAAGAAATCTCTATAAATGTGTTTACTCCATTAAAATGTCTGAAGGATTTTTTTTTTTGTCTATCGGTTTTCCTTAGAAATTGTTATGGGCGGAGGAAGGGCACAGATGAAGGAGAAACAGACAAAATGAACTTACTGCAAGTTATAGCTTCTAACCCCTGGAAAAAGGAAGAGAGAAAGAGAAAGGAAGAGGAAAGAAAAAGGGAGGGAGGGAGGGAGAGAGAGAGAGAGAGAGAGAGAGAGAGCTCCACCAAGTTCATTCTCAGCATTGCATTAAAAATAAAAATAAATCACAGTTTATAACTGCGGGATCTATTTACAGAAATATGATGTCTGCTCCCTTCCTCAGAGACAGATTAGAAATCATTTGATTCATTTAGATTCATTAGCATTTGGGAAAAAAAAGAAGCAACAGGGTCCTTAATAAGAAGGTAGGGTGGATGGGTGGATGGGTTGCTGAACTGTGTCATGGTGAAGGGACTTCTTAGCTTTTCCTTTTTTTTAGACAGTTGGGGTTAAGTAACTTGCCCAGGATCACACAGCTAGTAAGTGTCAAGTGGTTGGTCTGAGGCTGGATTTGAACTCAGGTCCTCCTGACTTCAGGGTCAGTGCTCTATCCACTGCGCCACCTAGCTGTCCCCCCCCTTTTATTTTTTTGGCAATTAAGTGACTTGCCCAGGGTCATGCAGTATGTGTCTGAAGCCACATTTGAACTCAGGTCCTTCCGACTCGAGGACCAGTGCTCCATCTACCGTGCCACCTAACTGCCCCTAGCTTTTCTCTCTGAGACCTATGGGAGACTCAAGCCTGAACCAAGGTTAAGAACTGGAAAGGGAGACAGAGACCGGGGTAAGAAATGGGGAGGAGGCTTTGTCTCCTCCAGAGAGGGCAGTAAGGGTCAATTTTTTTCCTAAGCCTCCTTCGAGGGGCCAGTTGCTTCAGATGGGGATCTGGGTCAGCGTAACCTTGGGAGATCGAGAACAGCCTCCTTTCTAGGCTCTTGCCTCAGACTCTTGGCTTCCAGTGGGAATAGGAAGAGGGAACTAAGATAACAAGTAGCACTATCCCTCCTAAAGTCTACCAAAATGTGCATGTCCCCAGGGGGTGCTTCTACCTTCACCCCAGTACTGTCCCCCAAAAAAGAAAAAACCTACAGTCCTGGAGCCAAATCTAAGAGATCCCAGATGGTCCGTTGGAGCAACCATGACCTTACTTGCTTGGGGTGTCAAGGGAGGATAAAGCCAGAGATGGAGGCTAGAAATCAGGAGTACCCCTTTGACCCACGGGGAAGGAGATAGGCCTGGAGCTTCCCCAGAGTTGTGGACTCAGGATACATGTATTTGAGTGTTTTGGTGGAGTATTGAGTAGAGAAGGTGATAAATAGATGCTGAGGAAAGGAAGGAAATTAAAAATTCTATCTTCTTGTGCAAAGAAGCTGGGAGTAAGGACCAGTTTTCTAACTACCTATATCCATAAGAACAGAGGTAATTCACCACTGCTGGCATCTGTGAGAACTCTTTAAAATACCAACATCTTTTACAATGGTTACAGTGTTGGGAGGAACAAAAATCCTTCTGAAAAGCATGGGAGTAAATTTAACTTTGAGAGGGCCAAGAGGATACTCTGTCTGTCCAAATAAAAGAAACTCTATAACATCTTGGGAGGATATACAAGGCAGATAGATGCTTCAGTGATAGAGTGCTAGTTGTGGATGTAGGAAGACCTGAATTCTCAAGTCCAGCCTCTAACACTTAATAGCTGTGTAACTCTGGGCAAGTCACTGGACCACTGTCTGCCTCAGTCTGCCATTGGGGATAATAGCACCTACCTCCCAGGGTTGTTGGGAGGGTTAGATTATATTTGTAAAGCATTTCACTAATGGAAATTTGAGCAACCATTATTAAAAAAATTATTTATTCATTTGTTTATTTATTCTGTAATATACTGACTCCAGGGGCCATTATCTAGAGAGGCCTACAGATCAACTGAGCCCAGCTACCCTTCCAACCAAAGTAAAACCAGCACTGACCTCTCAGACCTTTGGAAAATAACCCATGCAAGTTATGCCAACATTTGAAGGGAGGTTATAATAATTCTTGTGGCAAAGACTTTGATTTGATTGGCACAGACGTCCTTAGAACCAGATGATGGAATAAAATGGCTACAATTTTGACTGGATACACAAAAGAAGAGTAAAAAGTATACATTATTCCTTCCACATTTATAAGACAGAGTGAGGAAAATGGTGGATTCTGGAACATTTTGTGTTGGAAAAAAGCATATAATAGGTGGCCAAGAATTGTTCTCATTTTGAACCAACAAATTTAGGTTTAAAAATGAATCAAATTCTTGAACAATCAGATATCAGAATCATTCTCAACAGAGGAAATGGAAAACCTATTAGACTTTTTCTATTCTTTTTTTAAGCGTTTGTTTTAATTTAACATCTATTTAATTTCTCTTCCTCCTATTTCCTGCCCTGAAGTGAAATAAAAAAAGAAAGAAAAAACAAACCTATGTAGCACATAGGCACATTCAAGCAAACCAATTCTCACATTGGTCATGTCCAAAAATGTATGTCTTTTTCTACATCCGTTAGACTGAGTGCTTTCCTTCTATCTCCAGCTCTTACCATAGTGCCTGGAACACAGCAGGCACTTTATTAGCAACTTCACCTTTCTATCTGGGAGATAATTGTCTTTGTTTTTCCCATATATTTTATTTTCAGGGAGAAGAACATGTCACTGTTGAGCAAGATCTCCCCAAACAGAAAGGAAACCTAGAGGAAGGTGAACCGCCACACCGAAAAGGGTAGGACTTTTAGAAGCTGAATTCTAATACAGCTTCCTCCCTTTACCATCCCCCAGTCCTACACACTGACAGGTTTTCTCATGGAACTAAAAGGACTTCACACACACACACACACACACACACACACACACACACACAAATCAGATGGGTCAATGCTAAAAGAAATAGGTCGTTTTATTTGGCATGTTTGAGGGAAGGATCCATAGGCAAGGCCACATGACCTAATTAGAGCTAGGCAAGGGAAGGGAGTAACCAGGGCTGTGCATTTTCTATGTTTTTTATTTTTAACAACCAGATCACCAGGGATGAAAAATATATGCACAACATACATTTAAGTTTTATCTGTTTTGTTAATATTTTCTTCATCACTTTCTTAAGTCTAGACAATCAGTGAAACAACAAATCAGGCCCTGATTTGTAATATTTGTTGATTTCTGAGGTGTAATTGCTTACATCAAAAATTTAACAATTTGTTCTCAGAAGTTCACAGCCTCAGTATACCCCTGGGTATACCACTAACCCCTTCACAACAGGGCCAGGACTGACACAAAGCAGAACTAGGAAGGGTGAGAGACATGATACAACTAAATAAAACCTCTGATATGATGGTCTTAAGGCCATGATAGGGGGCCTTGATTGTCTTACACAAAATTTCTCTCTAGATTTAACTGATGTGTGGTTGTCCCAATCTTTTACTGGGATGCCAGCATGCATATTTCAGAATAGTTGTAGAGTCAGTGTAACACAAGTGTTTGAGGATGGTAAAAGGTCCTACTGAGGTGGATCTGATTGGTTTCCCACCCTTTAGGGTCCCAGGAAAGGATATGCCGACTAGCTAGTGTGGAGGCTAAAATTGTCCAATCTGCAAGAAAATTCACTGAGGCAGAGCTCCAAGCCAATGGCACTTTATTAAAGGGTCTATGGCCCCCTTTAATGAAGTAGACCTCAGATCTTCTCATGATCTGAGATGCCCCTAGTCCCCAGGACCTTACTTTTATAAGGTTTGATACCCAAATATGCGAAAGAGGCATGGTAAAGAATGAAATCTCTCTGGTTTATAGACCTTGCTCATGAGGATCAAAAATTAAGATGGGCAAAGCAAGAGTCATCTCTGGTGACCACGTGGTCATAGATGATCACCTACTCATGTTGGACAAGAGAGGAAGGTCCAGAGGTACAAAAATAAGTTGGAGGACTTTCCAAAGAATCAGACATCCCACACACACTGGGTTTGGACATGGAATTTGAGTAAAATAGGATGGAGATTTCATTGTCAGCATTCTTGTGGTTGCACAAGTGAGCTATATAACCAGTAAACAAGAAGTGAATATTACATTAAGGTTTGAGGTCCACTATAAAAGCCTACCATAAGAACCTATCTTATCTAATGACCCCTAAATGATTTATGTAAAAATCAAACTGATTAATACTGATTGGAATAGAGTAGGGGTCTAGAAGTTTCTAACCCTGCGTTTGAATCCTGATTCTGGGCCTCTGACGTAAACATAAGAAGTTGAACCAGATATCCTCTAGAATTCCTTCCAGCTCTACATTTATGATCTTATGAATTAAAATAAGGAGAAAAATCTAACCCACTACCATCCCCTGTAATAGTAGCATACAGTAACCACAGCTTATCACACACCTGAGACCTAAGAGCCTTCAGATGGAGTTCAAATTTACAAGTAGTTGTCATTGAACATTTACCATAAATTAATAGAATTCATTGAATGTCTACTTTGCACCTAGAGCACTATGGTAGGTGGGGAGCTGTGGGAGATGGGTGGCATATGTATGGTGCCTTTCTTTGAGGAGCTTATTAGAGATTCAAGGCTTGAAGTGCTTACAATATAATAATCAAGTTCCAAAATCAATTAGGCATCTGGGGAATTTTAATAGGACTTATTTCTTTGAGACTCAGGCATGGCTGCTATACTTGATGAGTTTGCAGTAGGAATGGTTTGAATTTCTTTGCTCTTTCACCAACTCCATGTCTCTGAAAGTCACAAAATAATGATCAGAAACTAGGGGACAAATGACTCTGTCCTCTGAAGTCAGACCTATCTATTGATGCAGTGAAAATATATCAACATCTTCTATTTCAATATTGGCTGTGCACCAATCCCTAGATCTTTTTCCATGGGAATTTTTCTGTTGCCATGCCTCCAGCTGTCTGCAGTTTTGACTTTTGGAACCTAAACACAGAAATTTTTATTTATCTCTATTACATTTCATCTTACTTGATTCAACCTGTAATTCTAACCTATGGAGCTATCCAAATGTGTTAACTATCCCTCCCAGATTCTGATCATTCACAGATGACAAGCATGTCTTCATCCAAGTTATTGATTTAAAAATATTGAACAGGACAAGGTCATGAACAGACAGATGATCTCTGAGGCACTGCCCTTGAAACTTCTTTCCAAGTTTACATTGACCCGTTAATGACTATTCTTTTGGATTTGGTCAATCATTTTTTAATCCATTGGACCATGTATCCATCTAACTCATATCTCTACATCTTGTCCACAAGAAAAGCTTCAGAGACTTTGTCAAATGATCTACTGAAATCTAAATATACAGGGTTCACTGTATTTCCCCAGTCTACCAGTTCTGTTTAGGGTTTTGTTGTTTTTTGTTTTTGTTTGTTTTTTTGGGGGGGTGATTTGGGGGGGTGTCATTAGGGGAATAGGGACCTGATTAGACCTGTGATTTCAATGCTATATGAAATCCCCAGTAAGGAACTTTCTACCAATTCAGATCAGTACCTGCTTTGCACCTTGTAGCCTTACAGAGTTGCCTGAAATGCACAAAGAGGTCAAGTCTTCCTCAGAGTCATGCAACCAGTGTGTGACTTGATCATATCTCCATGATTCCAAGGCTGGTTCTCAGTCCACTATATGACTGCCTGTCCTTCCAATCTAAAGTAAATGAGATTGGTGTGACCTGTTTCTCTTGATGAAATCTAGCTGGCTTTTTGTGACTGCTGTTTCCCTTTCTAAATGCTAATGAACTTTCCCTTTAACAACATGTTCTAGAATTTTGCCAGAAATAGAAATCAGATCCATGTTTTGCATACTCACCCTCTTTCCTTCTTTTGAAAAACAAGTTAATATTTGTACTTTTCCAGAATCATACCATCTCTTCCATTCTCCAGGATCTTTCATAGCTTTCTAACATAAGCTCAGTAATCATATTTTCTAGTTCTTTCATCAATTCAAGCTAAAGTTCACACAATTAAATACTGTCTTGCAATCTCATTTATTTTAGGTTACACTTCATTTTTTAAAAATTCAGCTTCTTACACTGTCATCTCATCAACCTTTAAATTTCCTCATTTCAAGAAATAATGTTGTTGTTCAGTAGTTTTTCAGTCATGCCCAATTCTTCATCGCCGTATTTGAGCTTTTCTTGTCAAAGATACTGGAGTGGTTTGCCATTTCCTTTTCCAACTCATTTTACAGGTGAGGAAACTGAGGCATACAGGGTTACTTGACTTGGCCAGGGTCACAGAGCTAGTAAGTATCTGAGACCAGATTTAAACTCAGATCTTCCTAAATCCAGACTCACCACTCTATCCACTGTGCCACCTAGCTGCCTATCATGTTATATGCTACAGAGTTCTATTATTATCTCCTCTACCAGTCCCCAATCATGAAGTAGCTCCTTGCAAAAAGGGATTGTTTTATTCTTTTTGCTTGTATCCCCAGTGCCTAGCATAGTGCCAGGCACAGAGTTGGTATTTAAATACTTGTTGATTGATTTAGGTATTCTATAAACTCCATCTGGTCTACAATACCTAAAATATCTCTGATTTTATGACACACATGAAACTCTACTTAAAAGTACTTAAGTGTATAACATCATCTTTAAATTTGAAGTTACTGAAAACAAATTTTTATTTTTGAGACTTTGAAGGGGCAAATTTCTTGACAGCCCTTGAGATAACTGGAGAGCACCCCAGGGCATTACAAAACCAAGGTTGAGAAGCACTGCACAGAAGCCAAAATATTCTCATCATGTATCAACTTTCAAGGACATTTACTGAGAGAAATCTGAGCTTCCTTTTCCAATTTCATTTTACCTTAAGATTCCTTGAAACACTGTAAGACTCTAGAGGTTGAGAAAGCCCCCTGAGTGGCAAGGAGGTACTCATGTTTCAGCTAATGTTTATAGAAAAAACCCACTGGATGCCTGGAATCATTTCTGATAGATAATCAAACATATGTCCATATTGGGACATATTTCCAACTAGATTACGTATGAGGTGCACAAGGGACAAACAGAGAAAAATTTGAAAGTTTTCCCTTATTCCTTGGGATTTAAAAAACATTAGCCTCCAAATAAATTTATCTTGTCACAATTGTCCCTGTCCCCCAACTTTTAACTTGTTGACCAGATAATCCTAGTTAGCATTTGTATAGCACTTTAAGGTTTTCAAAGTGCTTTACAAATATTAATCTCATTCAATCTTCACAACAATCTGAGAGATAAATGCTGTTATTATCCTTATTTTACAGGTGAGGAAACTGAGTCAGACTGAAGTTAAGTGACTTGTCCAGAGAGTCATACAACTATGAGAGCAGATTTAAATTCAGGTTTTCCTAATTCTAGGTCCAATCTCTGTTCATTTGGGGGAAGGTGAGGGTGGGGATTGGAGACAGAGAGAAATGTCAGAAATTACTGGTATGTACACTCCCTCCATCAGTAGTTGCCTAGGGCAACTTCAATCAATCACATCATATATGGCTTGAACTAGAAGGGCCATCTAGTTTTACATTTTACATCCTCATTTTACAAATGAGGAAACTGAGGCCCAAGGAGATTAAATGACTTACCTAAGGTTACTTAGACAGTACCAGAAATGTACATTTAAACCTAGGTGCTCTGACCCTAGAGCTAGTGATCAAAATTTCCACTGTTATGATGTCTCTCTGCCCAAAGTCACACAGCGATTAGGGCAGGACTTGAACTGGAAACTGGTTTTTCCTTACTTAAAGGCTAGCTCTGAGTACTCTAACAAACTGGCTACTATATGCTCACCTGGACAAAATACAAAAGAATCAATTAAAAACCTTTCCTAGGTAAAAGATTGGGAACCAGTAACTCAATCAAAACTGTATTTTTCCTTGTGCCTCCAAATTACATTCTATAATATAAACAATGCTTCCTACCTAGAATCTATTATAGAATCTATTCTTGGTTTTCAGTAAGTTTTCCCATGCCTTTTATTCAATATGAAAGGAAATAGGTTGTAGAGTTTACAATACATATGCATATAATAAAGAGATAGATTTTTCATAAAGAAACTTTATTTGGAATCTAAACATTTTTTAGTATCATAAAGCTGTCGAATGTTTTATCAGGAAACAATTAATGTGACCCTTGATTCTGTTTCTTGTCAATCTATAGTTTTATTCTCTGTATAGTTTTTTAAAAGACACCCATATATCATGTTCAATTTCGAGTCTGTTTACATTTTCCCATCAGTATATCTATAAAGATCTCCTTTTCATCTCCAACTCCTAGCTTCCCTCAAATCCCAGCTAAAATCCCACCATCTGCAGAAATCCTTTCTTAATCCCCATTAGTTCCACTGCCTTCCTTCTGTTATTTCCAATTTATACTTTATATAGCTCATATATAGTTTTTTGCAAGTTGTCTCCCATGTTAGACTGTTAGCTCCTTGAAGCCAGGGACTGTCTTTTGCCTTTTCTTTGTATCCCAGCACTTCACACAGTGCCTGGCCCATAGTAGACATTTAATGCTTCTTAACTGATTGATTGTTTCTTGCTTTGATTTGATTTGCAAGAAAGATTAAGAATCCTGATTCTCTGAGGCAAGTTGTTACAAATGGAATTAAATTGTGGTTACAAATTAAACCAAATGGAATTAGTTTAGTAAGAATGGGACTGGCTTTTCTCAGGGTATGCTGAAAATTTTGTAACCTCATTGATTAGAAATGATACAGTGTTTGTGGTTATCGCAGATTTCAGTTACATCATCTTGAATTACATTGAATGAAAAGGGTTTTGTCCCCAAACCTCATTCATTGGGTTTGGGTTGTAGAAATTATACCCCAATTTCACTTACAAATCTTTCAGATGCATCATTACATCAATACAAAATCCCTCCCTTTCCCACCTCACCTTGGCCTTCACCAAGTCTCTCTCCAATCCACATATTTACCACTACAACTTTGAAAGATTTCAATAGGATAATAGTTATTTGGCAAAAATTCCCCATATTCCCCGTGGAGTATTAGTAATCCTTACCCTATTCTAAATCTGCTTCAATTGTTGCTTCTACAAGGCTGACATTAATTTCTTTTTATAGATAGATAGATAGATAGATAGACATGGTTTATTGGCGTATTTTTATATCACCACATCTCTCCACTTCTCCTTCCCAGAAAGCCATCCCATAAAAGACAAAAGAAAAAGAGAGGAAAAAAATAACTGATACATTGAACACTGTGGCAGACACCTCTCACCTCTTAAAAAAAAAATTGGAGTGGAAGCCATTTGTTTCTTTCTACCTAAATTCTTTACTGTCTCTTTTTGTATTTTCACAGGTACCTAGAAAAGAAGTATAATGAGACTTGTGACTTCTTTAGGAAGCATAAAGCTGTAATCCAATACATCTTCTATGGCATTTTATTAGCAGGTACTTCAGTTGGGAGGGACACAAGCATCTTTTTCAGGTTTCAGTTGAAGGGCTGGGCTTCTAAGTGGAATACTGAGGAAAACTCTTCACTTGTGCTAGGAGGGAAAATTCATCCTATCCTTCAGAGCATCAAAAATGTATGTGGTCAAGATGCTCTTTGCCACAAACACAAAGCATAGGGAAAGTGAACACAAGTTGTTCCCCTTGAAATTCCCAGTTTATGAGGTAACACGACTTAAAAATGATTGAGAGAGATGTTATTGAAACCTCCTTAAGCTAACTACCATGCTTGCTGACATGGCCACTAAATTGTAATAATAGTTTTGATGGTGGTAATGTTGCTTTATTTCTAAGGCAAAGAAAACTAGTGGGAAATCTTCCCATTACTCTAAGGCAAAGCAATGACCTCTATTAAATAAGCTATTGTTAAGTGCCTACTATGTGCCTTAGTAGACTAGCTAGCCACTGGGGCTACAAAGGCAACAATAAAACAATCCTTACCCTTCAGGAGATGTGTGTATATAAGTGAACATATACAGAAAATACACAAGATAAATACAAGGCAAATTTATTGGGAGAGGATATCAACTAGCTACATGGCTCAGTGGATAAAGCACTGGGCCTGGAGTTGGGAAGACCTGAGTTCAAAACTACTCTGAGACACTTATTAACTTTGTGACTCTGGGCATGTCACTTGACCTCTCAGCCTCCCTAAGAAGGGAAAAGAAAACAAGGGACTATAAGAATTTGTGAAGGTGAGGGAGTAATGCATTTTTGGCATGCAGGATGGACAGTAGAAATGCTCGACAGTAATTCTAACATGCTGGGCAATTCTGTGGTGAAGTACATAGAGCACTGGGCTTGGAACCAAGAAGACTTATTTTCATGAGTTCGAATCCAGCAAAAGGCAAGCCAGTCACTAGGCTAAGTCCTGTGGATACAAATAAAAAAAGTAAAACAATACAAATAAATATGGAACATGGAGATGCCAAGGGGCCATCTATTTTATACTGTTGCTTTCCGATAAGTTCATACCTAAACCAGCTCACACAAATGAGAAGCCCTCCTATTTTTAAGTACTTCCAGATTAGAAGATTTGACTTTCTAATATTAAGCAACCCTTAGGAGATTCAATTTTATTCTACCCATGGCTTTTTCAGTCACTATGTACTAATCACCTATCCTCCCTTCAACCTGGTTTCTGCCATTTGTGTTATTATACCAAGCTACACCTCCTAAGTCTAACATTAGAATGAACAAGCAGATCATGATGAAGAATCATTTGTGGTATTAATTGCTTTATAAAGGAAATAGCAAAGATCACCCTCCCCACTTTGTTAGCTTTTAGGAGTTCACATGGTGAAAATAAATTAAAGTCCCCATTTGTATGAATGTTTAAAGACACACACATTCGCCCAAAATGTAGTTTTTGTATTTGATACATATGATATGTGTATTTGATATATATTATATAGTTACCAAAGCTCTAAGTTAACAGGTGTTAAATTACCTAAAATTGAAAGCTACCAGATGTGCTAAGAACTAACACGAGTTCCTCCCCTTCCCAACCACAATGTCAGAACATCACATTTGACTGGCAACTTTTTACACATCCCTATCCTTTTCTCAACCCCTCATCCCCTAATCTAAAAGTAAAAGTAAAAGTAAAAAAAAAAAAGTTGAATAAAAGTTGAAAAGAGAAATATTGGAGAACCTTGGATGAGGAGGACATGGGTTAAAGTGAGAAAAGCCTGGAGAATGGGAATGCTTCCGATGAGAGTAGAGTCCAGTGGGGTCAAGCAGGATGGTGTAGGGATGTAGCCCTTGAGAAATGAAGTGGTGGGTTGTTGTTGGTTTGTTTGGGTTTTTTTTTAAGTTTGTCTCCTTGAGGCTTTCTTTTAATCAGATAAAGAATCCCTTTTATGGCAAAGTAAAAATAAAAATTGAAGTCAGGTTAATGGACATCATTAAACTTCTCCCCACCTAGGTTTGGTTTCAAAATAGAAGAGCTAAAATTTGTCTTTTTAAAAGTGTTGATTTGAGGATGCTGTTCATGTTGCTTTGCCAGCCCATTTTATGAACTTTAATTGCTCTAGGCATGAAAAATGCTAGTTATGGCTCTGCTCTGCCTTGATTAAGTATCAACTCATTATAGGCTTGGCATAGTATCTACCAGTTCCCTGTATATGTGATGAATAGTGTGTTCATTTCTTTCCTTGATAGGCTGTTTGGCTGTAGTTATTGCAGCTTGCGTGGTGAACTTTCACAGAGCCCTCCCACTTTTTGTCTTCACTGTTGCTACCATATTCTTTGTCATTTGGGACTACTTGATAGCCAAATATGAAAGTCAGATTGCTAAATTCTTGTCTCCTGGTGGCAGATTCCTGAACAAACATTGGTTCTGGTTGAAGTGGTAAGTATGGAACATCTTTCTATTGTTCAAGGGTGAGATTTCAGTTTGAATAAGGAATAAGGATTAGTGCTCAGCTTTTCCCAAGTCCCTATTGTTGGGGGGGAGAGGTGGGGATTTATGCTAGGAATTCCCTCCAGGGATGGAATCACAAATCCAGACCCAAAAGATGATTAGATGCTAGAAGAAATATTCCAAGGAAAATTGTGGAAATCATACCATTTGGAGAGTTTTAAGTAGGGGTTGGCAAGCTATCTGTCCTGTCTTCTACACAAACCTACTTAGAGGGAGAAAACTGGACAGCTAAGCTCTTGAGATCTTTTCCAGATCCCTTATTCTGTAAAAACAAAATATTGGTGTTACCCATTCCACACTGGTGACACACAGGAAAGTCAGTGATTGGGTGTTTCCTTTCCTAATTCCTCAGAATATGAAAGGACATATGATATGGGAGGGAACTCTCTGAGTGATTTGCTCATGTTAATACACCCATAGAGATGGTGTTTGTCTATAACAAATTCCTCCACCTGAGTTTGCTAATACAGTTAGCTCTATTTAAGTGTTTGGAAAAGTTATCAACTTGTCATTCCCCGGGGCAAAATGAAAAATTCTTCAAAAGTTTGGCTGTCATTTGAAAATACATCAAGTCATCTCAACCCTCTTTCCTTCCTCTTAGGCTGATATGGATCTTGCTGATTACAGGAGTCATTTGCTGGCTAATTTTTGACACAGCCAAACAGGGAACCCAGTCTCTGGTGTCCTTTGGTGGGCTTGTGTTCTTTGTTCTCCTGATGCTAATATTTTCTAAGTACCCAACTAGGGTAAGTACTAAAGAAATATTTGCATTCATTTTAATCTCTTGTCTACATTTTAAACACTTGACCTTTATGGCATTATATATAAAGTATGTATTGGGTGCTTTAAAAAATGTTTTATTTATTTTCTTTAGTACAACACTGTCTTTTCTTTTTTTCTTGTGAGGCATTTGGGGTTAAGTGACTTGCCTAGAGTCACACAGCTAGTAAGTGTTACGTGTCTGAGGCTGGATTTGAATTCAGGTCCTCCTGACTCTAGGGCCGGTGCTCTAGCCACTGTGCCACCTAGCTCCCCAGCACTGTCATTTCTTAATGACTCTTCTTTCACTTCTCTTTCCCCCTAGAGCCCTCCCTTTTAACAAAGGAGAATGACTAAGTGAAAGAAATCATGGGCATGGTTTCTATATTGGGATGAGTAAGAGGATTGCTCTAACAGGGAAGAGAATGAATCCCCAGAACATATACTGTCTCATAATCACAAACACAAGGGATTTTCAATCCAAAGGAAACAAAAGCTTTGCAGTGATCCAAATTCTTCCATGTACCCCTTGACCATCACAAACATTGTCTGAACTGCCAATCAGTGCTATTCCCTTAGTTCTGTGTTTTGGAGCTAATCAAGTCTTTGCATAGTGAAATAGGAATGAATCATCAATGCTGATTTTCAGTCACATTATTCTCAAACAGCTTGTTACAGTGGAGAAAAAAGTTCTGGACTTGGGGACTTCAAGTTCCAGCACTACTATTTACTGCTTATGTGACCTTGAGCAAGTTACTTCACCTTCCTAGGCCTCAGTTTCCTCCTCTGAAAAATGAGGGGGTTGGGTAAAATGCTCTTCCAGCTCTAAATATTGGATCTTATGGAAGTTGGCAAATGAAAGCAAAACTCTGCCACAGAGAATGAGGGCTATATGGTATCAGACTGGTTCCAGAGTGAAGCACTCATGATGGAGCCGACATGTGAGATACGATAAAGCCAAGCTGCAACTCCCCTTTGTTAATGATTTTCTCACTTTTTCAATTGTTGGCACTTGGGCTGTCCATCTGTTATTGCTCACTTATGCTACCTGACCAGCTATTTCTAGTGATATATGTCTTTGATGTCCTATATTCCACTTTTGATGTAACTCATCTTGATTGACACAGTGCAGCCTACTTAACACCCACCATGCGTCTTTTCATTGCCCTTTGGATCATCTGTACTTCTGCGTCTACTAAGATCATAATGTTCTGTGATTCACAGCCATAAGGCATAAGAGGGAAAATATTGGTACTAAAGAGATGAACTCTGGCAGAAGAGAAGAGCTTGGGATCCCTGCAAACACTGTGCTGTCCCCAAGATGCAATCTAACCTAATTGCTTCCTCCAATTCAGTTCACTGTCCATCAGCCAGATGTAGTCAAGATTTGAGGATTAATGAATTAACTACTGGTTGCCCATCCAACTTCATATCATAATCTTGGCATTAGGCATTCTTCATTGTATTTGTTTTCCTCATTTACTTTAATTTTGCTGGATGGCTGATCTCTTGAGTGACCAAAGAAGAGGTCCAGTATTTTAACCCCAAGGCTATCAATACAATCTCTTCCATACACAGGAATATCTCAGCAATCTCAGCCATCTAGAGGATGTATTTCTTTTTACTATGACCTTGACTAAAACCAAATAAAATGAGCATTTCCATATATGAAGTAGAACAAAGAGAATTGTACTACATCTCTAATATGTATGGCTTGCTTTTCCTTATAATTATGTAATACATTTAATTTGGGATTTTCACAGAACATTTTTCTTAATAATAGAGAACACTTTTTGGGGAGCATGTATTTCTCTATTTTCAGCTTGCCTTGAGGTTGATAATCAGAAGATTGTTAAACCGATCCATCTTTATGGTTGTGTTTTCATTGAATCTTACATGTTCTCATGTTGTAGGAGAGCCTTTAAGATGACATTTTACTATGTAGGTCAAAAGCTTTTGGGGGTGGGGGGCATGGAAATAATCAACAAATCATTCAACTATAAAATATTTTCTACATGTTTCCTCAGTTTTGTGACTATTAAAAATGCCCTGCTGTGGAAAATCAACTGCAAAATACTACCTGTCTTTTTCATATTTTCAAGGATTTTCTCAATGCAAGCATAGACTCTTCTTATCAAGATCCCATAGAAAGGAAAAAGTAATTATTGATCTTTTTAGCCAGCATGCCATCCATGTTCTTTTTCTTTTTTGGTATCTTCTCCTCTTTGGGAGCTGTTGTAATTGTGTGCAGTATTTTCTCATCTTTATCCTGTCTTCTAACTTGTTAGCTAAGTTTTGACTTTTGCTCTAACTACTCTGATATGATTTCACTGGCTTTTAAATGACTCTCACATTTGTGACCAGTCATTTCCTATCTGTTAAGCTCTAGTCAGTTTCATTTTTATGATATCAAACTTTTTTCTTTAAAGAAAGCATTAATGGCACATAGTTATATGGCTTCTGAGTAAGAAAAGTCAAATAATAAAGGCAAATAAATCTTGGGCTCTTTTTCATTTCTTAATATAATTAACCATGTTTTCCAACTTTTTCTATCTCCCAGAATTCATTTTTTTCATCCCTCTGTCCCAGAGATCCATCCTATGTAATACAGAACCTAGTTTAATTCTTAAGATTTCTCTACTTCCTCATCCTTTATCATGTTGGCACATTCGCTGCAATTATCTTTATGGCCTTTTCGCTTATCTTCACCATGAGTGCTTCAAGGCAAAATGACCAAGGTTTCTTGAAATGAAGTTTCCCATTGCTTTTGGGCTTCAGATGTAGCCACTACCACCACCTGCCACTTTTAAGAAGACAGGGTCACCTTACAATGAGGCACTGAAGTAAAATGTTTCTCTTCATTTCTAATTGTGTCAGTGTTCCCACACGTTCTGTTACTGGCTTTCCTTGCCCGTCCTTGGATTCATTTGCTGTTTCTCCTGATATGTATACACCTTTCTGAAATGGTTTCTCTCTGTTCCATCCTAGTTCTCAAAGTGGCTCCCACATATTCAAGCATATAGCAGAGAGAGAAACACACATATGCTCCATGCATTGGTCATGCATTGCCTTTCTGTTTTCAAGACAGGAGAAATGGCCATGCTTATATGACAATTAAGAATGAGCAGGAAGTCAGGTTCATTCTCAGTGAACTGATGTGGATTTTCATGATACATCGTTGGTATGGAAAGGTGCAATGGTATAGTAGGTACAGGGTTAACTTTGGAATCAGGATGACTTAAGTTTAAGTCCCGCTTTTGACATATACTACCTGAATGACCCTGAACAAGTTTTATAAACTCTTAGTAGGCCATGCCACTAGGCAGTAGAACAGGTGATGTAAATTAGTAGAGGGCATTTCCTCCTCAGGAATTTCCTATACCAATGCAATCACAGATCCAGTTCAAAAGTACTGAATGATATACTTTTATCTTTCATTCTAAGTTACTAAAACAAATTTTGATTTTTAAGGTGCAAATTTCATGATGGCCCTTGAATAATCATTTTTGTTCTTATTCATTCATTTTTTCAGTCACGTCTGACTCTTCACGACCTCATTTGGGGTCTTCTTGGCAAAAACTGAAGTGATTTTTCCAGCTCACTTCGCAGATGAGGAACTGAGGCAAACAGTGTTAAGTGACTTGGCCAAGGTCACACATCTAGTCAGTGTCTGAGGCCAGATTTGAACTCACTGAGTCTCCCTAACTCTAGGCCCTGCACTCTGTCCACTGTGCCACCTGACTGTCCCCAGAGTAATCACACCCATTAGTAATACAAAACCAAGAGTGGTAATCACTTGTTGGTGCCAAAGTTAGACATGGTCTTGGTAAGTTTATCACTTCTTGAGATTGCAGTCTTGAAACTTAGGGAATCTGGGGCAATTTGGTAAACCAAAAACTAATGACTTTATTTAGGAAAGTTCTCCAGAGGGTAAATCATAAAAAGCCACCCCATGTCAGGTTCTGCCAGGGTCATTACATTCTGTATCTTCTTTGACAATTATTTTTTCTGGCTCTATCAAACATGACAGCTGAAAGTCAGCCCCATGTCAGTTTGAGAATGCAAGGTGTCATCTTGAACCCCTTACTACAGCATTTCTATCCTAATAAGATGAACATTTCTGGTTCTTTTATGCATAGGTGTTCTGGAGACCTGTCTTTTGGGGAATTGGATTACAGTTTATTCTTGGTCTTTTCATTCTAAGAACTACACCTGGATTTGAGGCATTCAATTGGTTGGGGAACCAAGTAAAGGTAAGGTCAGATTCAATGCAGGTCATGTTTAACTATCAGGCCTAAGGGTATTTCCCCCTAATTCAACAAGCATCTTTTTCAGTAATTGATTTTTAAAGCAAATTTTACTGATATCTTTACTCTAGATTTTCTTGGAGTTTACAGACTCAGGAGCCATATTTGTCTTCGGTGAGAAGTACACAGACCATTTCTTTGCTTTTAAGGTAAGAACCACCACCTTTTCCATGTATCTTAATCCAGAGCTATAAATTTATTTTTATTTGTTTTCATTGGTAGAAAGGCACTAAACCCAACTAAGTCTTTCTTCAGCAACCAAGCAATGGCTATAGAAATACCTTTTCAATGATAATGTATATGTCTGTATTTATTTATATCTTTTTAAAAATTTCTTTTTCCAATTCATTGATCTCTTCTTTCTCTATTTTATTCATGTAAGCATTTAGAGACATAAAACTTCCCCTAAGAACTGCTTTCACTGCATCCCATAAGTTTTGGTATGTTGTCTCATTATTGTCATTCTCTTGAATGAAGTTATTGATTGTTTCTATGATTTGTTGTTTGACCCATTCATTCTTTAGGATTAGATTAGTTTCCAATTAATTTTTAGTCTATCTTTCCGTGGTCCTTTATTACATATAATTTTTATTGTATCATGATCTGAAAAGGATGCATTTAATATTTCTGCCTTTCTGCATTGAATTGTGAGATTTTTATGCCCTAGTATATGGTCAATTTTTGTGTATGTGCCATGTACTGCCGAGAAAAAAGTATATTCCTTTCTATACCCATTCAACTTTCTCCAGGTCTACCATATCTAACTTTTCTAAAATTCTATTCACCTCCTTAACTTCTTTCTTGTTTATTTTGTGCATTCGATTGTTTCAAATGTATTTCCTGTAAACAACATATTGTAGGATTATGGTTTTTAATCCATTCTGCTATCCACATCTGTTTTATGGGAGAGTTCATTTCATTCACATTCACAGTTATGATTACTATCTGTCTTTCTCTCCATCCTATTTCCCCTCTGTTTATGCTTTTCTTTCTCCTTTCTCCCTTTCCCTCCTCACTAGTGTTTTGCTTTTGACCACTGACTCCCTCAGTCCCACCTCCCTCAGTCCCGCCTCCCTTTTCTTTCTCCTTTTCCCTCCTACTGCCTTGTAGGGCAAGTTAGATTTCTTTACCTAACTGATTATGTTATTCCCTCCTTGAGCCAAATCTGGTGAGAGTAAGATTCAAACAATGCTCATCTCCCTCCCTTCTTTCCTTCTACCATTATATGTATATATTTAAAATCTGTTTTGGGTGATCAGCCGAGTAAATTATTTTTATCTAATTGGATTTCTCTTATATTTTGTCTGCAAAGAGACACTGAGGGTAGGATGACTCCATCTTTTTTTTTTTAATTTGGAAAATACTAATACTCCTTCATGAACAGTTGCCTCATGAAGAACAGTTTTAAACAGTGTCATAATTTAATGATTGAGATAAATAGCCTCTATAAATTTCCAGTCTTAGAGTTTGCCATTTCTTAACCAAAAAGGTGTATGGTTTAACCTCAGTCCTCTGGAACCAATATTAACCTCTGTGTTTGACTGGATTATGTTGTCTTCCTTTATGCTATTGTATATATTGTATATACTATTCTTATATTGTATTGTGATGTCATTGTGTGTATTATTCTTTGTTCTTCTTTCCTGGCTCTGCCTCACATCATTCAAGTTATTCCACTGCATAGGTCTCATTAACCCTTACTTATGACATAATAATATGCAATTAATTCCATTTAAAAAAAAGAACAATAATTTGTTTAGTCCTTCCTAATTCTTGGGAGATATATTTATTCCCATGTTTTTGTTTTTTTCTAGCTATGATTATTTTGGCACAGATGGGGCCTCTCTTTTTTTCACTGACCTCCTTGGATATCTAAACCAAGTAGTGAAACAAAAGGGCATTAAGAGTTTAGTAACCTTTCCTACATATTTTCAAATTATTTTCCAAAATACTTGTACCAATACACAGCTACACCAGCCATGAATGAATGTGCCTATCTTTTCCACTTTTTTTCATCTTTGGCAATGGGGGGGGGGAGGTAGGTATGCAATAATGCCTCAATTGTTTTACTTTGTACTTGTCTTATTATGAATGACTTGAAACATGTTTATATGATCATTGGTAGATTGTTTGTGATTTCATCCATTTAAGGCACACTTGGGAAGGAACTTTATCTCCCTATGCAAATTGGCATCTTCTTTGTATTTATCAGAAAGTGTCAGGGGCCCTGAAAGGTTTAGTGGCCTGTCCAGGTACACACTGCCACTACCAGCCTGGAATGTTTTTCAAAGAACTATTTCTCAAATATTTTTCTTCTCAAGCCTCTTCTGAAAACCCAGGAAGACATTTAAGCAAGTATGTCTCTCTCTTTCACTCCATTTTTTTCCTTTTCCTGTGAGGCCTCTCCTGGAGGAAGTCCTTACTGTAAGAGAAATTGTTTATTTCTGTTGAACACATATGACATAACGGGTTCCCCTGCATCATAGAACAAAAAGGGTAGTAGTCTACACTACCCCATCATAAAGGGAAAACACCTTTAAGTTAGCCTGATTCAGTCTATTTTCCTTTCTCTTCATGAAAGTTCCGTGTTCTAAGATACATATCTAAAAGATCGGTTACTACTAGCCTCAAATGACAGTCAATCATGTAGGGTTAAAAATTGTCCAACCTATAATAAAAGAAAATGAGGCAGAGCTCCAAGCCAATGGCACTTTATTAAAGGGTCCCTCTGATGAAGTGGACCTCAGATCTTCCTCACAATCTGAGATGCTCCCTTCCTCCATGGCCTTATTTTTATAAGGTTGGATACCTAACACTCTGGAAAGGCTACACAAAATACAGAATTGCATTGGTTGGTAGGCTTTGTTCTGATGGCCAAAAATGATGTATCAGCAAAAAACTGCGGGGTCTTGGTTTGGGTTAGGCATCTTCATTGATTAGGTGGTCATAAGATGCTCACCTGCTCACACTGGACAAGAGAGAGTGGTCTGGAGCTACAAAAAGAAGTTGGAGGACTTTCCATGTAATTGGGCCACCTCTACCATGCTGGGATTGGTCCCCATGACAAGGAAAAACAGGGGTAGAGAGCCTCTAGTTAGCTTCTTATGATTAAGCAAGTGAACTTATATTCTGCAGTTCACAGCTTTGGGGCCTAATATATAGAACTTATAATCACTAGCCCTGTGGAATCATATCAAATTGATTAATACTGATTGAAATAGAGTAGGGGTGTAAATGAATCATTTCTCAGTCATTCAGACTAAAATAACTCTGTAAGACCACTCTTCTAGACACCACCCAGACCTTATGAGCATGAACAGTAAGAAAAAGAAGCATTTAGATTTAGAGGACCTGTTCAAATTCTACTCATCTAACTGACTTTTGGACAAGTTATTTCACTCACTGGGCTTCAATTTCTTCATTTGAAAAATGAGACAGTAAGACTAAATGACCCCTAATTCCTACCAGTTCTAAATCTATGATCACATGGACCCTGCATTTCCCAATCCTTCTGCCTGTCCCCCTCCTGCCGGGACTGTTGTGAGGATAAAATGTGATATTTATAAAGGACTATATAAATGCTAGCTATCATTGTAACCTCCTAACCTGGTAAAGGTACCTAAACTCTAGCATTTTGACATTAATGAAGACCAACTCTTAAAAAATTTGCCTTGTCCGACATTAATGGTCAGGCTGTATGTGGGAAAACTAGAAGTACTGATCCTGTTGGGTTACAGTAATTAGATCAACTACATTTTTTTTCCTAATTCAGAGGTCCATTTGATTGGGTGTTTGAGAAATCCAAAATGAGACACGAATTCTAAGTAACTGAACTTGTCAAATTAAATTGCTTCATCACTGCCATCCTCATAAAACCTGCAGGTCAGCAAAAGCCACGTTCCTATCAACTCAACAAACTAGCAAAAAGCTGAGTAAACCCAAAGATGCTAATGGAAAGTTTAATCAACCTGAAACTCAATTAAAATCTCTTGTATATGTCAAACTCTCTGCTTTTGACAGTAAAGAATAGCTAATACTCTGATGAGATGACAGATCTGGCTTTCCTGTTGACAAGCCAGATAAGTAATTTCCATATAATAGATGCCAAGAAATATTAAGTGCCTCATGCACTCTTTATATTGGGGTAGGGTGCTGTTTTTGTAGGATTGTAGATTTTTGAGTTGAAAAAGACTTTAGAAGTCTGAGTACAACTCCCCTCACTTTACAAATGAGTTAACAAAGACCCAGAGAGAGTCCAAGTTGACACTGATAGTAAGTGGTAAAGCCCAAATTCAAAGCCAGATCCTTTGACTTCAAATCCACTACTCTTTCCATGACACCATACTGCCTCACCAAGAAAGATCGTTTCTCATATTTGTCAGAGCCCACCAATGGGCATCTAAAAACTGAACAAAAGGAGACTGTGGTCTGCAAATAAATTAAACACTGAAGTTTCTTCATGAAGGACAGGTGCTATTTTTATACTGTTGTACCATAGGAGACTCCACTGCTTGATGGGCACAATGGGTAGAATGCCAGGCCTAAAGTCAAGAAGACCTGAGTTTGAATCCAGCCTCAATCACTTACTAGCTGTAGAATTCTGGTCAGGTCACTTAATCCTGCTTGCCTCAGTTTCCTCATCTGCAAAATGAGCTGGAAAAAGAAATGGCAAACCACTCCAAGCATCTTTGCCAAGACATGGCTTTGCCAAGTCAAAAACGACTAAAAGTGACTGAAACAACAACGCATGATATCAATTATACATGTGAGGTCATGCAATACCTATTTGCATATTAGCCATATTGCAAAAGAAAAAAAAAAGCAAGATAAACAAAGTAAGTGAAAAAAGTATGCTTCGCACTGAACAACTAGATGCTCATCCAGTGTTATATGAGCTTTGTGACCTATGTGATTTTCAGTCTCATCATCTGTGAAGTACAAGAGGTCATGTTTATACTAGGAGCCTCCTAACATTATTAGGGAGGAAAGTGTGCTTTACAATTTATGGTGTTATATGAATGAGAATTAGTGATTAAATGAGGCCTTGGACTAGATGCTATCTAGGGATGCTTCTAGATCCAACACTACCGACCAAGACTAATTACCAGGAATAATGAACCCCTTGAAAGGGTTGCATGTATCCAAATCCACCCTATTTGAAAGCCATAATTATGTAAAATATCTTAACTGGTTCCAAAATATTCAATGCAAATTTAAATAATGCCACCACTTCAGAAGATTGATTATATGCACTAATTAGGACCTAGATTTTAAAGTGGTAGGTTGTTATTGATCACCTACAAGCACTTGGCTCTCTATATTATTTCCATTTTAAAGATGAGGAAACTGAGATCAGATTGGGAAAAAAATAAAAATATTATTCAAATATTTAAAACAGATCAGAGAGGTCAGGTGACTTGTCCATCATAAGCAGAACCCAGGTTCTTCCTGACTCCAAATCCCACATTCTACTCTGACACCACACTGATATACCAGTCTCAAATTTTTATATATAACTGCAAAGAAACTGCAAAGAAAAGGAATACTGATTCTTAGAACACTGTGCTCACTTGAGGTGCTCAAATTTCACAGCCTAGGAGACTGCAATTTTCCCTTTCCAGGGAACATACAAAGGAAAGGCAGAATCAACTTGACTAGGTAACAAAGTTTACAAAGCAGACTCAGAGAGATGGGCATACTTTAACAGATCGTGATCTTGGCTCACCTTGGAACTCAAAAGGTGAGTTCCAGGTTGGAGAAATTAGTATGGACCACAAGAAGTTCCTATAACTAATCTAGGGAGCAAGCCTGGCATGGAGATCAAAGTAGGAATCTCATTTGTACCTGATTCTAGTGTGGAGATTTAGGATACAAGTCTAGTTCAAGTTCAAAGTAGAATCCAATATTGGAGAGGGAGGAAAGGATAGCTGCCTCCTGATTTGGTTTGCACCAAGCAACCTCACTCTCCAAGATAAGTCAACCTTGAGATACTATCAAGTAGACCTAGCTCTGCCACTTAAAGGGCTCTGTGACCATGGACAAGTCACTTAACCTTACTGAGAGTCAGTTTCCTTATTCTTACAGATGGACATAAAAACACCTGTGGCATTTATTATATAGGGAAAGTGCTTTGCAAACATTGCAAAGCAGCATGTGAATTTCAACTATTATATATTATACCAATCAAAGTAACTCTAAGAACTTCTACTTTTTGAGCCCTTTGCTTCACAAGATACTTTCCTTGCAATGACCTTATGATGTAGTATTACAAGTATTACTGTCTTATCACAAAAGGGGTGATAAGCAATAGATCAGGGACCGGTCTTGACAGCATAGGATCGGAGGTTTTGGAGCTAGCAAGAACTTCGGAGACCATCTATCCAATGTAGATAATAGAGATTAAGAAACTGAGGCCTAGGGAAGTAGCCACACAAATATTAAGCACAAAGGCATGATTTCAGCATTCTTTCCACTGTCTGCCAACTGACAGTCTCCCATTGTTTTTGCCACACACTAGGTTGG
Source organism: Vombatus ursinus (assembly GCF_900497805.2). Classification (NCBI taxonomy): domain Eukaryota; kingdom Metazoa; phylum Chordata; class Mammalia; order Diprotodontia; family Vombatidae; genus Vombatus; species Vombatus ursinus. The sequence continues at coordinate 65,905,498 of NW_020954610.1, forward strand.
CTGCCTCCCTAAAATGAGAAAAATCCCTGGGCAACATACATAAATTATGAGTACTAAAACTATTCAATACTCAACATTTTTCATTGCTATAAGAAAATCTTCACCCACACCACAAATGATAAAGGCTATTTTCTTAAAAGAGCTCTAAACACATATTATTTCATTTAGCCTCCTAACATCCAAGTATAGTAACTGAGAAAGGCACTGCTGTCCCCATTTTATAGTTGGGGAAACTGAGGGAAAGGGGGCCAACCAACACAGCAAATTAATGGAAGAGATCGGACTGGAGTCAAGATTTCACAAGTTTCATGTCCTATTCACTCAAATATAGTATGCCACTGTTTTCAAGATAACCACCAGGATTCTCACTTGGCACTCTCTTCAAAAGAAAAAGAAAAAGCGTTTGGGTTCTAGGACTACAGGCTGCCCCAGCTATCCTTCATCTTTAATCACCTTAAAATTTGAGAAACTTCATTTCTTATCTTACCTTACAAGAATAAAAATTAAAAAAAAAAACTCAAAGGGGTTATGGAGAATGTAAGAAGAAAGCTTTCTACTCACTGCCATGATGTTAATTTCTCAATGTCCATACTCTCAGGCCATCAAACATCATTGCTAAAGCATTTTTCTTTGTTCCCGCAGCTTCCCCTCTCTGTCTTGCAGCAGAGCTGTGCCTAAAACAATGAATGGCAAGGGGGAAAGGCTAGGCTAAGTATTTAGCCTAACCAGAAGAGATTGATGGGTTTGTTTATTGTTTGTTTTTTTTTTTCAAAAGAGAAGCAAACTGGCCACAGGCCAGTTTGGGATGGTTATTTTTAAGTAAGAATGCTCGGACCTATTGATTCAGTGACCAGCTTTCATCAATAATCACCTCCCTTTCCCCCAGCCTCTTCACTTCAGAAACCTACCCTCTGTTGGGAGAGAGTGTGAATATTGAACAATGATTCACAAGTGGCAGTTTAGGGTTTTCACATTTCCTTCATTATTAACATTTATTAGGGTAACCATGTGTCATTTTAAAAGCCTATTTCCTTTATAGGTTTAGAGTTTGATGCCAAATGAATCTCCTTGCCTTCTTTTCATCTGATTTTACCTTTTTATGTAAAATCATAAGGCTCTTACCCTAAATGTTGGATGTTCCTGGTCAAAGACCTGAAAAGAATTAACTTCAGAAAAGAACAATTAAGGTGGTTAATTACCTATTTTCTAGCTTATAAAAGATGCTTCCTTCACTGGTGATCTACACACATATTGTTGGGAGAGTGGGGAAGGATTTTCTTTAGGTTGCTGCTCACGTCGAAGTTGTATCACAGTTAAAATTTAAAGATAAGCACTCAATGGAACTGTCCATGGTTTCAGGAATACTCAGCTTGCCCATTAAAATCTGGGTTATAAAAGGCATGAGAGTGCAAATTCTGAATAATGGGACAAATGCCTTTTAATAATATGTATTATTAATACACTTTTCTAAATCATATGGAGTGCTCCCAAACATGCTGTCCTAGATTTGGTCATTTGCGCCTCTGTTACTTACCCTGACCATTCATTCAGCTGGAAGAATAGCACGGTGTTAATAGCTTCATGGGAGTTACACAAACTAGAAGTGATGACCTGAAGAAATATGCTTGGAAAAATTTCATCAGGAATCCCCTTGTCAAAGTTTATTCTCATTCATGTGGGGCTCAGCTAGTTTCAAAAATAATGTGAAGTTTTACAGAATGGTGTGCTGGTGAAATTCCACTGTAGCAAAGGGTTCTGTATATAACAAAGCAAAGAAGATTCAATGCCTTAGCCCATGGTGAAGAGGAATAGTTTGGCTGACCTGCTTATATTAAATTCCCCAAATCATCTTTAGTATAGCAGAAAGAGCATTGGCTCTGAAAAAAAAAAAGGATCTGGGTTAAAATCTCACTTCTGTTGGCTTACTAGCTATGTGACCTTAGGCAGTCACTTAACCTCTCTGGACCTCAGTTTCCTCATCTGTAAGAAAAAGGGACTTAGATAATGGTCTCTGATGCTCCTTCCAGCTCTATTTCTTTGATCCCTGTAAGGAGAATTGGGGGGAGGGGAGGTACATTTAGTGTGGAACAGGGAGGCAAGGTGATAGTCCTGTATTCTGTCCTGATCAAATCATGTCTATGGTATTCTAAGAAGGACATTGGGTAAGCCAGAAAATATTTGGAAGAGGAGATTGAAAGTGGGTCAGTGGAAAGAGTGTTGACTTTGTAGTCAGGGGACTCAAAATGAAATCCCTGCTCTGTCACTTACCATATCAGTGCCATTCTGCAAGTCACTTATCCTTTCTGGGCCTCAGTTTACTCATGTGTAAAATGAGGTTGAATGGATCCATTATCCATCCTTTCCAACTTAATCTATGATCTTACATCTCTAAAATCTGCACTACTGTATAATTCCTACACTGATGAAATAAAACAAAAAAAAATCAAGCATCTGAAACTGGGGTTCTTAACCATTTCAGAGTCGAGGACCTCTTTGATAGTCTGATGAAGCCTATGGGCCCCTTATCAAAAAAATTTTAGACACAGAAAACACATAGAATTACAAAGGAAACAAAGTATATGTAAATGTATTTTTCAAACTATTTTAAAAAAACGTTCACAAACACTCTGAAATTGAGGGGTTTGTGGCCCCAGGTGAAGAGCCCCTGCTCTAAAGCATTTTTAAGAAAGTTATTTCCCAATGAGGAGGCAAATTAATTCTTAATCATATTTTTGTTTTTGCGCTAGGTCTTGCCGATAGTGGTCTTCTTCAGCACAGTGATCTCCATGCTCTATTACCTTGGATTCATGCAGTGGCTCATTAGAAAGGTAAATGCGGTTCTGTCAAGTGTCAGCATGGCCGTTTCAAACTGCATCTTTCGGGGAAATACTTGAAGTGCTGTCTTGCAGTATTTGTATTTCTAAAGTACCATAGTACTGAGGTGCACAGTAAAAGGAGACTTGGGAGATAGGAGATAAGTGCCAATACATGTATATATAGATGTTTAGAAATTAAAACATAGAATGAGGCTTTAACAACCACGGGTGTCAAGCATTTCTATGAAATAAAGAAGAGGTATTACTGCTAAACTGCCTCTGTTTGTCCAGGATCCTCCCCAAGGAAAAAAAGAAAGCTGAGAATTCTTTCCTGGCTGGGTTACTGTTGATTAGCTTTGACTTGTAGCAAGTGCAAGTGTTCACTGGCCCAACTCAAACCAACTCACCGTGGAGGCCACAGCAATGAGCAGAATTCCATGGATCAGGAACAACCCCAACTATTTCCACATGATTCAGGAAGTTCCTTCAGTTCTACTCTCACAAAAGGGACCCTGGTGAGCTTAGATAACCCATTGCCAGGTGATCATTGTTAGATTTCTAACTTGTAACAGTTGACTGGTTTAAAGCCATTTAAAGAATCAGGCTGTCCATGAAATGAAAACAGTGAGTATGGAGAAAATAATGAGTATGGAAGCCCTTTCCTTCTGGATCAAACATGCAGAAGTCAGCAATTCTCAGGACAATTCTGTCTTTTAAGTAGCTTAAGCATTTTCTTCTACAATCTCCTTTATTGGATTTTTTTTTGATCAGCAAATACTGCCTTTAGAGATTTCTTTCCCCCCTCCCTTTTAGGTTGGATGGACAATGCAGGTTACCCTGGGATCATCTGCTATCGAATCTGTAGTTGCTGCTGGCAATATATTTGTAGGGCAGGTAAGTTATAGCTCCAAAAATGGACATCATCTTTCTGAGAGGTTTAATGTTTTTGAGGGTGTCAGAAATTTTTTTTTTGGTTAGGCAATGGCGTTAAGTGACTTGCCCAGGGTCACGCAGCTAGTAAGTGTTATGTGTCTGAGTCTGGATTTGAACTCAGGTTCTCCTGAATCCAGGGCCAGTGCTCTACCCACTGGGCCATCTAGCTGCCCTCAGAAATTTTTTAAAATGTATACACACCCATTTTTGTATATATTTGTTTAAACTTTCAGAAGGATATCAGAAAATCAATGTATTTGGCATCTACAAAGTCTCGTTTTCTTACAATGAGTCATACTGCTTTTAGCAGCTTAAACACTTGTAGCTGAGAGTAGAATTAGGAATTAATGCATATTGGAATCTGTGGCCTCCTGGATTGTCTTGTTATCATTAGTTAAAATATGTTTAGAAACATAGAATTTTATATTTATATTTATACATATTTATATATTTTATATATAGAAAGGAACCTTAGAGTTCACCTAGTCCTTGCTAGTTTTTTCTGCAGAGAATGTTGTTTATCATCTTTATCATCTTTTGCCTGGAATTGTTGAGAGGGAAGATGAATTATTCAGGGTCACACAGATAATATTTTTTTAAATTTTTTTTTATTTTTAGTTTTCAACATTTACTTCCGCAAGATTTTGAGTTCCAAATTTTCACCCCATCTCGCCCCTCCCCCACACCAAGATGGCATGCATTCTGAATACCCCTTCCCCTAGTCTGCTTTCCCTGCTATCTCCCCACCACTTCCCCTTCTATTTTCCTGTAGGGCAGGATAGATTTCTGTACCCCATTTCCTATATTTCATATTTCCCAGTTGCATGTGAAAACATTTTTTTTAAACATATGTTTTTTAAACTTTGGGTTCCAAATTTTCTCCCTTCCTCCCTCCCCACCCACCCTCATTGAAAAGACAAGCAACTCAATATTGGCTATACATGTGCAGTTACACAAAACACTTCCATAGTAGATATGCTATGAAAAACTAACTCTATTTCCCTTAATCCTATTCCCCCCCCATTTATTCTATTCTTTCTTTTGACCCTGTCCCTCCTCAGAAGCATTTGCTTCTCATTACCCCCTTTCCCAATCTGCCCTCCTTTCTATCATCCCCCTATTCTCTTGTCCCCTTCCCCTCCTATTTTCCTGTAGGGTAAGACAGATTTCCATACCCTATTGAGTGTGTATGTTATACCCTCCTTAATTCAAATCCTATGAGAATAAGATTCACTCATTTCCTCTCACCTTCCCCTGTTTCCCCTCCACTGTAAGAGCCTTTTCTTTTCTGTTTTTTTTTGTGAGATAATTTACCCCATTCTACCTTTCCCTTTCTCCTTCTCCTAGTATAATCCTCTTTCACCCCTTAATTTTATTCTCTAGATATGACCCCTTCATCTTCAACTCACCCTGTGCCCTCTATCTACCTATCTATCTATCTGTCTATCTATCTATCTATCTATCCATCTATCTATCTACACATATATATGTACATACATATAATTTTTTCCCTCCAACTACCCTAATACTGACAAAGGTCTCATGAGTTACGAATATCATCTTTCCATGCAGGAATGTAAACAGTTCAACCTTAATAAGTCTCTTATGATTTCTCTTTCCTGTTTACCTCTTCATGTTCCACTTGAGTCTTGTATTGGAAAGTCATATTTTCTATTCAGCTCTGGTCTTTTCATCAAGAATGCTTGAAAATCCTCTATTTCACCGAATGACCATTTTTTTCCCCTGAAGAATTATACTCAGTTTTGCTGGGTAGGTGATTCTTGGTTGTAATCCTATCTCCTTTGCCCTCCGGAAGCAGCTAAATCTTGCGTTATCCTGATTGTGTTTCCACAGTACTTGAATTGTTTCTTTCTGGCTGCTTGTAATATTTTCTCCTTGACTTGGGAACTCTGGAATTTGGCTACAATATTCCTAGGAGTTTTCCTTTGGGGATCTCTTTCAGGAGATTGGTGGATTGTTTCAATTTCTATTTTGCCCTCTGGTTCTAAAATATCAGGGCAGTTTTCCTTGATCATTTCTTGAAAGATGATGTCTAGGCTCTTTTTTTGATCATGGTTTTCAGATAATCCAATAATTTTTAAATTCTCTCTCCTGGATCTATTTTTCAGGTCAGTTGTTTTTCCAATGAGATATTTCACATTGTTTTCTAATTTTTCTTTTGGATTTATTTTACAGTGTCTTGATTTCTCATAAAATCACTAGCTTCTAATTGCTCTATTCTAATTTTTAAGGAAGTATTTTCTTCAGTAATCTTTTGGACTTCCTTTTCCATTTGTCCAATTTGGCTCTTTAGGGCATTCTTTTCTTCATTGGCTTTTTGGACTTCTTTTGCCATTTGGGTTAGGCTATTTTTTAAGGTGTTATTTTCTTCAGTATTTTTTTGGGTCTCCTTTAGCAAACTGTTAACTTGTTTTTCATGATTTTCTTGCATCACTCTCATTTCTCTTCCCAGTTTTTCCTCTACTTCTCTTACTTGCTTCTCAAAATCCCTTTTGAGCTCTTCTAAGGCCTGGGATTGATTCATATTTTTCTTGGAAGTTTTGGATGTAGGAGCTTTGACTTTGTTGTCTTCTGGTTGTATGTTTTGATCTTCTTTGTCACCAAAGTAAGATAATATAGTCTGACTCTTTTTGCGCTGCTTGCTCATGATCCCACCAATTACTTGAGTTTTAAACTCTTTGTTAAGGTAAGAGTCTGTTTCCAATGTGGAGAATATACTGTCCCAAGCTTTGGGGGTTTGTACAGCTGTTTTCAGAGATACTTCTAGGGACCTGAAAAGTGTCAGTTCTTCCAAGCTGCTATGATAAGGGGCGAGGTGTTTCCTCTCCACAGCCACAACAAGCTCCACCACACCAGTGCTCCTTCTCGCCCCAGGACCGCCCCTCAGAGCTGTGACCCAGATCCAAGCACGGGCAAAGCAAGAGATTCCTGCCTCAGCCCTGGCAAAGAGATCCTTGCAATCCTCCTCTGATCAGCCACTTGATTCCCTCTCAGTCTGTGGGCCAGAAGCTCAGAAGCCAGCCGCTGACCTCGGGGCAGCTGACATCTAGCTTCTTCTCTCACCGCAGTCACAGACTTTTCCCACTGACCTTCTAAGTTGTCTTTGGCATTCGTGGGTTGAGAAGTCTGGAAACTGCCCCACCTGCCCGCGATTCAGTCCTCTGAGGCCTGCTCTAGGTTTGCTGCAGCCTGCATGCCCACGCTGAACTGCGCTCCTCTCCCAGCCCAGCGTGATATACCTTTCCGATCATCCATACAGGTTGCCTTGGGCTGGAAATTTGTTTTACTCTGTTTTTTTGTGGGTTCTGCTGCTTTAGAATTTGTTTAGAGCCATGTTTTTGTTGGTATTTGGAGGGGTTTGGGGGAGAGCTCTAGCAAGTCACTGCTTTCGCTCCACCATCTTGGCTCTGCCCCTCAGATAATATTTTTCAAAGGCAACATTTGACACCCCTTCCACCTAATTCCCATGTCAACTCCCTATGTACTCTGCCATACTGCCTCTTTGCACACAGTGTTGTTTTTTTAGTTGTTTAAGTCACGTCCAACTTCTTGGCAAAGATACTGGAGTGATTTGCCATTTCCTTCTCCAGCTCATTTTACAGATGAAGAAACTAAGGCAAACAGGGTGAAGTGACTTGCCCAGGGTCACACAGCTAGTAAGATTTTAACTCGGCTCTTCCTGCCTCCAGGCCCCATGCTCTACCCACTGCACATAGTTTGCCCTTAATATTTTATTTGTTGAATATTTGTTGATTGTTGAATGAATGATCTTGCCCTAAAGGTTTATATCACTGTGATATAAACCAGAACTTCCGAAAACCTAATGATGTTTAAGCATCCTTAAAATATTTAGTACAAATTGCTTCCATTCAGTAGAACATTTAAAAAGAGTTAACTTAAATCTGCCATCTGCATGGCAGGTATAACAAAGGTGTGTCTTTGTTCCTCAGAATTGAGACTTTCTTTAGTGACAGTTGCTCAGTTAAAAGATTTGAATAAGAAGGAAGCCTTGCCCATTGTCCCAATTTCACACACTACCCCACCTCTGCCACCCATTGTCTCTTTTTCCTACCCTAATTGTTCCTAGGAATTGGCTCTCACAAATCTTTAGAAAAAAAATTTTTATATATATACACATTTCACAATTTCCAGGTCTAATGCCTTCCTTCTTTTTTCTTGTCTTGATGGCATAGGTGTAGTAATTTGAACCAGCAAGTCTATGATTTGGTTAAGTTTAACAGTTCAATCCCCTTACAATACTTAAGCAGCTTTATATCCTGTTTCTCTGGATTACTTTCTAAAACCTATAATCTCTGTGGATTAAAGGATTCATCTTTAGCAAATCCTTTTTCTTGCCATCAGTCTTTTCTAACATTCCTAAAGAAAAATGTTTAAGAAAAAAAAAGCCAACAAGGTCCATTCAAATCAAAATGAGGGGAACATCCCAAAGTCTTCTAGTACCTTACAGTTTCACATCTGGGTTTATTAAGTGGGGGACTGAGAGCCAGGAAGAGTCTAAGAAGCTATTAATAGGTATAGGTGTCAATCAGTCTTTCTAATGAGGGATAGAGCTTCACTATACTGTACCAAAAAGCAGAAACACTAAGAAAATTTAAAGGATTCTGGATAATTTAGTTTAGAAAATAGAAGGTAGGGGCAAAACTTGACCACCTGCAAATATCAAATGACCATTATAGGAAGGATACTGAGTCACTAGTCTCCATTTTTGATGGAATTAAGTTTAAATGATAGCAAAATGGAGTTTAATTAAACATAATTAAAAATGTAAAGAAGAATTTTTTTTTTAGTTTAGATAACTAAGCATTGAGACTAGCTGCCAACAAAGGCCATGGAATTTCTATCCTAATAAAAGTGCTGTCTTGGAGCCAGGAATGGACAAATGGCCTCTTAGAGGCATTCCCTAATAGATAAGTAGCCAAAGTTCAAAGGTTATGAGCAAATAGTTATTAGAACAAAAAATGCAACTTACCAACAACCATTTGAAATGTTCCAAATCACTAACAATAAGAGAAATGCAAAGAAAAAAAAACTAAGGTTTCACCTTGTCCAGCAAATTGACCAAGATAATAAAAAAACAGGAACTGTCAATATTGGAGGGACTTTGGGAAGAGAAGCATATTAATACACTGTTAGTGGAGTTGTGAATGGGTTTGATTATTTTGGGAAACAAAGCCACTAAATTGTTAATATTCTCTAATTCACTGACCCCACTACTGGGTATATACTCCACCAAAAAAAAACCAGTCACATAAAAACCAGTTAGTAGCAGCATCTTTTTAGTGTTATCAGAAACAAAATGGTTACACATTGATGGGGATGGTCATCATGAGTTACTGTGACCAAAAAATGTAGCAGGTAAAGAAAGTGTGATATGTGACTGTAGATAATAGGGACTAGACTTATGATTTCATTGGCATAAAGAATTCCGAGGTGAAGAAACTTTCTGCCAATGCACATTCTTCTTTGTGACTTGTAATCTTAGAGAGTTGTCTAGAGCACCGAAAGGTCTAAGGGTGCTAAGGGTGCCATAGTCAGTGTCAATGGTAGGACTGCAACTCTGAATTCAAGACCAGTGCTCTAACAAACCCAAATACAAAGATTCCCATGGACCATATATTGACTTAGAAAACCACAAATTAACATTATTTATGTTGTATTTTTATTTTGTTAAACATTTTCTGTTTACATTGTAATATGGTTCTGAGACACTGGAGTTTTGCTGGACCCTCCTTGTTTAGTTGTTTCAGTTGTGTCCAATTTTTTGTGACCCCCATTTGGAGTTTTTTGGGCAAACATACTGGAGTGTTTTACCATTTTCTTATCCAGCTCATTTTACAGATGAGGAAATGAGGCAAACAGGGGTTAAGTGACTTGCCCAGGATCATCCAGCCAGTTAAGTGTCTAAGGCCAGATTTGAGCTCAAGTATTCCTGATACCAGGCCCGGCATTCTATAGCTGTCTATGCAATATAAAGTATGGAACTCCAGGTATAGAATGTTACGTATGCAATCAGACACAGTTGCCTTGGTTGGTTTTGCTTAGCTATTTTGTTGTTATTATTATTGTTGCAAAGGATGGTTCGTTAGGCAGAAGAGGGGTAGTATAACAGGAAATGACTGTGATGCTGAATGAATGAATGAACAAACAAATAAAAGCATCTATAAAACTTAATAAATCCATCGATCTAACTTGGAAAAATTAGCCTCTTGGCATCAAATACAGCCCCCAAACTCTAAGCTTCTATGATCTCAACTCAGCTTTGATTTGGCCAACAAGTAAGAAGACATTAATCCAACTGGGTGGCACAGTGGATATAGACTGCTGGGCCTGGAGTCAGGAAGACCTGAGTTCAAATCTGGCCTCAGACACTTACTAGCTGTGTGACCCTGGGCAAGTCACTTAACTCTGTTGACCTTAGTTTCCTCATCTGTAAAATGAGCTGGAGAGGAAAATGGCGAACCATTCCAGTATCTTTGCCGAGAAAACCCCAAAAAGGGTCACCAAGAGACAGACATGAATGAAAAATGACTAAACAACCACAGTAAAAGGAGAAATTGCTCCCAGTGGTGCTTCTTATATAAGAGTTACAAAAGCAGATTTCTTAGGTCACTTCTCTTTTTTTAACCTCATTCTAGTGAGAGTCTAGTCACATAAATTATGGAATAACAGAACTTTGAGCTCCTTCTTATAAAGTATCTTAGGTCATTTTTTCCCCTTCTTTTTTACCTTTGGGTGGCACATATGTCTTTTGAATCTCTCATTTCTTTAGTGTAAATACTCCCACTGTTAATAGATATTACAGCTCCATGCCTGGGTAGATGGTCATTCATGCATCATTGTGACCAAAAATATAACAGGTTGTTTAGTTGGGTACTTTCCTTTTGAGCACTTTTAAAAAATAATTCTTTTGTACAGAGATGACTCCTTTGTATTCTTGTAAATATGGGCATTAGCTCTATCTCACTTTCTAATCTCCTCTTCAGCTGAAACATTCATTTAAGCTTTATTTTGTGCTTATCAGGTTTCTCCACTCTTCTCTGAACACCAACATTTTTCATCAAAATTTTATCATCTTTCTTCAGTTCTTGAACTGGTATTAAAACAGACAGTTATTGACTTCTGGCCATCTTGTTGGTGAGCAGTTTTCTCCAGGCGAGGCCAAGTTAGTATCTAAACTAGTCTTTAAATGAGAGACACCATCTGTTGCCTATATTCAAAGGCTCTTTAGGTGTGTTAGACACTGTCAGAGTTTGATTCTTGGGCATAGCTTTTGAGAATTTGGGGTCACTTGATACCGTGATGAGGTTTCGGAGGACGACTTTAACAGAGGGCTATAAGGAACACCTTAGAACATGGTTCAGGGAGGCACCACATTATTTGTGGAGACACAAGGGACTGTTTTCCTGTTTTCAAACAAAGTCTTTATCTTTACGCGAAAGAATGATGTATGTAGCACCACAGAGCCTATATCAGACACATCCGAAGCTGAGACTGCTGTTTTTCAATATTATTTTTTCTTCAGAAATGTCAGAAACTTCCTTGTCCCAAGGGAATTTGTTCATTCATGTCCACCTCTTTTTTTTTTTTTTTTTTTTTTAGGCAATTGGGGTTAAGTGACTTGCCCAGGGTCTCACAGCTAGTAAATGTCTGAGGCCAGATTTGAACTCGGGCCTTCCAAGGGGATTTGTTAAGAGGCCTATTGTGTGAGTCACTAGATCCTGTATCATATCCAACTCATGTAACAGACTATGGGTACCCATCCTGTCCTGGAAAGAGATAAAAAGAGAATCACAGAATGTTAAAGGTGGTGCAATGGATAGAGTGCCAGGCCTGAAGTCAGGAAGACTCATCTTCCTCAGTTCAAATCTGGCCTTAGACACTTAACTGACTGGATGATCCTGGGCAAGTCACTTCACCCTGTTTGCCTTAGTTTCCTCATCTGTAAAATGAGCTGGAGAAGGAAATGGCAAAGCACTCCAGAATCTTTGCCAGGTAAACCCCATATGGGGTCACAAAGAGTTAGACAACTGAACAAGATTATAACAAATTGTAATGACCGAGGCCCAACTCCCAAACACAACCAAGGAGACAGAATTCCACACATGACATAGTGTTTGAGTTTTTGACTTGGAGTCAGGAAGTTGTTGTTTTTGGTTGTGGGTTTTCTTGGCAAGGATACTGGAGCAGTTTGTCATTTCCTTCTCTGGTGGATTAAGGCAAATACAGATTAAGTGACTTACCCAGGGTCACACAGTTTGTGAATGTCTGAGGCCGGGTTTGAATTCAGGAGCTGGAAAGACCTATATTCACATTCTACCTTTGAAGCTTATGTGAATACATAAACAAGCCCCTTGATCTTTATGAAGCTCAGTTTGCTCATCCCTAAAATGAGTAGGTTTAATTGGTTGCTCTATGAGGTCCCTTCCCATTTTAATTCTGGGATTCTGTGAGCCAAAGTCCAAATGTTTGCTATGGCTTTTTGGAAATTGGATTTGCAGAAAAATGTGTGTCACCCAAAAACAAAAAAAAAAAAACAAGCAAACAAAAAAAAAGACTTGGCCCTAAAACCTGAGCTGATAACTACTCCAGGCAGGTTAATTGTTCTTTTTTGTCAAGCCTTGCTAACCAATTGGAAAAGAGGGCTTAATAGTACAACCCCATACTTACTTCCCTAGGATGTGAAATTATCATGATTCTAGTAATAAAATCTCTCAGGATTAATTAGGAACCCACCTTGTGTTGCTTACCACTTCCTGCAGAGTGAAAGGATTTGAAGGGCTGGTACCCCTAATCCTCTCTTTAGTCCACAAGATGTGGCTCCACACACTCAACCTGACAGAACAATTAGTAATAATGAAGAGAAAATTGTAAAATTGCACACATGCTTCCATGGTTTTCAATTGGGTAATTAATATGCAAAAAATGTAGTCTGTATTAATGGAGGATCCAGAAGCTGTAATCTCTCTTCCCCACTGGTTTTTATGCCTCCTTTCCTACTAGGCATAGGTTTCAGTTCATTTTTTTCTTTTATCAAATGTTTATTTATAATTTAATTTTTAAAAAATAGCATCTATTTTCTCTCCCTTTATTTTCACAGCCCCATTTCCCTTCCACCCCCACCCCATCTCAGGGTGGGTGTGGGTTCAGCTGGCTTTAGAAGAAGTCCCTGACTCAAGGACTTTCTCCCTTAGAATACCATTTCTGGACACCTTACATTTATTTCTGTTCATTTTCTTTTTCCTGTATTTCTCAGCTATCCAAGGGATTGTCAATATGGGGAGTAAGGATGCTAATGGGAACACTTTTTTCATAGGGCTTATGGGATTTATCTATCTATCATCTATCCATCTATTCAATCATTTGTATTCTGAATTTAAACACCAAATAAAATAAGCCTTTCTGCATAGTAGAATGAATGAGCACACTAAATTACAGATCTCTACTATGTATAACTTGCTTTTTAAATTTAAACTTTAAAGTCAGGAGGATCTGAGTTCAAATATGGCCTCAGGCCAAACACTTGACACTTACTAACTGTGTGACCTTGGGCAAGTCACTTAAGCCCTATTGCCTCACAAAAAAAAAATAATAAAAAATAAATTTAATCTTTAGCTTTCAAAGCTATCCTGCTTGTCTGTGCCTCTTTCTGGCCTTCCTTCTGTTTTCTTCTTTGCATTTTTTAAAGGATGCCTCAATGACCCCCTTTTCAAATTTCATTTTTGGTATTATAGTTTTATATCTTGAATCCTTTGACCTTGTAGAAGGGATGAAGGGACCATGGAACCCTAGAAGTTCAATCCTAGGCCAGGATTAAAGATGACAAGAAGATTGAGTCTCAGGGTTAGGCAACCTTCTCCGTGGGCTAGACTGATTCCAGGATATGAGGCTATCAGGTAGTTTCTAGGCCAACCCTAGGAAGTACAAAGCAGGACAAGCTCTTGCATGTTACCAGATATTCTAGCCCTGTTTCCTGGAACTGCCCCTCCAAAATTTGCAAGTCACTTTCAGTGATGCCTCTTTATTCTGACTTTGTTAGAAATGGAGTTTTGACTCCTGCATTCAGATCCTGCCTCTGATATTTCCTAGATGTGCCACCATGGAACAGAGAGTTAAACTCTCTGAGGCTTGATTTTTTCATCTACAAAATGGGGATAATAATATCCATAGTACCTATTTCACAAGGTTATCAAGAGGCTCAAGTGAAATCACGTATGCAAAGTGCATTGCCAACTTAAACACAACATATTCTTATTATAATCTATAATTATATATATATATTTATTATAATTTCTCTGACACAGGGTAGTCTTGTTTTTGGGAAGAGAATTTTGAACAGGGATTCAAAGCAAAGCAAAAGCAATGATATTCGTAATATTAATAACTGACATTTACATAGTATGTTTAAGTTTGCAAGGCTCTTTACATATCACATTTGTATCTCATAGCACTCCTGTGAGTTAGGTACAGATATTTTTAAAATTGGTTTTCTTTTTATTTTGAGCATTAATACTACACATGAACATTTTCAGATACAAGGAATAGAAAAGGGAGGCTGTATATTAGCATGGTAGCTCCTTGAAAGTGAGGATATTTCTTTATATTTTTTGTTTTTAATTTCACTTTGTTGTTTTTTGATATTATTATTACTTTGTTGATAGGGAGATGTTCCGCCTGTATCCCCTACCCTTCCCATCTCTTTTAACAAAGAATTTTTAAAATAAGAGGAAAAGGAAAAAAAACAACAATAAAACCAATGAATACATTATATGCAATGCTTCCCATCCCCAGGACCTATACCTCTGCAAAAGAGCAGGGAGAGGTGTCTTCTTTGGGGATAAACTTGGTCATTATACAAGCATTATTAGAGAAGAAACTCAGGCACAAAAAAAATCCAAATATTGGTACAAAATTCAAAGCAGGGACTCTTGTCCTAGGGTCCATAGATCTCTAAGGGGTCCATGAATAATAATAATAATAAGGGGTTCAGGGAGTCTGTGAACCAAAAGGGAAATTTTACATCTTTAGTTTTACTGTCCTCTAACTGAAACTTTGCATTTCCTTCAACAACTTCAAAACATTATTCTGAGAAAGGGTTCATATGCTTTACCAGGCTTCCCAAAGGGTCTATGCCACACAACGAATGTTAATAGTCTCTCATTCAAAGAATGACCTGTTTCAAACCATTGATTTTTGTTTGCAGACTGAATCTCCACTTATAGTTCGACCCTATTTATCACATCTCACCAAATCTGAGCTCCATGCAATCATGACTGCAGGATTTTCAACCATTGCTGGAAGTGTCTTAGGTGCATATATTTCTTTTGGGGTAAGTGAAAATGCTTTTGGAATTTCATTATGGAAAATGCAATCTGTTTCTCTTGTCTTCTATGGCCTTTTCCTCTCTCTCCAGTGATGAACAAAGGGGTGGCAGCAGTGACCTGGTTTGTGGTTGGCATTATTAGCAACTGTGGTAATATAGAAAAGGTCTAGTATCTCACCTCTATATCTCTGCCTCATCAGCTATTTCTGGAAAAGAATATGAGCTCCTATGAGAAATTGGTACTAAAATGACTATGGATATTAGATACTTCTATGGATATGTGATCTCATTGATGTGGGCATTTTATCACCAGAGCTAATCACAAATCTTCCATGCCTTCTAATTTTTTAATATAAATAGAAAATTCATAGTGACATAAACAGATTAAATTTATGTTCTGGAATGCCAATAGTTTAAAACAGTAGCCTACTAAAAAGCTAGCGGTCTAACTTTTTGATTGATGGCCCTTGTGAGAAAAAACAAATGAGCATGCACCCCCCAATATGTGAATGTGTGTTTGTGTGTCCATGGTGTCTCTTGTTAGAATAAATGTAAGCTCCTTAAGGGCAGGGACTGCTTAATTTTTTTTCTTAGTGCTTAGCACAATGCCTGGCACATAGTAGGCACTTAATAAATGAATACTGATTGATAGATTCTTAGATGATGGACTGATGGATTCTGCCACATGCGAGTTGGATAAATGAATTGAAAGCAAACACAGATTCATTTGGTGAATGAGGATGCTAGGAGTGTTTATGGACCAGATAAGCTGGAATGTTTCTGGAATAGGGCACAGACTCCAGGTGTGAGGGAAGAGAAAGAAGCCCATAAGAGTGGGCAGGCCTGATCTGTGTGGGTGATTGGGGCAAAGTCAATAGTTATCCATCAGTCAATGATCATGGAGCTTACATTCTAACAGAGAATAGATCACATACATATGTCATTATATACAGAACATACATAAAATGAATACAAAACAAATGTTGAGGGGGGATAGGTGGGGCATCACTAGTAGGTGGGAGGATCAGGAACAGCTTCATGTAGGAGGTGACTATGCTAAAGGAAACCAGGTATTCTAAGAGGAGTAGGTAAGGAGGGAGTACATTCAGGGCTGGGAACAGGGGAGGCAAGGAGGACAGATGGAGAAATGTGTGTAAGGCCAAGATGGCCACTATGGCTGGACCTATATAGAATGTGTGCAAGGGAGTAATGTATAAAAAGCCCTGGAAAGGTAGGAAGGAGACAGGTATTAAGCACTTTAAATGCCAGCAAAGAAGTTTACATCTGATCCTGAGGTCCTGTAGAGTGTTTACTGACAAGGGAGACAACATGGTCTGAGACCTCCATGCGTGGCACTGTACAGTCATGTGCAACTCTTCATGACCCCCATGAATGCCAATATTGTCCATGGGATTTTCTTGGCAAAGAAACTGGATTGCCAAAGAGGTCAATGACACTGAAATGGTTAAAAACTCCTAGGCTAGATGGGCTATGCTCCTTCTGGTCTGAGATTTTATGATCTTCACTTGCCTAAACCTCTCAAAAAAAAAAAAAAAAAACATAAGCAGCTAAATGATGCTGGACCTGGAGTCAAGAAAACCCGAGTTAAAATTTGGCCTCAGAGTCCTTGCTAACTGTATGACCCTGGGCAAGCCTTAACCTCTCAGCCCCAGTTTCCCCAACAGTACAATGTAATGAGAGCAGCACCTTTCCCCTAATATTGTTATGAGGATAAAATAAGGTAGTATTTGTAAAGCATTTGTAATTCTTAAAGTACTATAAAATGTCAATCATTATTATAGTAAACTTTTTTATTTAAAAAAAAATCTGACATCGCATCAACTCCTTATCTCTGATGAACCTTCTAAAGATCTTATTACTTTTTGACTAATGTTTATAAGAGGATGCATCAATGAATAAAGAATATCAGCTAATTCTCTTACATTTGAAATTACAGGTTTCAGCGTCACATTTGTTAACTGCTTCCGTGATGTCTGCCCCTGCGTCTCTGGCTATTGCTAAATTATTTTGGCCTGAGACTGAAGTTCCTAAAATAACTCTCAAGGGTACCTTGCAAATGGAGAAAGGGTAAGTAGGGGCATATTCATCCATCTCTCACAAAAAGTAATAAGGCCTGTGTAACCTGTCTACTCCAGTAGATTTTCCCCTGCTTTGTTTCCTCTGGGAAAAGAATAAAAGGAAAATTCCAAGTATGGTAAAATCTCAATTAACCAGAACATTCAGGGAATGATGTCCTCTGGTTCATTTAATTTTCCAGTTACCACTTAGGCTTAACCAGAAATCCCTTTTTTATTTCGACCCTCACTGCTGAAAATCTTTCTAAATGTAATAATCCAATTTCCGGCTTTGGAAAAGACAGTACAGTGAGCATAATTGAATCTCTTTGATTAAGGAGCTTGTGATGCCTCAGGGTGGTGATCATTCTGAAGATCTGCTCTCATTGAGATGTAGCATTGTAGGCAATCGGCCTGTATGAGTACTGGCCCGAGGATGTACCTGGAAGAAAAAAAAAAGACCAAAAAAATGAAATTCCTATTTTCTCTACTCTTTATCAATCGACTATAATCATACAGAGACTATATCTCAATTGATTGATACTTGTTTGAGTTATGGGTTAATTTTTAGAGTTAATTTTTATTCCAAACATTACAACCAATGTGCAGAGAAACAGACACATATACCACTTTATCTCAGTGGCACTTCTGTAGTTTTGTTTTGTTTATGCCTTTTGTTTTCAACATCACATTCATTTCCCAACATATTCCTAATACATTTGAGAACATGTAACAATCTGTTGAACATATAATAGGTATATAACAACCATAATAATAGATAACATACACACACACAAACATTTAAACATTATAGATAAACCTTGAAATGTTTTATACATGCTAAGGTTTGCAAGGACTTTACATATTATCTCCCAGGAAACTTAAATAAGAATCCATAGTGTGTGAAAGTTTACACCAGCTTGACATTTTATGAAAACACTTCAGAGCAAGATCCTTGCAGTATATATAGAAGAATGAATCATAACTGTGGAGCTGGAAGGGACTTCGGATACTAAGGGTGGGGAACCTATGGCCTCAAGACCACATGTGACCCTCTAGGTCCTCAAGGTTGGCCCTTTGACTGAATCCAAACTTTATGCAAGTCGAGGACCTAGAGGGCCACGTGTGGCCTCAGCCACAGGTTCCCCACCTGATCTAGCTTAACCACTCCCCTCACCATTTTATAGATGAGAAAACTGAGGCCCAGGGAAGTTAAATGACCTGTCCACAATCACACTGACAGTATCAAAGGTGGGATTTGAACATAGGTCCTTTGCTCCAACTGAGGTCTGAACTGACCCTTTTGCTGAGGAGTAATGAGGCTTTGTTTCATAATGGTCAGGTTGTCTTTTTTAAAAGTGTTTTTTGGGGTAGCTAGGCAATGCAGTGGATAGAGCACCAGCCCTAAAGTCAGGAGGACCTGAGTTCAAATCCAGCCTCAGACCAAACACTTGACATTTACTAGCTGTGTGGCCTGGGCAAGTCACTTAATCCCAATTGCCTAGAAAAAAAGAAGTGTTTTTTATTGTCAAATATTGTTTCAACAAACAGATACTAACTGAAAAAAACAAACCATGTGCCTTCCACCAGCACTGACCTCTTTCCTGACTGTCTCCCCACAAAAACATATTCTCACAAAATAGTTAAGCCAAAGCAGGCAGTTTTTTTAGTTAGGGTACAACATGAACTGAGCTAGTATCCATCCACCTGGAAATGAATAATTATCTATCTTATACTTAGTGACATGGGATTCTAAAATGCACAAAACTGCACAACAACAAAACAGAAAAGAGTATGAAATGTTGAGCAAAATATTTTTAGGGTAAGTATTTATAATTTGTCTTTACGTGCAAACGTTGTAGGCAGGCCCCAACTGGTAATGAAGCCTGCTGATTCACCAAGAGAATAGTTTCCCAACTGTACTTCTAATTCACATTCCTGAGATATGACAACTTGAAATGTGATTCAGTTCCATGAAGCAAATATTTAAGTACTTACTCTGTGCTTATAAAAAGAATCAGTATCCTTTTAATTTGAACTTTAAAAAAAAAAAAGTATTCTTTTTCAGAAATATCTCCAAAAGGGGGCATGGAAAAATAGGTCTATTAATGCATTGTGGGTAGAGCTGTGAACTTGTCCAGCCATTCTGGAGAATAATTTGGAACTATACCAAAAGGGCTACTATGCACACATAACCCTTTGACCCAGCAATACTACCCCAAGTCTAAGGTCAAAGGAAAAGGACTTGTATGTGCAAAAATATCTATAGTAGCTTTTTTGTGGTGGCAAAGAATTGGAAACTGAAGGGATGCTCATCAATTAAGGAATGGCTGTGCAAGTTGTACTAAATGATTGTGATGGGTTACTGTTGTGCTTTAAGAAATGACTAGGGGGAGGCAGCTAGATGGTGCAGTAGATAGAGCTCTGGCCTTGGAGTCAGGAGGACCTGAGTTCAAATGCAGCCTTAGACACTTAACACTTACTAGCTGTGTGACCCTGGGCAAGTCACTTAAACCCAATTGCCTCACCAAAAAGCAAAAAAAAAAAAAAAATGACTAAGGGAATGGTTTCCAAAAAACCTAGGAAGACATATATGAGCTGATGCAAAGTCAAGTGAGCAGAACCAAGAGAACACTGTACACAGTAATAGCAATATTATAAGGTTGATAACTATGAAAGATTTAGCTACACTGTTCAACAGAGCAATCTACAGTTCCAAAGGACTCATGATGAAAAATACTATCCGCCTTCAGAGAGAGAACTGCTGAACCCTAAGGGCAGATTACAGCATATTTTCTTTCACTCTGTTTTTCATGCTTCCCCCCCCCCGCCCATGACATGGCTAAGGTGGATATATGTTTTGCATGACTTCAAATATATAATGGGTATTTCTTGACTTCTCAATGGGTGGGGGAGAGGCTGGAGGGAGGGAGAGAATTTGGAACTAAAAAATAAAAATTTTAAAGAAATTTGTCTCCAAGAGATTTTCAAATATCTCAGTTTTATATTCTGCCTAAACTAAGGTGTTGAGTAGCTTCTAGGATTTGATAAGAACCTTCATCCGAGCTGGCATTTTGGAAAACAATTTGGAATTATGCTTAGTTATTAAAATGTCCATACCTTTTGATTTAAGAGATTCTACTTCTCAGGCATGTACCCCAACGGAAGCAAAGATGTGAAAGGTTCCATATACACCAAAATTATCTTCATGGTACTTTTCTTTTTTTTGTTGAAGTGACTTGCCCAGGGTCACACAGCTTGTGAGTATCATGTGTCTGAGGCCAGATTTAAACTCAGATCCTCCCAACTCCAGGGCTGGTGTTCTATCCACTGTGCAACCTTGCTGCCCTGATAGTACTTTGCAAAGATGCAAAGAATTGGAAACAAAGTAGATGACCACTGATTGGATATGGTGTTAAACAAGTTCTGGTTCATGAATGTGATGGAATGTGACTACTATTAAAAATGGTGAATATAAAGGATACACAGAAGCATTAGAAAACTTATATGAACTAATGTAAAGTGAACTCAGCCGAGCTATATAACTATACCTAATGATTACAGTAATATAAATGAAAAGATAATATTAAAAAAATCCTAAACTCTGTGTAATTATAATTACCATGCTTAGCCCCAAAGAAGAGATGAGAAAATATACCTCTTTACTTTCATTATAGAAGTAAGGAACTCATACATGCTTAACATTGCATACATGTGCTTAGTTTTGCTGAACTGACTTTTCTTTGTTACAAGAAATTTTTTTCTGGGTAGGGAAATGAGGAAGGATATGTTTGGAAAGGAAGGAACAATAATTTTTTTTACAGGAAAAAAAAAGACTTTGGTTGGAATTCACCATATGATCATGGCTGAGTGACTTAATATATCAGAGTCTCAGCTTCCTCATTTATAAAATGGGCATGATAGCATATGCACTGTGAAACCCACAACATGTTGTAAGGACATCAATTTGTAATCTTATCATTCAGCAAACAAGCATTTTTTTTAGTAACATTTTTTCTCCAATTACATTTAAAAACAATTTGTAACATTATTTTTATTATTTTGAGTTCCAAATTGTCTCCTCTCCTCTCTGAGGAGGTAAGCAAGTAAGCAATTTGACATAGGTTATACCTGTGCAATCATGCAAAACATTTCCATATTAATCGTGTTGTTAAAGAAGACACAGACCAAAACAAAATGAAGAAAAAATTTAAAAAGTGAAAAATAGTATGCGTTGATCTGCATTCAGACTCCATCAGTTCTTTCTCTGGATGTGGATAGCATTTCTCAAATGTGAGTCCTTTGGAATTGCCTTTGATCATTGTATTGCTGAGAATAGCTAAGCCATTCAACAGTTGATCATCACACAATATTACTGTTACTGTATGTAATGGTCTGCTGGTCCTACTCACTTCACTTTGCATCAGTTCACATAAGTCCAGGTTTTTCTGAAATCATCCTGTTCATCATTTCTTTGTTATTTTAATTTTGGATTAATTTTTTTTATTTATCAACAATCACTTCCATAAGCTTGAGTTTCAAATTTTTCTCCCTCTCCCTTCCCCCTCCCTCCCCAAGACGGTGCACAATCTGATATATGCTATACATATACATTCCTATTAAACATATTTTCACATTAATCATGTTGTAAGAAAGAGTTAGAACCAATAGGAGGAACCACCAGAAGGAGGAAACAAAACAAAAGAAAAAAAGTAGCAAATAGTATGCTTTGATCTGCATTCAAACTCCATAGTTCTTTCTTTGGATGTGGATAGCATTTTCCATCATGAGACCTTTGGAGATGTCTTAGATCCTTGCATTGCTGAGAAGGGCTAAGTCTATAAACATTAGTCATCGTACAATGTTACTGTTACTGTGTACAACATTCTCCTGGTTCTGCTCATTTCACTCAGCATCAGTCCATACAAGTCCTTCCAGGTTTTTCTGAAGTCAGCCTGCTCATCATTTCTCATAGTGCAATAGTATTCCATTACAATCATATACCACAACCTGTTCAGCCATTCCACAATTGATGGACATCCCCTCAATTATCAATGCTTTGCCACCACAAAAAGAGTTGCCGTAAATATTTTTGTACAAATAGGTCCTTTTCCCTTTCTCTGTTCTCTTTTGGATATATACCTAGTGGTGGAATTGCTGGATCAAAGGGTATGCATATTTTGGTTGCTCTTTTGACACAGCTCCAAATTGCTCTCCAGAATGGTGGAATCCATTCACAACTCCACCAACAGTGTATTGTGCATCCCCTCCAATGTTTTTCATTTTGCTTTTCTCAGCAAGCATTTATTAAGCATCTATTATGTGCCAAACACCATACTAGGCACTGAAGATCCACAGGCAAAAAAATAGCTCCTGCCCTCAAGGATCTTAAACTTTCTTGGGGGAGACAATATATATACCTATAAATCTATACAAAGTAAACACAAGGGGAGACACTAATGTAGAGGATGGGGTGAGGGGAGGATTAGGGGAAAAAGCCTCATTTGAAGATAGCATTTGAGCTGAGTTTACGTTTATATCTAGCACAATGCCTGGCACATAGGGGTTCTTGATAAATGCTTGCTGATCTGATTGATTATTAATAGCAATAATTAAATATGAGTTCCATTAATTATTTCTACTTGAGAATAAAGAAAATTATTTTAATCCTTTTTCATCTCAGGCCTGTTGCATGACTAGTGGCACTAAATAAACTATTCATCCACCAAGTTCAATATTAGAGTTCTACCTCCAGGGAGTTTTCACTGCTCAGGAATCCAATAAATTCTTACGCAACTAGCACGACTGCATACTGTGACCCTGATTGATAACTGCTGTTCACCATAACTGGTTTCTTTTGTAATCCATAGTTTTTATTTCAAGCCTTTAAAAACACTTTTATTTTTCCTAAGAAGCGTTCACTAGGCTTTACCAGACTGCTCAAGGGGTCCAAGACACAAACAAGGTTAAGAACCCCTGCTCTAGTCAACCCCAAATGAGAAAGAATACTAAGATCAGGAAGGTTAAATGCTTTGACCAAGGTTATACAAATAATAAATAGCCAACTTGGGATTCAAGCTTCTCAGCTTCCAAATCTGGCATTCCCTCCACTGTACCACAGTGCCTCTCTTTAATAGTCTATGATTCTAACAGATAATGGGTATCATATTTCTTGCCTTTCCATTGGGTGGAGCAGGAGGCAGAGTAAGAGAGAGAATTTGGAACAGAAAATAGTTTTTTAAAATAGTCTATGATTCTAGATTTAGAAGAAATGTTAAAGTCAGTTGAGAGACCATGAAATAAATCTTCAACCAGTGTGACCTCTGCTCTATTGCCACTTTTCTCCCTCCCCAATAGTTCAACAAGTCAACTAGGTTTAAAAAAAAATTGTTAAGCACCTGTGATATGAAGCTCTGGGAATACAAAAAGAAATATGAAATGGTCCCTTTCCTTGAGGACCTTACATTCTACTGGAGTGAGGAAGGAACATAACATGTATATAAGAATTAAATATACAGAATTTGAGAAAGGAGAAAGCACTGGAAACTATGGATGAAGTGGGGGAATGGAGTTGAACAGAGAACTCTTCACAAGGGAGGTAACAGGAGTGCAACTTTGAAGAAAGGGAAATCTCCAAAGAGGGTTGAATGAGAGAAGGCATTCTGGGTAAGTTGGTTTTGCAAATGCTTGGAAGAGGTAGGAGAAGGAATCCTGAGTTCTCAGAATAGCTATGAAGAGAACCTGATTAAAGGGGAAGAAAGAAGAAAAACCAATGGAGAGAAAAGAACTGTTACTTCATCTTCACAATGAGAGGGTTGACCTTGGGGGTTGCTTTGAATTTTATAACTATGAAGCCCCAAGAGGCTGGATGAGAATCCTGACAACTGGTGTTTTGATTTTTTTTTTTTTTATGTCATGCATGCCTTCAGTGTTCTGGCAAAGCTTCTGGACCCTTTCTCAGAATAATGCTTTTACATGCATAGAATACAATACATAAGATTACAAAGGAAATCAATTATATTAAAATAGAGTTCTCAAAATATTTTTTTGAAATACGTTCGTGGGCATCAGGTTAAGAACTCCAACCTTGGAAGCCAAGCAAATGAAATTTGAAGAGAAGTTTGTCAAGGGAGGGTAGTTAGCAAAATCAAATGTTACAGAGAGGTTTAGGAATGCAAAATCCAGTCACTGCTTAAAGTTCAAAGAGTAGTTTCTTAGTGGAATTATGGGGCAGAAGTTAGATAGCAGGAATTAATCTGGAGAGAGGTCAATCAGTGTAAGCATTTACTAGATACCTACTATGGTCCAGGCACTGTGCTAAACTCTGGTGATACAAAGAAAGACAGAAGACAGTCCCTGCCCTTGAGGAGCTCACAATCCAATGAGGAAGACAACATTCAAACAACCTTGTACAAATGAAATATAGAAGAATAAATAGGAAATAATTAACAGAGGGAAGGTACTAGCATTAAGAGAGGTAAGCTAGCGTTTTAAGGTTTGAGGTATAGAAGAAAGGGAATAAGGTCCCAAAGAACTAGGGTTTGCCAGAGGCAGAGTTCTGAGGCCTTTCCATGAAGACCCCAACTCTTTCAGCCAAGGTAGCCCTTTCTTCTCATCTGAAACAGCTCTGCTTCAGTCATCCCCATCACTCACTGTGTTGACTCCAACTGACCTAGAAATGTCTCGTTAGTGTTGGAATTCTGTTTTCTTGATATAGGGACTCGAGAAATCTCCTGGAAGCAGCAAGCCACGGAGCTTCCTCTTCCATCACTCTGGTGGCAAACATCGCTGTGAACTTGATTGCCTTCTTGGCCCTCCTGGCTTTTGTGAATTCAGCCCTTTCCTGGCTAGGGAACATGTTTGACTACCCTCAGCTGAATTTTGAGGTATACCATTTTTCAGACCTTTTCACTCTAGGGGGTATTATTTCCAAGTATATTAAGTAACTGTTTGAAATTTGAAACTATTTGAAATAAAGACCCATATTCTGCTACTATAAAGCATAAGCTTCCAATATTCCCATACTTCCATTCAATTTAATTTAGCTAATATTTATAAGTGTAAAGAAAGTAATGCGAAATAACTTCACGAGATAGCAAGCACCAGCAACTGAGGGGAATCAGTGGGAAATGGTCAGAAGGATGCTAGGGATTCAGTGCTGTGCAGGTTAGAAGGGAGTACATTCCAGACATGGAATACTGCTTTGTGTAAAGGCACAGAGAAAGAAGAATGTTGTAGATAGGTAACAGCTAGCAGTCTAGTTTAGTGTTGTAGGTAGGTAACAGCTAGCATTCTAGTTGGACTAGAGTGGAGAGTAATATGAAATAAGATTAGAAAAATTATGGAGGACCTTAAATTTAATTCCATATATCTAAACCCTTTCTAATACACTTCCATCTTTTCTTTCCTCTCCACTACACTGCCACCACCTCATCCCCTTCCTACCCCATCCCCACCAAAGCACCAAAGCACTATCTTCTTGTGACAAGCAGGTGCTTGGATTAAATCATGTCTTTAGATGCCATCGAACATCACTGACATATGAGGCTTAGGTTGATAAACTGATAAGTAATTGGATTCCAAAAGGTTTGGGGATCATGGATCATGATTACTTAAAATCATCATGCATCCTCTGGTCTTTTTTTTTTTTTGTAGGTGATCTGCTCCTATGTCTTCATGCCTTTTTCTTTCATGATGGGAGTTGACTGGCAAGACAGCTTTCTAGTTGGTGGACTGATAGGATATAAGACTTTCTTCAATGAATTCGTAGCCTTCCAACAACTTGGAAAAATGATCAAGTTGCGAAAACTAGCTGGACCCAAATTTGTAGATGGTGTGCAACAATATATGTCTGTGAGTACCTTCATTATTTTGCCTTTCAGATGGGGTCTTCAATTCCCTAGATGTATATTAACATGCCATTTTGACTTGTGTTTAATGTTTTATTTCAAGAAAGAAACCCAGGTTGTCAGAATAGAGTAACAAACCCTTTCTCAAAGTGGTGGTCTATTTCTGAGCAGCACAGGAACAGGCCCAAGACCACATTTGTCTCAGAATTTAATAAAAGGCTACAGGGAATATCAAAATTTACTGTTGACATACATTGGGATAAGGTGGGTTGAACTCTGAATCTGTAGATTCTCAATGAATGAGAATCTCCATTTCACCACTTCCTCCCTGTGAAGATTTAGGCAAGCCACCTAAATTCCCTGAAGCCTCAGTTTCCTCTTCTGTAAAATGGGAATTTATACTGGATGACCTACAGTATCTTCTGACTCTTAATCTATCAAAGCTCTTCAACTACAAATCCAGTTTGCTTTCCCACTATACCAGGCTGTCTCCCTTTCTATCTTCCTACTTCTGGGCAATAAAGCTGATGCTTTGGTTACATCTTAGTTCACAAGGAAAATGTAAGAGACGTAAAGAGCTCAATTTGGATGGTCTGACAGTATCCACAACGGTAAGCAGATAGAGTCCAGACAGAAGAGGACCAAAAAAATTATGATGATATTCCCTTGAGCTTTACCCAAGCTTCCAGCCAATCAGGATGAAAGCCTGCACTTTCAATGGGTCTAGCTTTTAACACTTTCCCCTACTAACTTCTCCCTCTTCTTTCCTTCCACCCCCCTTTTCCTCTCTTTATCTAGCCCATAGGATTTAGTAACAATACACTTATCTTCAGAAGACACTTTTTTTTCTTTTTTTCTTTCTTTCTTTTTTTTTTTGGTGAGGCGATCAGGGTTAAGTGACTTGCCCAGGGACACACAGCTAGTGTTAAGTGTCCAAGATCAAATTTGAACTCAGGTCCTCCTGATTCCAAGGCTTGAGTTCTATCCACTGCGCCACCTAGCTGCCCCAAGAAGACATACACTTTTGAACATGACCAATGTGGAAAATTATTTCCCTGAACTATGCATCTTAATTATATGAGGGTGTGTGTGGTTTTTTTTTTAATTGTTCAGTTGGGAAGGATAGTATGAGGGAAAGATAATGCATCCAGAAATTTTAAAAAAAAACTGAAGATTAAATACATATAAATTGAAAAATAAATGATTGCTTAACAATAACAACAAAAAAGCAACTTTATGCTTCACTCAGAATGGCTTAGTATTTATACCTGAAACTTTGGTTAAAACATTGAAGTTAACTTATTAACTAAGAATCCTCCCTCTTAGGCTTCTTGAGGCTAGGGTTAGCTGGTACCATGCCAATAAATGACCTTCATAGAATAACAGATTTAGATTTAGAGTTAGACAGAATTTTAGAAGTTTTCTAGTCCAGTTCCCTCCATTTCACAGTTGAGGCTACTATGGCCCAGAGTGGTTAATGACTTTTCTGAGTTCACATAGGTGGCAATCAGTGGGGTTGGAATTTGAACCCATGCCCTCTGATTCCAAATCCAGTGCTATCCTGTTGGGGTTTTAGACAACGAGCAATGAAAGACCAGAGTCAAGATCAAAAAATTTAAGGAGAGAGGAAAGAGCTAAGTGGTTATCTCCTACTTGAACTTTCTGGAATGGGACCTGCTCATGGCTTGTGGTGATTCACTTGAATCTATCCCAGTCTGAGATGTATACTTATCTATTTACCTATGGAACTCTCCTTTCTCCATAGCTCTTAACTCTACTGGCATTTTCTCACTATTATTAGAGAGCCACTGTAAACAGTATAAAACCAGTGACATTAATTCAAGATCAAAAGTAATGCTACTACCCCCTATATACTGCTTGTCTGCTTCTCTTGCCAGCTGGATAACTCACTGGTCCTCAGCATAGATTAATAAGATGGGATTGTTTAGTCAGATAATCCATTTGGCTTACCTAGACATAGAATTTTACACAGTCCAACCAATTCCGAGTCAGTTATTCTTGACTAATTCAGATGAATAACAACATGTAAAATCCAGTAAAAATAACTCCACATTGGTCAATAAATGACATTATAATCTCTAAACTGGTTAACAAATTCCCCACCTTTACTGGTAACATTGCTACAGTGCTTATAGATACGTTCAAATAACTTTGCCCCAAGGTCTTGGCAGCTAGGTGGCACAATAGATAGAGCACTGGACTAAGTATGAGGAATACAGTCACTGGATAAGTCACTTATTTTCTATTTGTCTTGGTTCCTCATCGTAAAATGGGGAGAATAATAGCACCTGCTTCATAGAGTTGTTGAGATCAAATGAGATATTTTAAAGTACTTTGCAAACCTTAAAGCTCTTTATAAGAGCTAGCTATTATATTATTAGCATATATCATTATTATATTTGTTTTTATTTTATTTACTTGTATTTTTATTATGTTATATTTTTATAAGACTACACTATATAAAATACATATATAATAATATAATACATAGCATAAAAAATAAACCTTAATCATTTCTCTTTTCAACCATCCCATTCTCAAGCACAAGAGAGAAAGAGGGTATGATTTTTCCATTATCATTCTGCTTCCTACAGCTAATTCTGAAGCATGAAATTGAGGCTTGTTTTTATCTCCTATACTTCCTGATGTTAAAACAGGGCTTGATCTCTGTGATCATCATAAATCTTTCCTGATGACTAATAGGTGTGAAAGCTAGTTTGTGGGACTAGTACTGATTTGCCCATGACTTCTAAGACCCTTCATACTCTGGAACTCCCCTAAAATACTCAAATCTTGCCACTAGAGATTTCCCTGAGATAAGCATGGTATGGCATATTTGTATAATAGATAAAGCCAGCATAGGCAGATGAAGACCCCAAAGCCTATGTCCCCAGAATAGGAAACCATCTTACAAAGTATATATAAGCTCTTTTATGGTCTGGGTATGGTATTGCTATTATATGTAGGATTTCTCAGGGAGCAAAAGTTTTATCTTGGGTGTCTACTAGGACTTTGGATCATCATATGCTAATAGGTCTCCGTGTTTTGTTGGCTTCCCCCATGTTTTGCACTAGCATGCAAAAATTTCAGTTGGGACCCACACACCTAGATGTTGGTACACTTCCCCTCTAGGCTGAAGATCCGAGATGAGTCTTGACAATCCTGGTCCAGTGTTCCTCTAGACTCCTCCTGTCCCAGTTTTATGATGTTTGCTAGCCCTGTCACAGTCTAGTCTTAGCCCTCAAAGAACTCTTCTCCAATTCACCTTTGTTCTTGAACATCATTAGTTCCACATTCCGGGATCAATATGCCAATCAATTCTTTATTCACTGCATCTTGATTTCCTCAGAAAACTCCATCTGTTTACTGTTGAAGTTGCTGGATGTATGTGTAAATGTGTGTATACATTCTCACATTCTTTTAAGTCCATTTTACTCCAAACATCTTCATTGTCCCATAAAAAGCATTAGAGCAAGACAATCCTGATTCATATATTTGCAGCACAAACATGTAAGTGTGAAGCGACCAGAATGATATTAATCACAACATATTCTTCCAGGATAGTAGCTGTCCATGGATTCAATGTCTCACTTGAATCTTACCCCTCATGGGCTCAGGCTGGGGTAGGTAGGCATCCACTTATTACCTGTGGGGTTTTTTTGTGAGGGGGAAGTCAGGCTGGGAGCAGACTTGTGATTTCATCAGTGTATGGAACTCCCGGTGTGGATGCACCTTCCACAGTATGGATCAGGAACCTTTCTATGACTTAGGAATTCTAAAATCTGAGGTTCTCAAAGGATGTGCCTCAAGTCTCACTAGGCATGCCATGGAATTATTATCTGTTATTGAAGATTATTATCTGTTAATTATTATCTATTATTGCAGATAAAAAGTTTATTATTTTATTTACCCATTCATCATATACAGTATAATCAGTACAGTATTCACAAAATAAAAAAAAAACTTGCCTATTACATGTAAGCACTAACCTCAAAACACATCAGACCTTGAACTCAACCAAATGGCTGTCTTTATTGTAGGTAAATCACCTTTACAAGTATTCCTGACTCTGTTGTTCTGTATACTGTGTGTGACTCCTCATTGGCATGCTATTAACAAAAAAAAAAAAAAAAAGGTTTAAGAGCCACAGTCTTCATGGGCTAGGAAATCCTTGTGAGGAAACTTCCTCTAGTAATGCAGATGAGTGACTATCCTACAATTTACTGTCTTAGAGAGTTGCCTGGGGCATCTAGAGAGTAGGTGACTTGCTCTTGGTCACATATTCTTTATCCAAACCCAGCTTTTTACGACTTCCTGACTGGCATGTCTCCTATCCACAGTGCCATAATGTTTCTTACTATAATGATAGTACAGATGAATAGTATTAAGAGATGGCATGTAGAAAGAATGATATATCACACTCTGCTCCCATTATTTCCCATTCTCATTTGCCTCTTCCAAAACTTCCAGCGTTTTCCCCAGTCCTGACTAGCTGATGTGGGCTATATGATTTCACATGTACACACATACTTATCACCAAAAATTTAGTCACAGGATGGTGAAATTTTCAAGGTACAGAAATGCATGATGGAGAGATTGCATCAGTGCATCAAATTGTACCAGTGAAGTTTCCTCAGTCATAATCAGCTTTCACCTGCCACACTAGTGTAACACAAACCATTGCAGGTTCCAAGGTTCTTCTTAGCTAAATTCAGTAATTATTACTGGAGGTTTGACTGACATCAGATTATTTTTCTTCTGCATAGCATCTCATGAAACCATATTCTATGCTACAGTATTCATGACTTCATTGGCAGAAAGAATCCCCCAAGCCCACACTCCCTCCATCCCCCACACATGTGAATGCATGGAAGATCTTAAAAGGCACTCACATCCTACTGAATACTGAGCATACTTTAAAAAAAAAAACTAATTACTAAAATGTGAGAGTAAAACTGAACTAGCCATATAAGCTGGGGAACTGTGATAAACTAACAATTTTCCTCTGCTCTTAGCCAAAAGACAATGGATCTCTGAGAAACGGATGACATCTATCCCAGCCCACCTAGTGTGGGTAGATTCCGTGGGACACCAATTCTATTCATTCTGTTCTATTCTTGGTTCATGTAATCTTGGCCCCCTTCTCAAAATATCCACCTCATAATCTACCCCTTAGGTGCATCCTATTCAACTCAAAGCTCCTAAGTCTTGGATGTTTCTTTTATCAAAAACAAAGGAGTAATTAATTCAAAGTAGAGACATTTCATTAAATAGAAAGCAAGATAAATAACAAGGGGAAAATTCTCCTACATATCTACTCAGATTCCCAGCCCAGAAAACACACTTTTTTGGTTGAACCTAGCTAGAATATTTTGCTTTCTCTAAGGCTGTCGTAGGCTCCCTAAAATGCTGCCAATGTTATCCACTGGGCTGCTTGTACTACTAGTTAGTTGAATACTTCCAGAATCTAAGATCTAGCTAAATTACCAGTTCTATAACATGGCCAGTTTTATAGTATTCTATAACATAATTATTTTCAGGGTTCAGGTGCATTGAACATTCCATGCCTACTCTCCATTCTTTGTGGTAATCATAGCCAAGGGCACCACAGAAGATATCATATCTGCTGTATACAAGCAACTCTTTTTTGTCAGTAAGAGTAAAGGAGAAATCTAATATTTGTAACCTAGTTTATCTCTGATAATTTCTATCTCCACAGTTGACTTTACAGAGCAAGTGACTTTCAAAACATAGAATGTTTCCTATTAGCATTATTTATATGCAAAACTATTTAATCACTTGTTTGTTATCAACTATACCTGTAAAGAATTCTAATTAATCAAATCTAAAAAGAAAACTATGCAAAAGCAGGGGGAATGAGGGGAAGAGATCATAATGCTAGCCCTCCTTCCTTCTGGGAGAAAGTCAGTGTTTCTATGGAGTAATCTTGAAAAGAAATCTTGTGCACATCTCAGTCTACATAATAATGCACAAATTATTAAACGCATATGTCCTATTCCCTATTTGACTTAAGGACTGTTGGTGTTATAGAGACTCAAAAGGGCTGTTAACTTTTACAGTTATCCCTTCCACATCGTGGGGGCTTGGAGCAAAGCACTGCAATCTGGGAAATCTGCATAAAATTTTTTGGCCCTCCTTTCATACCAGGGAAGAAGTCTGAATTTTTTTCTTTTTCCTTTAAGGGGTGTTACACAGAACCTTATTGTAAAATTTGGGTTAAGTATTTGGTCATGGGCTCTGTGACTTGTGCTGCCCTGATCATCTATGGCTACCATAAAACTCCTCCCAAAATTCCCATTTTATTTCTTATGCCAACCCGTGATATATCAAACAGCGATGGAGAAAGTCACAATGTGGAAGGGATAACTGTAGTTTGTTTATTACTCTGCTTGCACTTTGTAATCCAAATGCAAGTCACTAATTTCCCAAAACAAATATTTTAGCTGCGCTGGGCCTATAAGAAGTTGGGTCTCCTCCCTATTTTTGCTGGCTGTCCAGCAGCAGCAGTCTTCAGAGAAAGAGTAAAAGAGTATAAATGATCAGTAACTTAATTCCCCCTTTGCCAATGAAGAGCTAAAGGAAAAAAGAAATGCATTCTTTCCAAACCAAATTAACCCATTATACAGGTATATACACACATATTGTCAGAAACAAATACTCTTATCTTATGGGCTTAAATTCTCAAAACCAGCGTTCTAACCCTACACATTTTTTTGTTTGTTTTTTGGTGAGGCAATTGAGGTTAAGTGATTTGCCCAGGGTCACACAGCTAGTAAGTGTCAAGTGTCTGAGGCTGGATTTGAACTCAGGTCCTCCTAACTCCAAGGCCAGAGCTCTATCCACTGCACCACCTAGCTGCCCCTTAAAACCAGTGTTCTTAAAATGAAATGCTCAGCTCTCTGTATTCTCACAAATTCTCAACACACATATGTGGACATTTGTTAAGGAAACTGAATCCCATATGACAAATTCATTTTCAAATGATGACAGTTGCATATATTGTCAAGAAGAGTATTAAGTCTCTCAGCTGATTACAATTAATTTGGCACCCAGGTACAAATGTGTTTATGCCTGGTTCTCCCAACCTATACAGGGCTCTGTTCACCTGTAAACTCAAAATATCATTAGGAAACTTTCATTCTTCCTCTCAGCTTTTGTAAAGTGCATCATTAAGTCAGAAAATAGTACTGGGTTAAGACAAATTAGAGTAGTTAATAGCTGGCAGCCAGAGAAAGGTTAAGAGACAGGACTGGGAGAATCATTTCTGTTTGAGTTAACCTGAAAGAGAGAACAGCCAGACAGAGTCAAGAGTAAAGTAAGATCAGCAAGGAGTGCAAATTGCCATGAAGTAACTCACTGCCATTCCAGTGCTGTGACTCAGTTTCTCTCCGCCATGATGAACTGCTGCTCATCACTGGGATTCACGCACCATTCTTCCCACAGGTTCCTGGACGAAGGTTTAGTAGCAATGTTGTTGGTGGAGAACTTCCTTGCATAGGCTCTAGGGGTATATAGGTGGTGAGCAAGTCCTCATGTTCCTTCATCGGTTCCTTTGCCATCCCAATCCATGAAGTACTAGGGATGGCCTCATTGGGTCCTACAACCCAGAGTCCCCTTCTTCATGAACTCTTCCCCTTTACTGGAAGACTAAAGTCAGATGGGTTCTAGTTAAGAATCTAAAAATGCTTAAAAAGTTGGGATCACTGGAATAAGATACAGAATGAAACTGATAATTTCAATATAAAGCCTGGGGCTCACTCATTAGATCAAATCTTCCTGGGGGAGATCCTGACTTGACCCTTGACCTGCATGCCCTCCACAAACATTTAGCTGATCACTTGGAAAGTATGAATTTAAATAGCCTCCAATTCTCCACAGACCATTGGGTGTATAAGATGGGAAACCATGGGCAAAATAAGTTTAGTTGGAATGTGCTTAATGTTGATATTATACAGAATTCTGCCACAGGTAACAATGAAAGCCAATCATCCTGATGATATGATAGAGAGTACTGACAAGTTCAACCGTATTTATTAGGCACTTAGTGTTTGTAGACAAAAGCACTAGGTGCTGGGGAAATACCAAGTTTAGATAAGAAATGATTGCTGCTTTCATGGAGCTTACAGTCTAGTGGGGAGAGATGACACATAGATATACAAATAACAATTGCACAAAATGACACATGGGAGAGCCATTAGAACACCACAAAATAAGTGCCAAGTCAGGTCTGGAAGGCAAAAGGAATGGGGGTGGGGGGAAGATCAGGGAAGACTTCCTGGTAGAGGTGACATTGGAACTGGACTTTTAAAAAGGATAGGTAAGAAGTCAGTAGGTAGAGAAGGGGAGTGGCACAGGCATTTTAGGCATAGGGAATAAGGCAGAAAGGCATAAGACTTACTTTAGGGAAAAGCCAGTAGCCCAGTTTGGCTAAATTAAAAAGTGCATGGACCAAGCAAGACATAATCCTAGAGAGGTAAGAAGGCATTATGGAGATTATGGAGAACCTTGAAATCTGGATAAATGAATGTGAACTCAGTAGGGAATAGGGAGCCACTAATGATTTTAGAGGGAGGGGATTAACATTAATTTATGCACAAAGATGAGTTTAACAATGGAATGGAGTAATGGCTTGAAATAGGAAGTAGTGGTTATAGAAGCAGAAATATCTAAGGCTTCATTTGAGGGTAGAGTCACCATGTCCGATTTGGCTACCGTACTGTGTAGTACCTACTTCACAGGATTGCTGTGAGGATCAAATGATAGATAACTTTGTTGTGTATTTGGAGGGAATAGCAAGTCGTACATGGTAGATTTGCAGTTTCATGTGCAATCATCTTTTTTTATTGTACTGTTACAGAAAGGTTTGTTTTGTTATGTGAATTGAAAATAAAATAAATTTTTTAAAATTCTTGGCACACAGTAGGCCCTTAGCAAATGCTTGTTTCCTCCCACCCTCCTCTGCCTGTGTAGGACAGGTGGTCAAGGGGTAAAATTTATCTGAAAAGACAGTGAAAAGTACAGTTCAGAAATGAAAGATGCATTGAGGGGCTCAGAGGGGAAAGCATATAACAGCAAGCTCTAACAGAGGCACAAATTATTGGCCTTTACTGCTATTAATGACATTACTTTCAGAAAGGTTGGAAATAATGGCCTCTCCCTCCCCAAAGATCTTTAAAAGCAAATGGATGATAGGATACTGCCTAGCTGAAGCCCACGTAATAAATGGAGACAATTTTGTTTGAGGCAAGAGGGAGAAAGCTATTTAATGAGTGCTTGCAAGGACGTGGAGTTTCAAATTTCTGGCTCTCAATAGAAGCATGCAAACCCACAAAAATGGCTGATATGCATTCATACCAATTCTAAAGACATGGGGACACAAACATTACTGGAAAAAGAATGGAATGAAGTCCCTCCTTCCTGGGTCCAGGAAGGCAAATTTGACACAAGGCCCTGCAGATAACTCAGCTTTAAACCAAGCCCAGACAGAAAAAAAACCAGCCACATATAGTTCCTCTATTACCCACCAGAATAAAAGAATAATTCCATTATATTCATCAAGCATTCATTAAGCACCAACTGTGTGTTAGGTGATAGAGATAGAAAGAAAAAAAATTAAAGCAGGAGCTTACATTCTGCCGGGGAAAGATATGTTGTCTACTGCTTTTAGGCGAGAGCAGGTCTGAAGCGGTGAGCAGAAGGCCCATGTACCTGCGTGTACATTTTCACCCTATTTCTGATTTAGTCTGGCCACAGTCTAAGTGTGTAAAGCCTACTTGGCATCCCCTGAGGGTTGGAGTCAGAGTTACACCCTTCTGTATTCCAAGCTCTCTGCCAGTTCTATGGGTGATTATGGGGTCATACTTTTTTGAAGGGACATGCTGAATTTGAAAGGAGGAGGCCCATTCCTATAAAAAGCAGAAAGCTACTTCCTCAGTTCACTCCCATAACTCACTGATTACCTCCTTTTAGAGAACTCTGTTCTAGCCACTCATTCAAATAGATGTCCATTAAAAAGTATGATATTTCCAAGCAGATAGACTCTGAACACATGGGGAAGTGACAAAAAAGTCAATGGGCTATCATTGTCATTGTCAACGCTTGCCAGGATTCTAACTTGGAGGGACATAAGAATTGTGGAACATGGGAAACTCGGTTGTTGGCTGAGCACACTACAATTATGGTGGTTGTTTTGTTTCTTGTTGCTATTTGGAGGCAAAGGAGGATGGAGTATAATAATTGAATGAGGTAATAATTGTAAAACACTTTGCAAATCTTAAAGTACTACATAAATGCTAACTATTATTGTTATTATCATCATCATTATCTAGAGCTTTAGAGGGCACATTCATAGGACTGTGTATTATCTATATATAGTGTTTCCAATATAGAGTGTGGGGCACTGAATTGCTGCTAAGAAGCAGGGTAAACCAGGGCATCTGCTTCTCTATTTGAAGTAAATGTTTCATAAGGATGCTGACAGTGTGAAGCCACCATCCCAAAGGTTATCTTGTCTGCTCAGTGTTTGTTTGTTTGTTTGCTTTCAAGGGAATTGGGGTTAAGTGACTTGCCCAGGGTCACATAGATAATAAATAACAAGTATTTGGTCTGAGGCTGCATTTGAACTCAGGTCCTCCTGACTTCAGGGCCAGTACTGTATCCACTGTGCCACCTAGCTCCCTCTTGCTCAGTATTTTTTCAATGGCTCCCTTTATTGCAGGTATTCTTAACCTTTCTTTGTGTCAATTTGGTGAAGCCTATGGACCCTTTCCAGAACAATTTTTTTTTCCTGCTTTTTGGTGAGGGTTAAGTGACTTGCCAAGGGTCACACAGCTAGTAAGTATCGAGTGTCTGAGGCTGGATTTGAATTCAGGTCCTCCTGACTCCAGGGCCAGTGCTCTATCCATTGCACTACCTAGCTGCCCCTAGAACAATATTTTTAAAAGAATAAAATAAAATACATAGGATTACAGAGGAAACCAATTATATTGAAATACAGTTAATAAAAGATGTGTGTACATATGAGTGTGGGGGTGGGGAGCTGTTGTAGCATTTGCCCATTTCTGAGGTATAATGAAATTGAAATTTGTTTTATGTGTCATCTCATCGGATCCTCACAAGAATCCTGCAAGGAATATTTTAGTATCACTCTTTTACAAATTCAGAAACTGAGGCTTAGAGAGTTCAAGTGTCTTGCCCAGCATCACATAGCTAGTAAGCATCTGAGGCAAAATTTCATCTTGGGTGTTCCTGACTCACAAGTCCAGACACCAAGCCACCTAGGGGCCTTTTAAAAAAAAAATTTCATTAAACATTCCTAATTACATGCAAAATTTTTTTAACATTCTTTTTTAAAATTTTGAGTTCCAAATTCTCTCCCTCCTACTCACCCCTCCCCACTCCTTGAGAAAGCAAGCAAGTTGATATTGATTACACATGTGAAGTCATGCAAAACATATTTCCATATTAGCCAATTACAAAAGGAAACACACCAAAAAAAAGCAAGAACAAGGGAAAAAGTTTAAATAGCATGCTTCAATCTGCACTCAGAGTTCATAGTTCTCTCTCTGGAGGTAGATAGCATTCATCATCATGGGTCCTATGGAATTGTTTTGGATCATTGTCTCAATCAGAGTAGCTAAGTCTTTTACAGTTGATCATCCTTATAATATTACTGCTTACTGTTACTGCATACAATGATTCTGCTTGCTTCACTTTGCAAGAATTCATGAGTCTTCCCAGATTTTTCTGAAACCATCTTGTTCTTCATTTCTTATAGCACAATAGTATTCCATTACATTCATATACCACAATTTGTACAGTAATTCCCCAATTGATGGGCATCCCTTCCATTTCCAA
Source organism: Vombatus ursinus (assembly GCF_900497805.2). NCBI lineage: Eukaryota > Metazoa > Chordata > Mammalia > Diprotodontia > Vombatidae > Vombatus > Vombatus ursinus. The sequence goes on from NW_020954610.1 coordinate 65,943,431, forward strand.
TTCTTTGCTACCACAAAAAGAGCTGCTGTAAACATTTTTGTGTATGTAGATCCTTTCCCCTTTTCTTTGATCTCTTTGGAATGCAGTAGTGGGTCAAAGGGTATGCACAGTTTGATAGCCCTTTCTGTGTAGTTCCAAATTGTTCTCTAGAATAGCTGGACTAGTTCACAACTCCACCAACATTGTATTAGGGGACCCCAGGTTAAGAAATCTGCTTTACTATGTTCTAGGGGCCTTTTTTTTTGGACAGTGGGGCCATACCCACCTTCCTAGTCTCACCACCTCCTGCTCACATTGTTGCCTTTTTTTTTAACCTTTGATGACATTCTGTCCTGTGCATTTGGCAATGAGACTTACCTGTTTATCAAATACAGCTGTTCCAGGCTCTGTCTCTGTTCTAGTTTCTCCTGCTGTGGCTGCAACATATCTTGATAACCCCTGAGGGGTTCCTACAATAAGAACCCATAGCCAGTTGTCCTTCATGTTTAATTAAGACTGAGTATCATCACACTTCCTTGCCAAATGCAGAGAATAGGCTTAATTAAGTAAAATGTTTTCTATTTCCAACTGCCAGTCACTAAAAGTAAATAATCCTGCATAATGCAAGAGAACCTACAACCTTGGCAACCCCTACAACTTTTGTGAAAACACCATTCTGGGTGCAACTTAAGAACAAAAGTGCTGATTAAAAATTGGGATAAAACCAACTGATTTTATCGAGATTTCAAGAAACTCACTTCTACCTTCTCTACCCCCCCAATCTACCCTCAGACATTTAGAAGAAGAATGTCCACTGGAGTTAGGATTCTTGTGTTCTAATTATCCTGCTTGCCAAATCACTCTGGAGAAATCATTTAGTGCCTAGAAATATGTTTCCCCAACACTAAGAATAGGGATAACAATAAATCCTGTTTAACTCCCTATGGGTGCTGTGAGGGTTAGATATTTGGAAAATACCCAGAGTTCCTTAGACAAATGATAAAATATGGTTCACTCTGACTTAAATACAAGGTCTGCTTCTCAATGGAAGAAAATGATTCTCCACATGAGGTTGATTATTTCTTCTTGGGCTCCATGGTACTATTCATTCCTGGCAGAACTGGTCCTACGGAAGAAAAGACTGTTTCTCTCAATAGTTATTCTTGCTTCTTATTTTATTTTTTTTTTTAGGCAATTGGGGTTAAGTGACGTGCCCAGGGTCATACAGCTAGTAAGTGCCAAGTGTTTGGTCTGAGGCCAGATTTGAACTCAGGTCCTCCTGACTTCAGGGCTGGTGCTCTATCCACTGTGCCACCTAGCTGCCCCATTATTCTTGCTTCTTAAGCTAACCTAATCTTATCCAACTCGACCCACCCTGAACTTCAAACATCAGACCCGCTCTTCTGATCCAAATATATGTCCTATGGCTTTGGTGTTGTTTGAAAATATCAACAAAGGGGTTCTCAGAAACAGAAAAGGATGGGGGGAAGCTTGTAATAAATGGAAAACTTAACCGTCCCCATTCAGCCAACTTGAATGTTGGCTTAAAAATCTAGTTATTGAGTAAAGGGGAAGAGATGAAAGGGACACTTGGTTCCCTACTTGTTTTGTTTATTTTTTGACCTAAACCTGAATGTTCCAGGATTGGGCAGGACAAAGGGGCAAGGATCAATCACATTCTTTATCTGTAGAGCGATAACAAGGAAAGAGGCATTGCCTGTGGAGTTAGGGGCTTGAGCTTCAAATCCCCACCCTCTGATGCTTATTTCCCATGTGACCATTTAGTTTATCCATCTTTTTTTTTTTTAAAGGCAATTGGGGTTAAGTGACTTACTCAGGGTCAGTTAGTAAGTGTCTGAGGTCAAATTTGAACTCAGGTCCTTCTGACTCCAGGGCTGGTGCTCTATCCACTGCGCCACCTAGCTGCCCTAGTTTTTTTTCATCTTTAAGAGATCGAGGGGGTTATGCTCAATGGCCTCTGAGGCCCCTTCCTGCTCAAGATCTAGAGTCCCTATAATTTCTTCTTTTGACTCTTTGTGGTTGTCTCATGGGTCCATCATGTTTGCAGTAGAGTAAACTGTTACAAGCTCTTTCAGACTGTTTGGACAGAGTCTCTAAAACGAAGAAAACAAGTGAAGGCTAAGGCTCCACTTGGTAATGTTATTTTCGAAGTGATAGGTGAAGAGACAATGGGAATGCTGCCTGAATCCAGCCCAGTGCTATGCATCCCTATGACTTCCTTCCCCCTCCTTTCTTACCCACTACTAGAATTATAGGGCTAGAAGTAATTCTGGAGGCCAACTCATCTAGGCTCCTACATTCAGGGAGTTATCACCCCTGAACTCTAAACTTCCTATGGGGAATTCTCACAGCAGAGATTCTGAGAGAAGCAATGCAGCTTTTGACTTGTCCAAGGTCACACAGTGGGATTGTGGCTCCCTGTTGCTTGGCCAGGATGAACCAGAGATCTGATCCACTTCAGTCAGGGTGAGGATGTAAAGCGATTAATTGTTTGGCAACAACCTTCACCTCTGCTTCATTTCTGCCATTTCCATCTGCCAAGTTTGGCAGCTTTGTTATCTGCCTAAAGATACAAAGTAAGTGAGGCATCAAGGAAAACTGCTGAACCTTGTGCTGTTCCTGTTTCCTCCAAAGAGTAAGGAATCATAGGTCCTTGGCTAGTAAGTGGAAAATCCAAAACAGCCAGCCCTCATTTGATAGATTTCCCTCTGCACAGAGCACCTTTTTTTCCTAAGCATTTGAGAAAGAGATAAAAAGGGTAAGTACCAAGGTCAACAGGAAGCTAGGGGGTGCAGTGATTAGAGCACTGGGCTTGGAATCAAGGAAGATTCATGCTCCTGAGTTCAAATCTGGCCTCAGACACTTACTAAATGTGTAACCCTGAGCAAGTCACTTAACCCTGTTTGCCTCAGTTCCTCATCTGTAAAATGGGCTGGAGAAAAAATGGCAAATCACTCTGGTGTCTCTGCTAAGAAAACCCCAAAATGGGTCACAATGAGTTGGACACAACTGAAAAGACACAACCACAAAAACCAAGCTCAATGGTGACTTACATGGGTCATAAATTTAGAACCAGAAGGGATCTTAGAGGTCATCTAATCCAATGTCTTCATTTTACAGGCTAGGAAACTGAAGCGTAGAGAGTTGCCCTAGGTCACACTGGTAATAAGCAGCAAAGCTAAGATTTTAACCCAACTCTTCTGATGGCAAATACAGTGTTCTTTGTAGTTAGTATACCATGTTGCTTTAATAGTCAATGGGAGTGCCAGTCAAGCCTCAGAACTTAATATGTGTGAATGTTTCCCAGCCATGGCCATGTCATTTGCTCATCTGGGTGTGTCTTACTTGCCTTACAGGTTCACTCTGAAACCATTGCCACCTATGCCCTTTGTGGCTTTGCCAATTTTGGTTCTCTGGGAGTAGTGATTGGAGGACTCAGTAAGTAATAATGTTCTTTCTTCAAACCCCTGTGTGATTTTGATGCAATTTAAACTGAAATGCTTGGTTACTTCATCTGTCCCATTCTCTCTAATACCAGGAAAAAGATCTCACCAGCGCTAGGAAGGTAGGAGAGGAACAATACAGCAATAAATGCATATGCCACAAAAAGACACCCCCCTCAATATATATCAGGGTGGGGAACCTGTGGCCTCAAGGCCACATGTGGCCCTTTAGGTCCTCAGGTGCAGCCCTTTGACTGAATCCAAATTGGATATATCATATGTGTATGAAAGCCTCAGCCCTTTTTAGTGGGTCAGACTCAGAGCCATAGCTAGTAATTCTGGATCCTAGGGCAAGCACAACAAAATATGCCTAGTGTCAAGCAGCTTACAAAGTACTCTTGAAGAAACCTTTTAAGACAAATTCAGCCAGATTGCCAAGTTAAGACCAAGACCCTACAAGTGTGGGGCAGGGTCAAGACTAGAAGCTCATACTACCATTCATGGAAGGAACCACACCATCTGGTAGTTTTCTATTTTAAGTAAATTACTCTTGCTAACTAGGTGCTACTCTTGTTTCCACCTGCTGAAGAATCACTAAAGCTGTCAGTGGTCTCTAAATTTCAGCACTTTAAAGAAAACGCCAGCCCCCTCCTAGTCACAACTCTAGTCAAACTCCTGTCTCCCCCCTTGAGGAGCTCCCCACCAAAAACTGACTGGGCACTTCTATTCAGAAGATGCATGCATTGAACAGTCCAACCCCAGAGCTCCTTCTGGAGATAATACATTTTGGGGGAGGCCTTATCTGAACCCACTAACAACTCCATGCTTGTTCCATATTCCCTAGCATCTATGGCTCCTTCCAGGAAGCGGGACATTGCCGGAGGGGCTTTCAGAGCTCTGATTGCTGGTACTGTAGCCAGCTTCATGACAGCCTGTGTCGCTGGTAAGTGCTCTGCCCTGCCTATCTGCTAATGACCATAAGATGGCAGTGTTTCAGCTTTGGCTTCTCACCTAAGCCCAAAGGATGGATTTATTTTAAAAAAAAAAAAAAAAAAGGTTGAGAAATGGTCCCTCTATTGTACTTAGAGTGGGTAGAAATGGAAAAGCTGAATGGGGGGGGGGAGGATAGGGAAGGGGAGAGGAGGAACACAAAGATTTTTGTTCTTGAATTAATTAAACGAATGTCATTCTAATGTCTAATTTCTAGGCATACTCTCCAGCCCTCCCATGGAGATAGATTGCTATAGTCTTTTAGAAAATGCCTTCAACTCAACTTCACCTAGCAACACAACTGAGCTAGTTACCTGTTGCCAAAACCTATTTACCAGGTATTGTACCCTTGATTACAACTACTTTATATTCCATTATTAAGAGGCTTATGATAGAGTTTGACCTAGAGATACTTTCTTATTATGGCAGTTTTGAAAGGAAGCTTAAGGAGGCAATACACAAAGAAAGGAAAAGTTTTGCAAATGTGGCCTAATGAAAATGTCAGGTCCTAGCATTTGTATAGTCTTTTCAACCTCAACCTTTCATTTTGGCTTCCTTTCGATAATGAACAGGCCTCCCCATCCCCCATCCCTCCCATCCTGTGGTCCTTTCTGAGGTCAAGATGTTCACTTGGTACTGAGATCAAGATCTGATGTTCATTTCAACGTATAATATATTGGTTAAAATCACTGAACTGATAATATCCTGTCCCAGCTGTAAAATGTCCCTTTCCTTTTTCCAGACCAACCTGATGGTGAGGCAATATGCTGTAGTGGATAGGGTACTGGACTTAGAATCAGGGAGACCAGAGTCAAAATCCCACCTCAGGCTCAGTTACCTGGGCTAGTTACTTAACTTTTCTGTGCCTTAGTTCCTTCCCCTCATCTGTAAAAGGAAAAGGTTAGTTAGACTTAATGGCCTTTAATGTCCCTTGCATATTTAAATCTATACTCCTTAGATCCTTCAAAGGTGCTATAGAGACAAGTCCTCCCCTGGGGAAAGGCTTGATCCCAAAAGGCCTGACATCCTTTAGGACACATAGTTATCCCTTCCACAGCCTGACTTTCCTCATCATGGTTTCAATATCACAGTAAGTATAAGAAATTAAATGAGAATTTTGAGGGAGTTTTGCTGAAGCCACAGACGACACAGAAAAAAGTTTAGAAACTCAGAAATAAATATATGTATAGTATTGTATAATCTCAACATATTTTATATTTTAACACCATGATAATCCAGACTTTTCTGGTACAAAGAGAGGGCCAAAAATTTTTATATGGATTTTCCAGGTTGCAAGGGTACCACACCCTTAACCCTCCCTGATGTGGAAGGATGACTGTATATATAAAGTCATTTGTCCATGGTTGCACTGGCTGGAATGAAGAGTTATGTTACTATGACTTCCCATCCTCGGGCAATTCTAATAGATCTAACCATGGTCCTAATTCCAGAAGAAAAATACTGTCTTTGTGCCTTATTGACATATTAGAAAATCCACTTAATTATTTTTTTTCTCTTTGGCTTGGGGTTTCCTCTATCCACCAGCACTGACACCAGCAACACCAGTGATATTTTACCAGGAAGCTTATCTACCTTGAATGGCTGCTGTCTGGTGCTGAATCCAACTACATTTAACTGTGATTGGGTCACTACTTCATTCTGAGCTTAGTCCCTTCCCAAGATGGTCCCCAGAACAAGCTTCAATCAATTTGAAGGGAACAATGTGAAAATGAATTTATGTGATCACACTTCTTTATTGGGGGAAGGAGGAGTTGTGGGAGAATATCAGATACTATTTATAGATTAATTTTTCTACATGGAATCAGCATGGACTGGAAGAGAAAGAGAACAATAAGTATGACCCATCAAAAACTATTCGCCTCCTCTGTCCCCTATCTCTCCCCAACAAGGACACTAGGCTGTTCAGATATCCTGATGGAATCATCTCTTTATTCTCTTCATTGTCATTTGGGTTTGGTGTTCCAGAACACTTCACCTGAACACAGGTATTAATAAACTAATAAATTCACCAATAAAAAAAAGCTCTGCTCACCAGTCGCTCGTTTGACATCCTGAACTGGAGGTCCAAAGAGACCCCCTAGAATCATCATCAGTTATAGACCATCCTGATTTCACTGGGTCTGATTTGAAACAAGACATTTACATCAGACCTTAGAAAGTCTCAATGCAACTGTCCATGTAAAAGCAGACAACTGACTATTTCAGAGAGAAGCAGTGTCACCCCCACCCAAGGAGATAAGACAAGATGCCTAAAAGTAAGAGGAAAATGTCCATTCCACTCTCAGATTCTTAAGAGGCACAATTTGAAAAACAAAACCAAGAGAAAGATCTGCTACCATGGTTACCATGGTGAAATCCACATTCACTATTCCTTATCTATGGTTTTGAGAGAAAAGCTGTCTCCAGCTATGATACCCTAGGGAAGTGGCTAGGCCTCTGTGTTTCAGTTTTGCCAATGGCAAAAGGGGAAGACCACCAGTTCGAATCTACTTCACAGAATTGCAGGAGGGGGCACCCTGATGACTAATGGGTAGAATTCCTGAGTTCTTAGACACAAGGATATAATTACTTTGTAGGCCCAGCATTTAGGATATTTATTAAAGTGTCATTCGTGTTACTCAGTAATAGAAATTCAAAGGGAAAACCCAGGATCATCAGTTTGGGATCATCTCAGCCCCAGCAGGTTACAGTGAAACAATAACAATCAATCAGAGTGTCCTGTGTATTATTTTCACTCTTGTAAGTTATCTTCTGTACCTTGAGGCCAGATAAGCTTGACTCCCAAGAATTTTGGGAGACTTTATAGGGTTGGGAGATTTAAGAATACAGTTTCTTTCCCTTTAACCTTTCAAATGTTTGTGAAATTCAACAACTGTACATTTGTGCACAATGAAAATAAATATAAAATATTTAAATAGTTTTTACTAGTATTTCTATAATGCACTTTAAGGTAAGTCCCTGTTTTCAACTGTGTTCCTGAGATATTTAAAAGGGGGGGGCAGTGGGGAGATGGGTCGGATGGGAGAACCAAACACACCAACAAACAGTACATAACCAACAAGTACAACCAAAAGTCCTTTCTATATTGTACAAGAAAGCTGATCTTATGATTTACAATTGTTATTTGCAACAGCCTTAGACCACTCATCAGCCAAACTATGTCTTTGCTCAGAAAGTTCCACCCCATTCCTAGTCATTTCCAATTGCCAAGGCTATAACTGAGACAAGGTGACTGGGGCATTGTCCTAGGCTATCAAAATTTAGAAGATGCTGAAAGTACTTTAGCTCGTAGAAATAACTGAGTTTAAAATCAGATAGTAAGAATAGTTCATTGAAAGTGGAAGCCACCAGATGGTGAAACTCTCTCCTCTCCTTTCCCTCTCCCTTTCCCCCTTCCCCTCCTCTCTTCCCCTTTCCTCTCCTCTCTCTGCCACACCCTCCCACCAAAAAACTATGTAAGCATGCACTTTGGGTGAACTGCTCTCTAGTCCTGCCCTGTTGTCTCTCCTGGTGGCAGCTTCCTCAGCATGGGCATTAAGCATCCTGAGAGAGGTCTCCACCCAAAGGGGCTGATGTTCAGGGACCTCTAACTCCCCATCACGGGGTGGTATCCAAGGTACAAGGGTTTAATGGTAATGTCCTTAGGTCTCTTTCTCAAACTGAACCTGTCTTTAAACATCAACATCTGTTTGTCTTGGGAGTATTGTAGGAGGTTTGCTCTGGGTACAAGACTGCCAGACAACAAGATAATCTCTCCACTGTTATCCCCTGGCCTTGTGTTTCTCTGCTACATCGTTTGTAGCTGCTTTCAGCTTTGAAGGATTCAATGATAGGTAAAAGAGGAAAAAGTCCTAAAAATACCAGAATCCTCAGATAATTTTGCCCTTTTCAACAACATTCAATGCTTACTTAAATGTCTACAATTCTAGTCAAGTTTACTGCAATATGAACTTCTGTCAACTGAATCTGGTTTTTCCACTGACTTAGATTTTAATGATAACAACTGACTTGGGGGAGAGGGAAATCTGTGATTTCTTTGACCCTGGAAACTCCCAGGAAAGAAATATCTTCTGTCATGTGGAATTACACCTGCTTTTAGAATCTTAGTCTTAGAGTTGCCTGAGACACCAATGGGTTAAGTGACTTACCCAGGGTCACATACACAGTATGTATCAGTCAGGGCTTCAACACAAATTGAGGCAGCTCCAAGATGAGCTCTCTATTCATTCTGCCTTTCTCAACTGACATGTATATGGCACTTTAAATTTTGCAAAGAGTTCTCCATTCATGATGGCATTTGAACCTCATAACAACCCTATCATATAGGTCTTACAGGTACAAATGAAAGGGAAAGAGATGAGAGTATAAACATTTATTAAACACCTACTGTGTATGAGGCACTATGCTAAGTGCTTTACAATTATAATCTCATTTGATTACCTTATTCTTCAAATAAAGAAACTGAAGCTCAGTGATATGAAGTGACTTGTCCATGGTGAGGTCTTGCTAACTCTCCATTGATAATGCTATGCTACCCTCCCCCTCACAAGAGATGTTACAATGGGAAAAAATAGATAGTGATTGAAATTCAGTGATATAGGAAATGCCTAGGTAAGAAAACTCTCTACCAATTGGCATCTTCTCTGCAACTTGAGTCATAGAGAGTTGCCCAGAGCACCAAGAGGTAAATGTTGCCCAAGGTCACACTGTCAGAATGTATTAAAGGTAGGACTTGAATCCAGGTCTTTTTGGTTTCCAAGTCAACTTTTATACACACTACACTACACTAGTATAATACAATAAGTGAATTTAATACAAGTAAGGCACAATACCTGCCCTTCATTGGCACTCAGCCCTACTTATCTTCGTGAACTTGGTCAAGATTAGCTGAGTTTTTTCCCTTGGAGACAAGGGACTATAACCCTTAGAATCCAGAGAGACAAAAGACCAAATCTTTGTATTGGCCCTTCACCTGTTTTTTGTTTGTTTTGGCATGGCCTGCTGAGGCCATTCTAGAATGGATTTAAGGCATAGGACTCTAGGACCCCCTGTGCTGTTCAATGTTAACACCCCCAACATACATATGCACTCACACGTGTTACAAGGACTTCATAACAACAGAGATGACTAGATGACTAACATGCAATCATCCATAAACACGTCTACCTAATTACCTTTTATTTCAGTTAAATGTCAATCTTCTTTCTTCTGACAGCAATTGAATGAACACAATTGAATGAATACGGGAGGTCACCATGAGGTGCTTAGGACTCAAACTAGGTCTATGAGGAAGCAGCTAAGGCCATACTTTTCTAATCATAGAACATCTCAAAAATCATAAAATCTTAAAAGAAAGGTTCTGAAGGGCTGATGAGAACAGAATGTACTAGGAGGAACTGACTCATTTCCATACACACTTGAGATGAAAAAAATCTTCATTCATATTTTAGATAGGCAAAAGTACAGGCAAAAAGAAGAAACATTCCTTATAGTTCAACAGAGGTGAATCATGGGGTATTGAGAAAAAACTACTTGTTGCAATATTTAGCCTCATAAGAAAATTTAAAATTCCAAGCAGGAAGGAAAATAGAGAAACAATATAAATCTCCTTGAAGGCAAGGGCTGTTTTTTGTCTTTGCATCCCCAGCATCTAGTACTGTGTCTGTCAGATAGTAAATGCTTGTAGAATTGAATATATATTTTTGAAAATATCACAGGCTTTTAATAAAAACTTTTTTTGTGTGTGCAAAGGATGTCCCAAAAGTCTTTAGTACACTTACATTTTCATAGCTTCAAACTGCTCTAAGACGTTGGAGATAGCCAGTGAAAAGGTAATAGCTGACTTTTGCAAAGTGTTTTATATACATTATCTTGTTTGAGCCTCATGCTTTGTTGTTGTTTGTCCTTCATTCTCCAAGAAGACCAATGAAGGTGATATTTTGATTTGCAAGTGACTTGCAACCCAGGGAGGTAGGTACTATGGGTTTTATAGATGAGGAACCTGAGGTTCAGAGGGGATAGGTGACTTATCCCTGGTCCCACAGCTAAAGTATAGAGATGAAATTGAGCCCTATCTTCTGAACTCCAAATCTAGCACTAATCCACCCACTGAAGTTACTGACTCACCAGCTGAATATAAAATGTACTTTGAGGGAGTCAGTTTACCTAGGGTGAGGACAGATTTGCAGGGATTTTGATAGACAGTCAAGTCGATGAGTATTTTATTAAGTGTTTACTAAACTCAGATAGCCAGGAACTAGGCTAAGAGCTAGAGATACAAAGAAAGGGGAAAGCAGTCTCTGCTCCAATTTAGTTATAAAACAATAGGCATTAGAGAAGTCATCTGATAGAGAAGGAAATTATATGGCCCTATAATTCTTCACTGTGACCATGATCATCTTAAGTATATTGTTCTAACCAAATAAGAACCTCCTTCATCTTACAAATAGTAGATTAGTAAAGAACCAGAAAACCTTAACATTTAGAATCAGCACCTACCCTGGGGACATGTGCACATTAGACACGCTGTAATGATCACAAAGTAACAAAGTTGTGATAACCTTCCATAGTCTTCCAAAGACTACCTTCCCTTTTTTATTCTACCTCCCACAAGAGTTGTATGCTGAAATCATCTAAAACATATTACAAACCAACCTTCCTAAGCAATCCATTTTAACCTTTAAGAATCTTCAGCCCACTAATTCTCGTGCCTAATCTCATTCTCTCTAGCTGTAACTTAAGCTTCTTTTCTCTTAGGCAGGTGTTCAGTGGAGAGGAAATGTCAGGTGTCCCAAAGAACAATCCATTGCTTACCAGCAGAAACCCTAAACCTTTCCTATATCCAGGGCAAGTTGATATCTTCTCAATGTTTTTCTATTCAAGATAAATAGTCAAATATTTTTGTAAAAGGTGATGCAAATCAATATTTCTTAAGTCCACTGCTTGGGGCAAAAAAAGCTATCGGCTTAAAATTAACATTAAGCAACTATTGGTATATATGACTTAGGTTAACGGGTTTCCAAATAAGAGTTTGAATCTAAATCTTTAGTTAACAGGTGATTATGCATAATGTGACAAGCCAGAAAACCGAGTTGGAAATTGAACAGATGTTACCTAGCTCCAAATCCAGCATTTTTCCCTCTTAAGCACTGCACCTACTGCCTAAGGGTGTATTTTAAACCATCATTACTATTGTATTTCAATGAATATCTTCATTCAGTTTACTTTTCTGAAGCTAACCAGAATTAAGACAAATCAGCACAATGCACAATGAAAAAAGCTTTTGGTGATGAGATTATCCCAGTTTACGTGCGGAATTTCTTCCTTGTCACATTTATAATAAACACTTCTGGGAGCTAGGAAAGTTTTTTCTTTATCTACAAAACAACTTCAGCACCTTTGCTATAAACAGCAAATGTTTAATTTCAAAATCTGTGAAGCATTCTAATTTTTATGCACATACATTTTGGATATTCATAATGGAACTAACATTATTTTGGTTAATCCAACTAATCTTGCCCTTACTGCTTCTCTCCCCTTAAGTCTTTATGCTTATTTATTGACCTTAAATGAGACTTCTGTAGTTTTGGTCTTTGGGTTGCAGATGAATTACAGAGCAAGAAAAGCTAAGGAAACACATATTAAGTGATAGCGAGTGGTGTTTTTTAAGATTAATTGGCATTCCAAATAACAAAATTCTTCTTAACCTTGATAAAATTGCTCAGCCTCAAATACAAAACAAGAATCACATTTGCAATTGTCCTCTCAGGGCTGCTGACAAATCAGAACGAAAAAGAACTATAGTTTTCCTAGCATCAATATGAAAAAAAATAATTCTTAAGCAAGGTAATTTACAATCATCCCCTAACTGAATCAGTAGTGTGGGCTTACATTCTTTGTAAGTCAGTTTCACTTGATGAATGATCTGATTAAATTAAAGCTCTAGAAAACAACTCCATTTATTGGGCATATTTGCTAAAGAGAAAATCTTGATTTCCAGAGAGGTAATCCTTCACTTTCCCCTGTGACTCACCTTGAGAATTGAGTCTTGGGGCAATAAGGAATTGTTTGACCCCCTGCTAATCAAAATCCTGCCCTGGTGACAGTCATTCCTGGGGCCCAGCTTTTCCACCATTTCCAGCATCAAGCTGCATCAGAAAAGGCAGAAACATATTCTATAGACCTTAGAAAAGGTTCCATTCCTGCAATCTGTGTCTTTATTATTGTTTCTATAGCAACAGACTGTGGTGTCCCAAACAGAGGATGATGTGCTTGTTGCAGCATCCAAAAGAGTCCACAGGACTGGAAAAATCCTTTTTTTTAAAGGACTATGGAAGTAACCAGGAAGAAGTCAATCAAATTCCATTTAAAATCTATTCACTGGGTTTGGGTGGTGGGGTGAGGCAGAAAAAGCTCTACTGGTTTCCAAGTTTATATTTGATCCTATTTTCTTATGAATAACAGCAAGAATACCAAGGACATATCTTGGATCCTGGACCTTTCATCTTAGTCTAAGAACATCCTCATTCACAGGGTTCAAATGGGACACTTACTAGGTCTCCAAGTTAAACCCATTTGTCCTAGGATGATGGGGTCATAAGTTTAGAGCTGGAAGGGACCTCCAAGGTCATCGATTCCAACTTCCTCATTTTACAGATGTGAAAACTGAGGCCCAAGGAGATGAAGTGACTTGATCATAGTCAAGGGTTAAGTAGCCATGCTGGAAATTGAACTGATGTTGCCTGGCTCCAAATCCAGCCTTCTTTCCACTTGAGCACTCCACCTACTCCTGCCCAAGAGTCTCTGCAATGGAAAGACAATTAAGGGAATGTAAGCTTGACTTATAAGGGAATCTACACTATTCTGGGACCAAGTAAAGCAACGAACACAAAGTACCAGCAAAAGAATTCCACATTCAATGAGAATTTCTGGGAAAACTTTAGTTGTTTGATGGAAAATGGGTTTAGATTTGCAACTTATAACATCACAATTAATGTTAAACAAGTAAAATACCCAAAATTACATAGAGGACAAAAAGAAAGATATTCAGTTTGCTAATGAGAGTTGCACACAGATTTTAAGCTGAAGTTCCATAGCATCTAATCATCTAGTCTAACCCTCTCATTTTATAGATGAGGAAACTGAGGTCCAGAAAAGATGTAACTGCTCAATGTCACAGAAATAGTTAAGTAGCTAAGCCCAGGTTTGAAGCCAGCTTCCCTGACTCCAGATCCAGCATTCTATCTCCTGCAGCCATGGGATATGAATTTATAACCAACTTCAAGATACTATTAGATAAAAAATAGACTGCTTTGATAATAGATGGAAATCAAAACTTTTTTGCGTCAATAAAATAACTGAAGCTAGAATAAGAAAAAAATATATGTACTAGGAAAGAAAACCTTTGTAAAAATACCTCTCATAAAAGTCTAACACCTAGAATCTATGGAGAATTAACACAAATCCATTAGATAAAGAACTATTCCCCAAAAGATAAGTGGGCAAAGAATATAAGAAGAAACCCAGACTATTAGCAAAAATCTTAAAAGGCACTCAACATATCTAATAATCATAGAAAGGAAAATTAAAACAACTTTGAGGTATAACCTCACACCCATCAGATCAACAAAGGTCATAAGATCATTGAATCACCTATCTACCACTGGAAGGGTCTTCAGAGGCCAGATAATCAAACTCATTTTACAGATGAGAAAACTGAGCCTATGGGAAGTTAAGTGACTTGCTAAGGTCACAGATAGTAAGCATCAGATGATAAAAGACAGAAAAATTCAATGTTCACAGGTATGTAGGAAAATAGGCACAATGATTCACTGCTAATAGACCTGTAAATGATTTCGACCATTTTGGAAAATAACTTAAAATCAACTAAGAGAAGTTACAAAATCTGTTACTATCTTTTTTTTTTTTTTTGCCTAGGCAATGGGGTTAAGTGACTTGCCTAGGGTCACCCGGCTAGTAAGTGTTATGTGTCTGAGGCCTGATTTGAACTCAGGTCTTCCTGACTCCAGGGCCAGTGCTCTATCCACTGCACCACCTAGCTGCCCCCAAAATCTATTACTATCCAGAGGAGATCAATGACAAGGTAAGACCTACTGACACAAAAATATTCTTAGAAGCATTATTTCCAACAGCAACGAAGAAACAAACTCTGCCCAGTGATTTAGAAATGACTAAACAAATTGTGATATAGATATAGATATATATAGATATAAACATATACATATACACATATGGATATATATGGATATTACTGTACCATAAGGAATGATTGAAGAATTCAAAGAAATATGGGGAGACTTGTATGAATTGATGCAAACAGACAAAACAGAACCTAAAGAATATTCTGCTCAATTACTATAATTATGTTGACTAAGACAACTTAAAACATGAAGGAAATGGAAGCAAAAAACATCAGATTCTGGGCATTGTGGTGCGTACCAATAATCCCTTCTAATAGGAAGACTGAAGTCAGTAAGCCCTTGAACTGGAGAGTTCTGAGTTGCAGGAAGATTGAAGTCAATTAGGTAACCACGTGAAATCTGAAACCAATATGGTGAGCTCCTGAGAGTAGGGAGCCATGTGGCTGTCCTTGGAGGGGCAATACACCCCAGGTCAGAAGTGGAGCGAGTCAAAGCTCCTTTGCCAATCAGTAATAGGATAAAGTCAGTGATTTTCCACTGTACTTCCACTCTGGGAAAGATAATGAGACTTGGTATCTTAAAAAAAAAAAAGGATGGGTGGAGGATAATATCTGTATTAACTTATAATGTACACATCTATCCTTTTACTGGAAATTATCAAGTAAAGGTAGGCTAAGTCAACAAGCACGTGTTAAGTGCCTACTATGTGCCAGTACTGTGCTAAATGCTAGGGATACAAAGAAAGTCAAAACATCCATCCCTGCCCTGAAGGAGCTCACAGTCTAATGGAGGAGATAACATGCAAGCATCTATGTATAAACAAGATACATACAGAATAAATCACAGATAATCTCAGAGGGAAGCCATTAAGATTAAGGAAGACTAGGAACAGCTTTTTGCAAAAGATCAGACTTTACCTGAGATGTGAAGGAAACCATAGAAGTCATGAGGCAGAGAGGAGTAGGGAGAGAATTCCAGCCATGGGTGGTGGGGCAACCAGTGATTATCATAGAGATTCTTGTGCCAATACAAGTGGAACCAGATGGCCTCTGAGGTCACTTTCATCTATCAACTCACAAGAATTTATTAAGTGCCTACTATGCACTAGGTGCTAGGGATACAATAAAATAATGAAACAATCCCTGCTCTAAAGGAGCTTGCATTCTAACAGGGGAGACAACAAAGACAAATGTGTATATAAAGTAAATACAAGGAGAAAATGATAAGCTAGTTAAATACAAGGTAGGTTGACAGGGAACTAGAGAGAAGCTTCTACAAGAAGCCTTTCCAGAGCTTAGCACTGTGCCTGGCACATAGTAGGTACGTACTACATGTTTATTGTTTGATTGATAGAAGGCAGTGATTGAGCTGCATCTTGAAGAGAGGGATTCTGTGAGACAGAGGGGAGGAAGGAACGCATCCCAGGCAACAGTCCAAAGGCAGGGAGGTGGAGGTGGAGTCATCTGAGGACAGAGAGATGACCAATTTGGCTGGATCAAAGAATGCAGGAGGGTGAATCATTTACAATGAGGCTGGAGAAATAGGTTGGGGCCAGATCGTGAAGTGAAACAGAGGTGTTTCTATTTTGTCCTGGATGCAATAAGGAACCATTTGAGGCTATTGAGCAGGGGAGAGACCTGGTCACATTTTCACTTAAGGAAAATCATGTTAGCTAGCTGCTGGGTAAAGGATGGTTTCAAGTGGAGAGAGATTTGAGTCAGGGAGACCAATCAGAAGGCTGTTTCAATAATCTAGGCAAGAGGTGATGAATGCCTGAATCAAGGTAGTATCTATGTGAGTAGGGAGAAGGGGATATCAGATGTATCTAGGAGGAGAAAGTGATTGGCAATATCAAATGTAGCAAATAGGCCAAGAAGGATGATTACCAAAAAGAATGTCAGATTTAGCAATTAAGAGATCCCTGGCAACTTTGGACAGTGTACTTCTAAGTCAAGTGACGGGATTGAAAACCATCTGGCAAAGGTTTGAGAAGTGAAAGGGAACGAACTGGAGGCATAGAGAGTCGACAGCTTTTATTAGGAGTTTAAGAAAGGGAGGAGGAGCAGCTAGGTCATGCAATGGATACAGCATTGACCCTGAAATCAGGAGGGCCTGAGTTCAAATCTGGCCTCAGATCAAACACTTGACACTTACTAACTGTGTGACCCTGGGCAAGTCACTTAACCCCAATTGCCTAAATAAATAAATAAAAGAAAGGGAGGAGAGATATAGGACAATAGTTTGAAAGGATAATATGAAGGCTTTTAATAGAATTTTGAAGCTTTTTATTTATATTTATTATAATAATATTAATTAAAAACCTATTGATAATTATTTTTATTCTGTTTTTATTTTTTATCTAAGATACTATTGAAGGTTACATATTTATTTTACCAAGAACCCTTTTGAAGGGGAAAGAGAAGGGAGAGGGGCCAGAAGAAAGAAAGAGGGGAGGGGGAGAAGGAGGGAGAAAAGGGGAAGGGATAGTAGGAGGAGAAGAGAGAGGTGGTGGGAGTCAAGGGAAGAAGATTTGAGGGGGCAGGCTGCTGTAGAAGACAGAAGCAGATAGGATTGAAGGCACATGTACAGAGATTGACCTTGACAAAGAGACAGCCACTTCATTGTCAGAGTCTAAGAGAATAGAGGAGAGAAAGACAATAGGTGTCAAGGGTTTTTCAGATGAAGAGAAGAGGATAGACTTAACTCTACAAGAAAGAATGAGTTAGTCATACAGAAGTAATAGGAACCTTGAGAGAAAGTGACCAAGTCCTCTGAGAATTCATAATAGCAATAAAAAAAAAAAAGGAACTCAGCTTATGTTGGGCACGTACCCTGTAAGCACTTCAGAAAAACAAATCTCAAAAAGGTTGGCAACTATAACGTGGTTCATTGTTGTTCAGTTGTTTTTCAGTGGTGTCCAACTCTTCATGGCCCCATGTGGGGTTTTCTTGGTAAACTGAAGTGGTTTGCCATTTTCTTCTCCTCTAGCCGCCCACCAATAAAATGAAAGGGTTGGATAAAACAATCTTTAAGCCCTCTTTTAAGTTTTAGGTGTATCATAGTATGAACTCAGATTTTCTAGATTTCAGGCCCAGCACTCTAACCACTGTACCACCTAGCTACACCATTATGGCTCATCACTGGCTTATTGAATTGTAGAATGATTAAGTGGCTTGCCCAGGGTCACTCAGGCAGTAAGTATTTGAGGCAAGATTTGAAGTTGTGTCTTCTTGACTCCCTATATATGAAAACTCAGATTTTAAAATAACATAGAAGCAATGTTAAGTAGCAGATGATGGATACAAAAATGTGTCAGAGACCTTTAAAAATAGTGTGAAGTGGGGCAGTTAGGTGGTGTAGTAGATAGAACACTGGCCTTGGAGTCAGGAGAACCTGAGTTCAAACCTTACCTCAGACATTTACTACCTGTGTGACTCTGGGCAAGTCACTTAACTCTGATTGCCTCCTCTCCCACCCCCACCCAAAAAAGAATAGTGGTGAGATCTAAGGTTCACAGTAAAGGAAAGTGGTCAAGAAATGCTAAGAACAATAAAAACCTATACTGGTGAAAAGAGGAAGGTCAAGGAATAAAATGTCACCTCAAGGAGACAGGGATAATGGAAAAAGACAACTCGGAAAAAGTAATACTACTCAACCTTTCTTTGGCTTCTGTTTTCTCTGCCAAAATAGAAAAATATTTAGTTTGGAAGGATATGGGTCCTATCTTATTTATCCCTTTATCTCTACTAGTATCTAGCATAGTGAATTTCACATAGCAAGTGCTTGGTAAATGTTTCCTGAATGAATGAAATTAGGTAAGAGGAAAGAAGGTAGTGAGAGAAGGCAAGGGGGGAGGGGGAAAGCTAGCATTTATTAGTCACATGCTAAGCACTTCACAATATTATCTCATGTGATCCTCACAATAACCCTAGGAGGTAGGTTTTATTATTATCTTCACTTTGCAATTGAGAAAACTGAGGCAGATAGAGGTAAAGTGACTCATCAAGGGTCATACAACTAGTAAGTGTCTGAGGCCAAGGAAAACTGGAAAGTAGTCTGACAGAAACTAGGTATAGATTAATATCTCACACTTTATACCAAGATAAACTCAAAAGGATACATGATTTAGACATAAAGGATGATACCATAAACAAATTAGGGGAGTATGGAAGAAATTACCTGTCAGATCTATGGATAAGGGAAGAGCTCATGACCAAACAAGAAAGAGAGATTCGTGGGAGGTATAATGGATAATTCTGATTACATAAAATTAAAAAGTTTTTGCACAAACAAAACCAATGCAGCCATAATTAGAAGAAAAATGGGAAACTGGAGGGGGGGATTTGTGGCAAGTTTTTTCTGATAAAGGTCTCATTTCTCAAATCCATAGATTTATATATTTTATAGATCTCTCCCTATAGAGAAGTGAGCCAAATTCAATAATTCATTCATTTATTTATTTCTTAGTGAGGCAATTGGGGTTAAGTGACTTGCCCAAGGTCACACAGCTAGTACATGTCAAGTGTTTGATCTGAGGCCGGATTTGAACTCAGTTCCTCCTGACTTCAGGGCCAGTGCTCTATCTACTGCACCACCTAGCTACCCCTCCAAATTTATAAAAATAGGAGGCATTCCCCAATTTTCTACTGTTGGATAAAATGTTAATTATTCAGATTAAACTTAAAATTAGTTGTGGATTCTTGAAGAGCCAGTTGTTAAACATTTACCAGCACATGTCCTTGTTAAGATATGCTAGATCTTTGAGGTTCAGAACACTGGACCTTCACAGGTTCTTTATGGTGTCTCCAGACAGAATACTAGGGAGCCCTGAGCCAAAAGATATGAACAGGCAGTTTTCAGAGGAAGAAATCAAAGCTATCAGTAGTCATTTTAAAAAATGCTCTAAATCATTAATAATTAGAGAAATGCAAATTAAATTGCTTCTTAGGTACCAATTCATACTCTTTTGATTGGCTAAGATTTCAGATAAGGAAATTGACAAGTGCTTGAAGGGACATTGGAAAATAAGTATACCAAAGCATTGTTGTTGGAGCTATGCAATGGTCCAATCATTCTGGAAAACAATTTGGAATTATACCCAAATAATGGGGTAGGGGGGAGGTGATGGTCATACCTGAATCTCAGGAAGAATGCTTTGGCAACTGAGTAAGAAGATGGCCTAGAGTGAGCGAAACTTGAAACAGGGAGACCTGCCAGAAGGCTATTCTGGTGTGAGGTGATGAGGTTCTGTACCATGATAGGAGCAGCATCAGAGGAAATAAGGGAGTGTAGATTGCAAAAGTAGATCAATAAGACTGGATGGACATCATGGGGTGTGAGAGAGATTGAAGATTTAAGGATGACACTTAGGTTGCCAGCCTGGGGAACTTGGGAGATGGTAGTGTTCTCAGCAGTAACAGAAATTAGAAAGAGGGGAGGATTTGGGAGAAAAGATAACGAGATCAGTTTTGGACATGTTGAATTTAGGATGTGTATAATGATGATAATGATGATGATGAGCTAGCATTTATGAAGCATTTTAAGGTTTTTATATTATACACTAGGTAGCACAATGGATAGAGTGCTAGGCCTGGAGTCAAGAAGATCTAAGTTCAAATCTGACCTCAGATATTTACTAGCTGTGTAACCCTGGGCAAGTCACTTAACTCCTGTTTGTCTCAGTTTCCTCATCTGTAATATGGAGATAATAATAGCACCTACCTCCAAGGGTTGTTGTGAGCATGAAATGAGATAAGAATTGTAAAGCACTTAGCATAATGCCTGGAACATAGTAAGTGCTATATAAAGTTTAACTACTGTTATTATATTATGTTATGTTGTATTATGTTATACAGTATTTATGTTTGTTAATGTTTATGTATGCTAACTCATTTGATCCCCAAAATAACCTTGTGAGATAGGTCCTTGTCCCCATTTTACACATGAGAAAATTAAGGCAGCAACAGAATGATTAAGTGGCTTGGCCAGGGTCACTCAGATAGTATGTATTTGAGGCTAGATTTGAAGTCGTGTCTTCTTGATTCCATCCCTTGCCCAATCTACTTTGCCATCTAGCTGCCTGGGACATCCAGTTTGAGATATCCAATAGGAAGCTTGGATGCAAGGTCAGGAGAGAGATTAGGGATGGATAAACTGAGGTGAAAGTAGTCACTGTAATTTCTCATTGGACTTCTTGATCATTATTCAGTGTGGTAGGAATTTCAGGTTTTTACAACAGTATGTATATGGGCAGCAGGGCAACGACATTGGCCAAAAGTCCTGTTTACCTTGTCTTAAAGAAAACATACATCATTGCTGAGGCAACTAGGTGGTGTAGTGTATGAAGCGACAGACTTGGAGGAGGATCTGAATTTGAATCCTGCTTCAGATACTAGCTGTGTGGCTCTGGGTAAGTTACTGGGCACCTCTCAGCCTCCATTTTCTCAAGGGATATTAATGGCACCTCACTCACAGGGATATTGGCAGTATCAAAATGAGATGGCATGTGTAAAATGTTTTGACAAACTTAAAGCACTGTATAAATGTTAGCTACTATTACAGTTGCTCATCATAAAAGAATGCCAATGTACATATAAATGTGTTGGACAGCAGGAAGAAAGGGGAGGACGGTCAGTATTGGAAACAAGGGTCAGAAAAAAAGGAAATAATACTTCCTTTTCTGTCACATTTTAATGGTTTGATGAAAAGCTATTAGAACTATCAGCACCCATCTCCCCCACCCCCACCCCAGTCTTAGCTTTTCCCTTACTCCAAGAATAGCCAGAGGGAAATTTTATTTCCCCAAGCCCTGTTATATTGAGTTGGTGAAGACCTTCCAAACCACTGCCTGGTCTATTTATCAAGTTATCTCTGTGAATGTGATTCACTTCCTTCTCCTAAAATCCCTAGTCCTTGTTTTCTGCTGGCTGGACTGACAGCTCCAATTTACACGAATCTGCCACCAATACTCCTAATGTCTCACCATCTCCCCTCTTTCTTTCCTCCAGCTACCTGACTCCCAGAGTCCAATCAGATTAGCACTCAACAAATGGTAAAGCAGTAAGAATCAGAGCTGAGTATTAAGCTGGCTGTTTCCAATGCATTTGGAAACTCAAAGCAGACCATGATATTCTCCTGTTGCTATGGCACAGGTGACTCAATGTATAGTTACCAGCCTATGAACTGAAAGACACTGATCACTATGCACTGGTTGCCATGGTGAAGACAGAACCAAGGATACTTTCTCCATATTCATTGGTGACTTGAATGTCAGGTGGCCAGAAATGTCAGGGAGTTCTAATAGCCTTTCATCAAATCATTAAAATGTAGGCTTTGCATTCAGTTGTATGCAATGGATTTTAGGGATGTGTTTTGCAAAAGAAAGGAGGTAGAAAAGGGGGGCAGGGGGAGGTTACAGACAGCATTTCAGCCACCCAGAAAAAAAAAAGAATATTCCTCACTTCAACAAAATATTTTTTTATGCCTTTCTCACAGGAAATTTTCCACCAAATCTTTATAAGTATGACATTTAAGTGGGGAAATTACTCCTCTCCATTCTGCTGACATAAATTAAAATCCTAAAATAAGACACATAAGTATAGAGAATGCAGTAGATTACAATTAGCTCAAATAATAACTGTAACAATAATAACTGGCATTTGTATTGTTCTTTAAAATTTACATGCATGATTTCATTTTTACCCCAAAACAGTGAGATAGGGACAATAGATATTAGATAGACTAAAGATAATAGCTATCCCCTTTTTACACATAAAGAAACTGAGTCTGAGAGAGGTTAAGTGAAGTGCCTGTCCACACAGCTAATAACTGTCAGAGAGAAGATTTAAACCTAGGTCTTCCTGACTCCATATCTAATACTCTAACCATTTTGAAGTAGCCCAATGCTTGAAAATAATAACAGCAATATTGATACTAATTATTATTATAACAGTAACAGTAATAATTCAAAGATATAATTCTGAGAGATCTGGTGTACTCCTCAGAACTAGTACTGTGTAACCATTTATACAAGGCTGTCACTCCTACCAAGAAACTAAATAAAAGTCACAGTTTTTGAAATTCCTTAAGGTATGTATACTGTGTATAAATAATTTGTGTGGCTGGTTTGGAGGACAAAGGAAAACAAGATAAAAGGAATTGTTTTTATTTTTGTTTTACATAAATATATTCTTACAAGAAACCTCACTTTTGTCAGTGTATGCAGACATAGTATTCACCATAATTTTTTGTGGGGGGAATCTGATTGATTTTTAAATATTTTTTCATTAAATTCTTTTCAATTAACAAAAAGCTTTCTTTCCTTTTCCCCTCAGCCCCCTTCCTCTCCACAGCTTAGGTAGAGATTAGAAGAATGGGATTGGGGATGGGGGTTCAAAAGGAAGGAAATCACCCTGAATCCCCCTTCTTTCAGGTTGGCAGGGGCTCTGAGAGGTAATTGGCAGAGAAAAAGGAGATGACTGACCCTATGACCTCTATTCAGCTCCTCCCACCAGACTATCCTTTTCCCTTTCAAGATGGATCTCAATGTGCATTTGAACTCAGTTTTATTCCTTTAAAAAATGGGATGAGGAGGAGACATGCCTTAAGCTTTCATTCCCTAGATGCCTTGACAACTCAAGGATAGAAAATAAACAATGTTTTGGTCCTATATAGTACCTTCTACAGGTTGCGCATGTAAATGCAAACATTCAGATCACCTGTCAGAAGTCCTACCGAGCATGAATACGACAGGGTCAGTATTAGCAGCAATTTCTAAAACTGGACAAAACTATTTTAAAAATACGCTGCACTTTGAGAAAGTACAGAAAGATGCTGTATGCCCCGCGCAAAGTAGGTGCTTTGTAAATGGTGAATGAAACTGAAGATACCACTGGGAAAACTGTTCTGCTTCTGAGTTGTTATGATCTATTACCTGAGGGATTAATCGCTGATGTGATAGTCCAGGACTTAAAGGACAATTTTGTCCCTCAAAGATGTGCCACTCTGATCTGGTTCTCATGCCCTCAGGTGGTTTTTTTTGTTTTGTTTTTAGGCAATTGGGGTTAAGTGACTTGCCCAGGGTCACACAGCTAGTGTTAAGTGTTTGGTCTGAGGCTGGATTTGAACTCAGGTCCTCCTGACTTCAGGGCCGGTGCTGTATCCACTGCACCACCTAGCTGCCCCTGCCTCCTGTTTTTAAGTGTTGCCGGGTCAATTCCTGTGAATTTACTAAGAAATGAATGACTATGATTTTCTACCTGGAATAGATGATTCTAATGCAGGAAAGAATCATCATATTTCTTATCCTTACATGTCATTAATAAGAATTGTTATTACTATCACAATAGCTAGCATTTATACAGAACATTAAGGCTTACAAAATGCTTCACAAATATTTCAATCTATCCTCATAGTAACCCTGGGAGATAGGCAGTATTATCTGTTATCCCAATTTTAAAAATCAGGAAACCAAGGGAAGTTGACTTGCCCAGGATCACACAGCTATTAAGTATCTTAAACAGGATTTGAATTCAGGTCTTCCTGACTCCAGGCCCAATACCCTATCCACTTCGCCACTTAGCTACCTAAATCTTTAAAGTCATTATTTCCTGAAATACAATAATGGAGTTGAGACAAGGCATGCTACACTGATTTTCTTCTTGTTTTAATAATCTTGTTTTATTGACATCATTTGTTTATATATCACCATCATTTCTGAATAGATCCCTTTCTCACACCTACACAGTAAGCCATACCTCATAACAAAGATTTTTTAAAAAAATGTGGTTCAGTATAAACAACCAACATGCCTGATGGTGTATTCAATATTGCATATCCATAGTCCCCACTCCTCCAAACTCACTGTAATGAAGGGCTAAGCTTCCCTGGGGCTAAGCTTAGTCATTATAATTACTAAATGCTGAGTTCCCTTCTTTTTTATTTAATAATTTGTTATTTTAAACTTCAATACAAAATGAGAAAAGAAAAAAAATTTCCAAGTACACAGCAGACCATAAGAGATGATTCAACATAAAACAATAAATTTCCATTTCAAGAAAGCCTATATAATAAATACTACATATTGTTTTCAAAGCTGCCCAGCTTTTCCTTGTTACTCTGTTGGTTTTCTTTTGTTCTCTGCTGTGTACTTTTATTTTATTTTTTCCCCTCCCTCCCCACCTCATCCTAAAGAAGGTTACAATTAAGTGTGGATATATATGTATACATATATACATATATATCTATAAACATACACATATACACTCATATGCACATATGTAAGATTGTACTATGTTTATTTCCGCCTGTCATCTGTTTCTCTGAAGGTGGATAGCATCTTCCTTCATAGGTCCGAGTATTTCCATGTTTTTCTAAATCAACCAGCTCATCATTTCCTATGCCACAGCAGTATTCCAACCCAATCATATCCTGTCTGACACATTGTCTATGAAAGTTTTTTTTCCCCAATTTTCTGCATTTCTTCTATTCTTGGCTATATAGGTTGGTTTTATTTATACAAGAAGATTTTAATTTAAAATAATCAAAATTATCCTTTTTACATCTCAACAATACTCTCCCTTATAATACAGTTTAAGGTCTAATACTGCTGAACCTACTTCCTTTACTTCTTTTTTCCTGGTTTCTTTGAAGTTCCTTTGCTCTTCCAAATGAAATTTGTTATTATTTTTTCTAACTCAGTAAAATAAATTTTTAGTAATTTAATTGGGATGACATTGAATGAATAGACTAGTTAGGGAAAATTGACATTTTAAAAATGATTTATATTGTCTTTACCTACTTATGAACAATAAATATTACTTCAAATATCTAGATCTGAGTTTATATAAAAAGTGTTTTATGTTTATGTTCATATAGTTCCTGTGTCTATTTTGGCAGGTATAGGCTCAGGTATTTTATGCTGTCTAGATATTTTAAATGGCCTAAACCAATACTGAATAATATTGCTGACACATAGTATAGTTTCTCTATTTTTCACTTTTCATTAAATCTGTTTTAACTTTACCTATGTCTGAGATCATGATTGCTATCCCTGCTTTTTTACATAATAAATTCTACTCCTGTCCTTTATTTTATCTTTGTGTGTATCTCTCATTTTTATGTTTCCTGAAAGTAACATATTGCTGAATTCAAATTTTTAATCTGCTATCCATTTCTGTTTTATGGGTAATTTTGTTCCATTCACATTCTAAGCTACAATTATTTCTTGTGTATTTTCCTCCTTCCTATTTTTCCTCACCATTCTTCTCACCCCATTTACCCTATCTCTCCTCACTCCTCTGCTTTACTTCTACCCACTACCTTGCTGTACTATTCCTTAACCTACCCACCCCTCTAAAAGTTCCTCCCTTACCCTCTCCCCCTGTATCCCCTTGCCCTCTTATTTCTTCCTGAATTTAGAAGACTTTTATACATACATACATACATACATACATACATACATACATACAGAGAGAGAGAGACTTCCCTCTTTAACCCATTCTCGATGAGAGTAAGGTTGGTTCCTGCCCTACTCGCCTTCCCCCCATTTGCTCTTATTTTTTTTCTAATTTTTCATCAATCTCTCTTATTT
The DNA here is from genome assembly GCF_900497805.2 of Vombatus ursinus. Classification (NCBI taxonomy): domain Eukaryota; kingdom Metazoa; phylum Chordata; class Mammalia; order Diprotodontia; family Vombatidae; genus Vombatus; species Vombatus ursinus. The sequence goes on from NW_020954610.1 coordinate 65,969,635, forward strand.
GATTTTTAAAGTCTTTTTGAGTTCTCCCAAGAACTCTTTTTGTGCTAGGGACCATTTAATGTTTCTCTTTGAAAAAAGGAGTGGCTTTTTTAGCTCCATTATCTTCCTCTGAATATGAACCTAGATCTTCTCTATCCCCATAGTAACTATCTGTGACTGGGTTCTTTCTCCTTTGCTTATTCATTTCTTATTCATTTCTTATTCATTCATTCATTCATTCATTCATTTAGTTTTTAGCAACTATTAGGGTAATCAAGTTGTAGTCCTGAGGTATGGGGAATGATGCCCCAACTTTCAGGTCCCTATTACTGTTATTTTCTGAGGTCTGTCTTGGGACCCAACTGTGAATTCACCTCTCCACTCCTAAGCCACAGCTAAGGCCCCCAGCCACACTGTCCTGCAAATGATCTTGCTCCCTGAGTACCCTCTGGTGGCTGCAAACTACAGCTTTCCTCTCTGCCCTGGAACTGAAACCTGGTATTCTGCTTTCCTGCAAAGTGCCCCCATCAAACAGTGTCCCCATCTCTTGCTACTGCACTCACCCAATGTGTCCTTCTCCCTGCAGCCACAGTCCAAGATCCATCTCGGCAAGATAGCTGTGCTTGGCATCTCTCAACAGTGGAAGGGACGCCCAGACTCCAATACTGTCTGCAAAATGAAAATTTCTAAGGCTGAGGCTGCCCCTCAACCCAGCTGCCTCTAGGGCTTGTTGTTTGTTGATTCTGCAGAGTTTGTGTTTCACTCAGACCCAACCTCCATGCCAAACCTCCATGGCTGGAGGTTGGGTCTTCTCAAAATCTCTTAGAAGAACAACTGCTTTATCCCATGTCTATTTCTGCTGCTCTGAGGTGATGCTCTGTTTTTTGTATTTTTGTTTTTTTGTGGAGGAAATTTGGAGTGCCAAAAGTTTTCTGACCTACTCTGCCATCTTCCCAGAATACTCTCAAGTTTCCTTCTTTTAATCACAATGATTTTCAACAGGAGTGATTAACCTTCACAGAATCTCAGAGTTGAAAGGGTCAATGAGTTCAACCCATACCTGGGTAGGAATCACCTCATACTGCTCAGAAGTTTTTATCCAGGGCTCTCTTGAAGGTCTGAGGCAAGCAGGCACTCTGTTCTACTTCTAGTTACTTCTGATGATGAGGAAAATTTCCAAGCTGAAATCTGCCTCTTTGCTGTTTCTACCTTGTTCTTCCTTCTGGGATCAAACTGAATAAATAAAATCCTTCTTCTCTAAGACAGCCCTTTGGACACTAGAACACACATATCATGTCACCCCACAGTCTTCTCTTCCTCAAGCTATGCAGCCTCAGTTTCTTCTTCTTCTTCTTCTTTTGCCTTTTTTTTTTTTTTTTTTTGGTGAGGCAATCGGGGTTAAGTGACTTGCCCAGGATCACACAGCTACTAAGTGTCAAGTGTCTGAGGCTGGATTTAAATTCAGGTCCTCCTGACTCCAAGGCTGGAGCTTTATCCATTGCACTACCTAGCTGCCTCCCCCACAGCCTCACTTTCTTTCAATCAATCCTCATATAGCCTGGTCTTTGGTCTCCTCAACATACTAGTCCCCTTCCTCTGGAAGCACTCCAATTTGTTGATAATATTCCTAAAATGAGGCCCCAGAACTGAGTGCAATAGTAAAAATGTGGTTGGACCAGGGCCAACTGCATCAGGACCACCCTCCTCTGGACATTGTACCTCTGTGAGTGCAACCTATAGTCATGTCAGCTTCCCTCACCCCCACTTTCATGTCACACATTTTCAGTTTGAAGTCTTCTAAAACCCTGGATCTTCTTTTATAGGACCACTCTCTAGTCATGTTTCCTGCATCCTTTATCTGAAATTGTTTTTCTGAACCCAGGTGAAGGACTCTTTTTGAAGGATTATATTGAATCATGGTAGATTCCATTAGAGAAGACTAAAATGGAGAGTGAACTATTGTCCAGAGGATCTGATTAATGTATTTTGAACAATTCCCTTCCCCCTCCCCCCCAAAAAAAACAAAAACAAAACTCCGTAGACTTAATAGCAGATTAGAGGGATGGGACACATAAGCTGAAATTAACTGGTTGTCTTAACTCCATATTTCACTTTGTGTAGGCCATCATCTAAAAACAAAGCATTTGATCACCCTGATCTCGACACAAATTTTAGGTACTTTTTGAGTCCTCCTCCAAGGTTCAAAACTCCTTGCTAACATGTATGCAAGGTTGATATATAAAGTCTATTCCCCAACAATGAGCTTTATATTTGGGACTTAATTAATAACTTAATTAATCAATTTGGAAAAGTGTGATACGAGAGAGGAAAATGATCACAGAGAATTGTCAAACCATTAAAAGCAACTAAAATCAATCTATCATCCAGTTCTAGATCTTTTGTTCCAATAGGTTCATCGGGGTTTATTTTTGGTAGAGCCTTTGGTTGACCAACAGTCCCCTGAGTCAAGAGGAGACATATCAGATAAAGGTCGTATAAGGAGCTTGGATAAGGGGCTTTCTCAAGATCAAAAGCAATTCAGCAGCAAGGACAGGACTCAGGAATCAGAGTTTCTAACTACAACAATCTTTTCCCCACAAACTCTCCATTTTTATTTTCCCCCAAGTACAAAAAAAAAAAACCAAAAAAAAAAATTGGTAAGCCCACAACACCTAGATGTTTGTCCTCATGATCAGCTAAATACTCTCAGCAATAGGATGAATAAAATAAGCATTTTTACTATTAGAATTCTCTAGATCTTTTCTAAACAATTCTATATATTGTATATGTATATGAAATACAACAGTATTATGTTTCTGTTTCTCCAAGGGCTCACAAATTCCTATTACACCTTGTTCACTACAAATGCCTACATTTCAACAAAGTATTTGACAAAGTCTCTCATTCTGTCCTTCTAGACGAAAGGCAAGATGTGGACTAAATGACTGAAAAATACGTAGGTGGATTTAGAAGTGATAGAATGAAGAGCAGCCAGGTGACACAGTGGATGGAGCACCAGCCCTTGAGTCAGAAGGACCTGAGTTCAAATCCAGCCTCAGACACTTGACACTTAATAGCTGTGTAACCCTGAGCAAGTCACTTAAGTCTATTTTACAAAAAAAAAAAAAAAAGTGATTGAATCAATCATTCATGAGGTCAATGTCAATGTAGAGGGAGGCATTTAGTGGAGGGCCCCAAGGATCTATCTTTGTCCCTGTGCTATTTGACATAAATACAGAGGCTAACAGTGGCTAAAGTGACTTGTCCAAAGTCACCTAGGATAGAAAATGGAAGTTGGGAATCCCACCCAGATCTCTTGATTCTCCAAAGCATACCTTCTCTACTGACTGTTCTTATCAGTAACTAAGATGATATTATAAGTGATGTATTTATCAAATTTGACAGACAAGTCAACAAAATGTAAACTTCCCCCCCACCAGCCAAATAACCCAAGTTTAAGAGTAAATAAAAATCAGCATTTTTACTCCCATTTAAAAATTCTAGACCTTACTGTACATAGGGCTGAAATAAAATGCAAATTTTTTATAAGCATCTTTAAATAGAAAGGAAATGCAAATTACCAAAACCAAAAATGAAAAAGAAGAAATCACAATAAATAAAGAGGAAATAAAAGAAATTATTAGAAACTATTTTGGCCGACTATATGCTAACAATAGATAGGGATAGATAGAAGGATAAGGATAGGAATAGGGACTGGATCTCTGATTTCCTTGGTATAGAGAAGTCCCAGAAAATGGAACTACCTCTACCAATGAAGGTTAATACCTTTTATTAAATGAATATTCTTAGAGGCTTGCCCAGAGCACTGAGAGACTAAGTGACTTGCCCAGGGTCACATGGCTTTTGTCAGAAGCAAGACTCAAACCCAGGCTCTCTCATTTTTGAGGCCAACTCTATTCACCATACTGCATTGTCTTAACTTAAAAGAAATTGCTGATGATTTAAAAAATATGATGTTCAGATAAACAAAACAACAAATAGAGAATGTAAGCAACCCAATTCAGGGAAAAATATTATCAAACAAGGCATAAATAATCTCTCAAAGGAAAAAAAGACAGGTTCATATAGATTTACAAGCAATTCCATCAAACATTTAAAGCACAACTTACTTCAATATTACACAAAATGTTTACCAAAATAGACAAAGAATGCATCCTACTAAATTTCTTCTGTGAAACAGATAAGGTCCTAACACCTAAACCAGAGAGAAATAAAGGATTGAAAGAAATCTATAGACCAATATCTCTAATAAATATTGATATTTTAAAAAATATTTAATACTGGCAGGGGCTATAGTAACATATTAAATGTATTACTTCCTATGACCAGGTTGGAGTTATACCAGGAATGCGGAGTTGGTCCAACATTAGTAAAACCACAACTATAACAAACCATATTAATAACAAAACCACATAATTACACTAACATGCAGAAAAAGCTTTAAAATTTTTTGATATTCATTTATGCTAAGAACACTCAAAAGAACAGGGATAAATGGACCTTTCCTTTATATGGTAAAAAGTGTCTACTGACATCTAAAAATCAGCAATAATGTAATGAGAAACACTAGCGGCCTTTACAATAAGACAAAAGGTAAAGCAAGAATGTCTACTATCACCACTATTATTTACTCTAGTCCTAAAATGCTATCTCTAGCAACAAAATAAGAAAAATAAATAGAAGAAATAAGCATAAGCAAAGAAAAAAACAAAATTATTCCTATTTGTAAGATATGACAATTTATTTAGAAAATCCTAGAGATTCAACCAAAACGTAATTAAAATTAATAATTTCAGTAAAGTATGAGTATAAAATGCAACTATAAAAATCATCAGGGTTACTGTATATTACTAACAACCCAGCAGGAAAAAATACAAAAAGAAATTCCATTAAAAATAATTGCAGAATACTTAAAATATCTGGGAGTTTACCTATATCAATAAACACTAGAAACTTATATAAATTGAACTATAAAACATTATATAGAGAAATAAAGAAAGACAAATAGTTGCAGTAATCTGGGTTCACCTTTGGGCCATGAAAATAAAATTTAAATGGGAATACTACCTAAATTCATTTGCAGATTTAGTTTTAGACCAATCAAAATACCAAAGGGTTACTTCATAGAACTGAAAATAATAATAATAATACAGTTAACCTGGAAGAATGAAAGCTCAAGAACCTGTAGGAAATAATATTGAAAAGGTAAAAATTAAAGAGGTTTACCAGTATCAGTTTCCAACTATGCTATGAAGCAATTATCATTAAATCTATTTGGTACAGGTTAAAAAAAATAGAAACATTGATCAATGGAACAAATTAGATAAACAAAACCCAGAAATAATCTAATATTATCATCAGGTTCATTAAAACCAAGAATATAAAATAATAAGATAGGGACTGCCTATTTGACATAAACTGCTAGGAAAATTGAAAAGCAGTCTGAAAGAAATTAAGTTTAGAGTCCAGGGGTTAAATTTTTTAGTGTCATGGACCATTTTGGCAGCCTAGTGAAACCTATGGACCCTATCACAAGACATTTTCAAATACGTAAAATAAAATACATAGGATTACAAAGGAAATCTATTATATTGAAACAGTCATATACACACACATACATATTTACTTAAAACAAATTCATGAACCCCACATTAAGAATCTCATTTCAATTATTGTTTTATACATTAAACACAATAAATTCCACTTGGATACATGTACCAAATATAAAAGATCATTTCATTAAAAATTTAGACAAAAGGAGATATCTTTCACAATTACAGACAAGGTGAGAATTCTTACCTACACAAAGGATATAAGTGATCATAAAAGATGACGTGGATAATTTCAATTATGTAAAATTGAAACATTTCTGCACAAGGAAGAGAAATGCAGTTAGATTTAAAAGAGAAATTGGGGAAAATCTACACAGCTAATTTCTCTGATAATTATCTATCATATGAGATTATATAAACAATAGTTACAAATATGTGTGAATAAGAGATAATAGATACTCTCCAACAGATAAATGGTAAAAGAATATGAATAAGTTCTTCTCAAATGAAGAAATGTTAACTATTAACAACCACATAAAAATGCCCCAAATTAATAATAGAGAAATATAAATTAAAACAACTCCAAGGCTCTACCTTATGGCTCTTAGAGAGATGAAGATGATGAAAGAGCAAAATAATGATGGTTGGTTGGAGTTGTGGAGAATAGGTGCACTAATGAATTGTTGGGACTATGATTTAGTTAAACCATCCTAGAAAATAATTATTAAATATAACCAAAATGTCATTAAACGGTACCTACCCTTTGATTAAGTGATACTCCTATTAGAGATATATTCCAAGAAGATAAAGGATAAAGAAAAAGGACACATATACACAGACATATTTCTAGCAGTAATTTTTGTAGTAGCAAAGAACAAGAAAAAAAATAGGTGCTTGTCAAATGGGGAATTATTGAACAAACTGTGGTATAAAAATGTAATGGAATATTATTGCAACATAAGAAATGACAAGTATAACAGTTTCAGGGAGGAAAGGGGAAAAGCTACAAATTGATTCAGGTGAAATGATCAAGAGCATTTGGAAAATGTATACAATGACAACAATAATAATATGAAAAAAACACCTTTGAAAGGCCTCAATACTCTGATCAAGCTGTGAACAATAGTAACTCTAAAAGACCTATGATGCAATATACCTCCAACGTCTTGACAGAAAGAAAATGGACTTGAGATGCAGAATGAGATAAACATTCTCAGATATGGCCAATGTATTGATTTGTTTTTTGCCAGACTCCACATTTATTACAAAGGAGGGCTTCTACTTAGAGAGGAACAAAAAAGAGAGCATTAGTAAGACATATTTTCAAATACATAACCAAAAAAAATGTACAAGGGGACATAAATAGAATCATTTTACAACTGTTCTATTAAGTAAAATACATATATTATTTACATTTATTTAATTTAATGTATTTAATAATATATTTACCTATATTACTATACATGTGTACATATATATTTATATTTTATGTGTTGTTTAAAAAAAGTTTATATGTAATAGAAATTCACAATTTGGGGTTTTTAAGCCTCTTCTTATTTTTTGCATATTGAAATGTACATGTTTGCTGGTGATTACATTTACAATAATAAAGAAAATTTAATTATTTAAAAAAAAAACCAGGGAATATAATAGTTTCCCAGGCAGCAACCAACATGTTGCCTGATGGTTAGAATCCAAAAAGATTTTGACTGACTAGTCTACTCTAGTCCATTGGGCTAATTCTAATAAGATAAAATTTAATAGAGAAAAATATAAAATCTTACTCTTGGGTTCAAGAATCAACTTCACAAGTTGACTTGACTAGGTAACACTTTCTCTGAAAAAAAAAATAATGGGATATTTTACTGGAGTCTAAGCAAATATAAGTAAGTCTTCAATATCGTGTGGCAGCCAAAAGCTACGATAATTTTAGGATGAATGCAAAAGGCATTAACTCCCAGAACAAGGTAAGTGATAGCCTTAATGCCATGGTCAAATCACATTGATAACATTATGCTCACTTCAAAAAGGAAATAATAATTTACTAAGCACCTACTACGTGCCAGGCTATGAGTAAAACCAAGTGCTTTATAAATAATATCTCATTTGATCTTTGGTTAGGTTAGCTCAGATAATGACTCATAAAAAAGATACAAGTAGACAAAGAGTACCACAAGGTGGCAGGATGTCTTCACTGAACAATGCTCTAAATGACTTCTCCCTGACCAGTAAACTTGGTTGTGGGTCTGGTGCAAAGCATTTGTTTCTCTCTGACATTTTGAAAAATTCTGATTAACCTTAGTCCTAAGTCAAATTGAGTACCAAAAAAACCAGTGTGAATGTTACTTGGCTCAGTCTTCAGATTTTTATTCCTGACAATAAAATGTACTTTCCACATCTGCACATCTGAAAAGGTTCTCAAAGTGACAGGTAACCTATTAGAAAACAAAATGGCCCGTTTAGCTGACACAAACTCAAGCTGGCCCATATGGTCAGGGTTCTAAGATAAACTTGTAGAGCATCCTTTTTAGAAATAGACCTGCAGAAATGTGATATAAATGCTTTTATACACAGCCAAGAAGATTGTAGTCCTGAAAGCAGTATAGCATAGTGGAATAAATTCTGAGTCTAGAGGTAGAGGTTTTTGTTGTTTAGTCATTTTTCACCTGTGTTTGACCCTTCATGACCCCATTTGAGTTTTTCCTTGGCAGAGATACTGGAATGGTTTGCCATTTCCTTCTCTAGTTCATTTTTACAAATGAGGAAACTGAGGCAAACAAGTTTAAGTGACTTGCCCAGGGTCACACAGCTATCAAGTGATCGAGGCTGGATTTGAATTTAGAAAGATGAGTCTCGAAGCCTCAGCACTCTATCCCATGCTGCTAGAGGTAGAGAACCGAAGTTCAAATCCCACCATTGACACTTGGTACCTGTGTAACCATGCGCAAGTCACAGAATTTCAAGGGACCTCAGTTTCCTCAACTTTAAAATGAGGGAGTGGAAGAAGGTGGCATCTGAGGTCCCTTCCAGCTCCATTGCTATCATCCTATGATCTCCCCTAGCAAGTACAGTCAATTATCTATGCTTAGCCGCCACAAATTTTCAACTGTACTGGCTGGCTTCCCTTGCTACCCTGTATACCTCCAGGTAGTACACAATTTCTCCCCAGGTTATGAATTGGTAGAGGGAATACAAACTCATTTTAGCTTGAGTCAAAGGATTAAAGTTGATTTAAAAAAAAAAGATCTCATAATCCATTTGGCAATGGTAAATGGTCTTAAAGAGAATTAGAGAATCGTGAACTTTTAGAGGGAGAGCTGGAAAGAATTTTAGAGATCATCTCTTCCACCTCTCCTTTTCACAGGTGAGGGAAAACAAAGCCAAGGAAGTTAAGCTTTGTGACCAGGGTCATACATCAAATGAGAGGCAGAGCTAGGACTAAAACCCAAATCTACTGGCTTTCCATTCTATTGAATTATTCTGTCTTCTTTATCTGGGAGCTAGGGGGCTACAAAGACAAAAATGACAGTTCTTGCCCTCTAGGAGCTTATATTTTGTCGGGTGAGACAACATGTGTTTAAATAGGTATATATAGAATAAACACAAGGTGAATGGGGAGGGGCAAAGGGGAAGGGAGTACAGGGTAGGACTTTAGATGTTGATAATCAGCAAAGATTGATATAGACCAGTGGTTCTTAACCTGGAGATCTGTTAGCTTGTTTTTTTTAAAAAACATTTAGACAACTGAATCTTAATATAATTGCCTTCCTTTGTAATAATATGTACTTTTTTTTATGTGTATAAAAATGCTGCTCGTGGCAGCTGGGTAGGTGGCGCAGTGGATAGAGCACCGGCCCTGGATTCAGAAGGATCTGAGTTCAAATCCGACCTCAGACACATAACACTTACTAGCTGTGTGACCCTGGGCAAGTCACTTAACCCCCATTGCCCAACTTAAAAAAAAATGCCCTTCTGAGAAGGGGTCCATAGGTTTTGCCATACTTCCAAAGGGATCCGTGACACACACATACACAGGCAAAGAACCTCTGATGTAGAAGGTGGGGCTTGAGTAGAGTTTTGAAAGAAATAAAGATTCTAACAGATAGAGGTGAGGAGCTGGCTTATCCTGGGTGTGGGGGATAGCCAAGTCAATGACCACAACACAGGGGAGATGGAGTGTTGGGTGTGAACAAAGTCCAGTTGAGCTGGACCAAATTTAAAAAAAAAAAAAGGAAAGTCCTACGGACAATAGACCAGGCAAATTTCATGCTGCACCTGGGTTCCAACAGCTCAGTCTTTGAAATTCAATGGCAATTAGGAAGAAAATGGTGGGATAGTAGGCACAGGAGCACCAGAGTTACTACAATGGCAAACAACTAGACATGCCATAAAGAAACTAAAAAGGTGATTCACAGAGGAGACTCTAAAAACCTGAAAAAGGATTCTCCAGATCAAAGCCACCAAATTACCCTGTGGGCTGCTGTACAATGGAGGCAATAAGAACAGCCTGGCCCTCCACAAACAGCAGAAACTTCATTTCCTTATGACGTGACTATAAAGAGATGGAGCTTTTTGGTTTTGTTCATAGTGATTTTCTGTGGGGAGAGGAGGGAGGTTAGTGTGCTTTTATGTTTTTTTTTCCTTTCAGAGGAGCTCCTTTTGGAGACAAAAGCATATGTCAAAACATTCTAGGACCTCCTCTTTGGGAAATGCTTTGCTTTTGAATATTTGAGACAGCAACAGATGTCTGCACTTGAAAAATGGATTTGATTTTTTTAAATTATTTTTATTTTTTGTTAAGTATTTTCCAATTACATGTAAAAAGTTAGCAATCATTTTTTTAAGTTTTAAGTTCCAAATTCTCTCCCTCCCTCCTGCCTCTTCCCCATCCTTGAGAAGCCAAGTAAGCTGATATTGATTACATATGTGAAGTCATGCAAAACATATTTCCATATTAGCCATGTTGCAAAAGAAAATACATACATAATAAAGCAATAAATATAAGTAAATTTTTAAAAAGGATGCTTTCATGGGCATTCAGAGTTCATCAGTTCTCTCTGGCCGTGCACAGTATTTTTCATCATGGGTCTTTTGGAATTGTCTTGGATCATTATCTTGATCAGAGTAGCCAAATCTTTCACATTTCATCATTGTACAATATTGCTGTTACAGTGTACAATGTTCTCCTGGTTCTGCTCACTTCACTTTACATGAGTTCATACAAGTTTTCATGTTTTTTTTTTAAATCATCCTGCTTGTCATTTCTTATAGCGTAATAGTATTCCATCACAATCATATATCACAAGTTGTTCAGCCATTTCCCAATTGGTGGACTTCTTCTTGACTTCCAATTCTTTGCCACCACAAAAAGAGCTGCTATAAATGTTTTTATTTGTATAGGTCCTTTTCTTTTTTCTTTGCTTTCTTCAAGATATAGACCTAGTAATGGTATTGCTGAGCCAAGGGATGTGTACAGTTTTACAGCCCTATGGGCATAGTTCCAAATTGTTCTCCAGAATGGTTGTACCAGTTTACAATTCCACCAGCAGTGCATCAGTGTCCCATTTTTTTTACATCTCCTCCAATATTTGTCATTTTCCTATTCTGTCATGTTAGACAATCCAATAGGCATGAGATAGCATCTCATTGCATTTGTATAATCAGTAATGATTTAGAGAATTTTTTCATGTGACTATTGATAACTTTGATCTCTTCTTCTGAAAACTGCCCATTCATATCTTCTGACCATTTGTCAAATGGGGAATGGCTCTTATTTTTTTTTAACAATTTGGCTCAGTTCCCCATATAATTGAGAAATAAGAACTTTATCAAAGAAATTTCCTATAAATCCCCCCCCAGTTTCCTGTTTTCCTTCTGATTTTAACTTCATTCGTTTTGTTTATGCAAAAATTTTCTGCCTAACTGCTTTCTAGTTTGCCCAGCAATTTTTGTCAAATGTTGAGTTCTTAGCCCAAAATCTTGAATCTTTGAGCTTATCAAACACTTAGATCACTAAGGTCATTTACTACTATGTATTATATACCTAATCTATTTCATTGATCTACCACTCTATTTCTTAGCCAGTATCAGATTGTTTTGATTACCACTTTGTAATATAGTTTGAAATCTTGAACTGCTAGGCTGCCTTCTTTAACATTTTTTTTATTGATTCCTTTGATATTCCTGACCTTTTTTGTTCTTCCAGATGAATTGTGTTACTATTTTTTCTAGTTCTATAAAATAATTCCTTGGTAGTTTGATTTGTATGGCATTGAATAAGTAAATTAACCTAGGTAGAATTGTCATTTTTATTATATTGGCTCAGTCTACCCATGAGCAATTAATATTTATCCAATTGTTTAGATCTGTCTTTATTCGTGTGAAAAATAAATTTTGTAATTGTGTTCATATAATCACTGGGTTTGTCTTGGCAGGGTAGACTTCTAAGTATTTTATACTATCTGTAGTTATTTTAAATGGAATTTCTCTTTGTATCTCTGACTGCTGGACTTTGTTGGTAACATACAGAATACTGATTATTGATGTGGGTTTATCTTATATCCTGCAACTTTGCTGAAGTTCTTAATTGTTTCAACCAGTTTTTTTTAGTTGATTCTCCCGGATTCTCTAAGGATACCATCATATCATCTGCAAAAAGTTGCCTATTCTAATTCCTTCAATTTCTTTTTCTTGTCTTATTGCTGGAATAGATTTCTAGTACAATATTGAATAATAGTTGTGATAATAGACATCCTTGCTTCACTCTTGATCTTATTAAGAATGCTTCAAGTTTATCCCCATTACAGATAATGCTTGCTCTTGATTTCAGATAGATACCACTTAGAATTTTAAGAAAGGCTCCATTGATTCCTATGATTTCTGGTGTTTTTAATACTAATGGGTGTTGTATTTTCTGCTTTTTTCTATGGAGTCATATGATTTTTGTTACTGTTTTTTTGTGGTCAATTATGCTGATAATTTTCCTAATATTGAACTAACCCTACCTTCCTTTTATAAATTCCACGTGGTAATAATGTATGATCTTTGTGATATATTGCTGTAATCTCATTGCTTCAGTTTAATTTTAAATGTTTGCATTGATATTCATTAAGGAAAATGGTCCATAGTTTTCTTTCTCTGTTTTTGCTCCCCTTGGTTTAGGTATCAAAACCATATTTTTGTCATAAAAGGAATTAGGTAAGATACCATCTTGCCCTATTTTTTCAAATAGTTTATATAATATTGGAATTAACTGTTTCTTAAATGTTTGGTAGAATGCACGTATGAATCCATCTGGCCCTGAGGATTTTTTTCTTAGGTAACTTATTAATGGCTTTTTCAATTTCTTTTACTTTTTCTTTTTTTTAACTATTTATTTATTTATTTATTTATTATTAGTTTTCAACATTCACTTCCATAAGCTTTTGAGTTTTAAATTTTCTCCTTTTCCTCTCCCCTCCTCCCCAAGATGGCATGCAATCTGATATAGGCTCTACTTATACATTCATATTAAGCATATTTTCACATTAGTCATGATGTAAAGAAAAATTAGAACTAATGGGAAGAACCACAAGAAAGAAGAAATAAAACAACAAAAGAAAAAGAGATCAAACAGTATGCTTCCATCAGCATTCAGATTCCATAGTTCTTTCTCTTAATGTGAATAGTTTTTTCCATCATGAGTCTTTTGGAGTTGTCTTAGATCTTTGTATTCCTGAGAAGAGATAAGACAACAAAATCAGTCATCGCACAGTGGGGCTGTTACTGTGTACAATGTTCTTCTGGTTCTGCTCACTTCACTCAGCATCGGTTCATATAAGTCTTTCCAGGTTTTTCTAAAGTCTACCTGCTCATCATTTCTTATAGGACAATAGTATTCCATTACACTGATATACCACAATTTGTTCAGCCATTCCCCAATTGATGGGCATCCCCTCAATCTCTAATTCTTTGCCACCACAAAAAAAAAAAAAGCTGCTCTTAAAATTTTTGTCCACGTGGGTCCTTTTCCCATTTTTATGATCTCTTTGGGATACAGACCTAGAAGTGGTATTGCTATGTCAAAGGTCATGCACAATTTTATAGTTATAGGCATAGTTTCAAATTGCTCTCCAGAATGGTTGGATCAGTTCACAATTCCACCAGTAATACATTAGTGTTCCAATTTTCCCACATCACCAACATTTATCATTTTCCTGTTCAATTTCTTTTTCTAAGATAGTGTTATTTAAGTATTCCATTTCCTCTTCTGTTAATCTGAGAAGTTTATATTTTTGTAAATATTCATCCATTTCACTTAGATTGTCAGTTTTACTGGCATATAATTGGGCAAAATGATCCCTAATAATTGCTTTAATTTCATCTTCATTGGTGATTCATTCACCTTTTTAATTCTTGATACTAGTAATTTGGTTTTCATCTTTTTTTTAAATTAAATTAACCAATGGTTTATTTATTTTATTATTTGTTTTTTCCCCTAAAACCAGCTCCTAGTTTTGTTTATTAGTTTGATGGCTTCTTGTTGTTGTTGTTTTTACTTTCAATTTTATTAATCTCTCCTTTGATTTTCAGGATTTCCATTTTGGTACCTAATTGGGGATTTAAAATTTTTTTCTAGTTTTTTTTAGCTGTATGCTCAATTCATTAATCTGCTTTTCTCTCTTTTATTGAAATAAACATTTAGAGATATAAAATTTCCCCTAAGTATTGCTTTGGCTGTTGGATTTGATTTTTGCAAACAACTCAAAAAAATTCAGAACTAAGATTATAATCATCCCACATATCCAATTGGTTATTACATCTTCTTGTTTTTTTTTCCTCCACAATCTCTTGGATATATCCCCTTTCTCCCCATTCATCTACTGTATATCAAGTACCCTGGTTCAGGTCCTACTCACTCTGCATATGGACTGTTTCCTCACTGATCTTCTTCCAGGTCTTTCTTCATGCATGTTTCATACAGCTGCCAAAGTGATTCTCCTAAACTCCAGGGGCTTTCCTACTTCTAGGATCAAGTATAAACTCCATTTGGCATTTGACACATTATTCCTTTTCATGCACTCTATGGTTCAGTCATCCTGGCTTACTTGCTGTTCTTCACACACAACTCTCCATTTCCCATTTCTGTGCCTTTGTACTATGCCCTATGCCTGGAAAACTCTCCCTCCCCACTTCTGCCTCTTAGAATCCCTGACCTTCCTTAAAGACTTAGCTCAAATGCCACCTTCTGTAGGATACCTTTTCTGGCCCCTCCCTTGGTTCTTCCCTCCTCCCCCAGGTGCTACTGCCTTTCCTTCTAAAGTTACTTTTCACATAGTCTATATTTATGTTCATATTATCCCCCCTATTAGAATATAAACTCCTTGAGGGCAGGGACTACCTTTGCCTTTTTTTGCATCCTTTGCATGTAGTACACTGCATGGCACATAATAATGCTTATTGACTAATTGATAAATGTACTATTATTTCTTTGTAAGAAATTAGGAATTTGAAGAATTCATCGAAACATGAGAAGACATAAGAATTGATACAAAGTGAAAGAAGAACTAGGAAGTCATATACATGAAGGCTATAACACCATAAGTGAAAAGAACCATAAAATGGACCTGGACGTTTTATAATTATAATGACCAATTTGGTCCAGAAAAGTGATGAGAAAATGCACTTTTCACTTCTTTTAATGGGGTATTACAGGCATGAAATTTTGCTTATGCTGTCAGACATTGTCAGTGTGTTCCTTAGTTTTACTTAACCTCTTTTTAAATCATTGTTACAAAGAAAGGTTCAATGGAGAGGGGAAAGGGAAAGAGCATATTTAAAAATGAATGTAGTGTAAAAATCAAAACTTTAAAACATTAATCTTCAAAAAAAATAAAAGCTAAAAAAGTAATAAGACTCATTTGCTTGTGTTGCTCTTAAATTGGCAATGAATGCAATCTTAGAAGAGGAGTTCTGCAACTACCCTGAATGATAGCAACATTACTGGAATAAGTACATGGCCTTCTGAGGTGACTACTTTGAAGAAGACAGTACTCACTGGAATGTGTAAGTTCTGACATATTTGTTTAGAAAGTAGCATCATTTGATAGTCCCAGGAATAAAAGACAATGAAATAACCTTTTTGGTACCATCCCTGTACCCATACAAATTTAGGTATGTAGCAGGTGGTAAGACATTCCAAGCTGGCACAAGTGGACTCTAGGCTGTCCCAGAGACATCTACAAGTATAGATGAGTATGAACTTGATATCTGCTCCTGGATCCATCAGGTAAGTGGAGACACATCAAGTCTATAGCCAACTAGCAGCCTTTTAATACAACTCTTCTGACTTAAATCTATGATCCTAAGAAGGATGTACCAATATATTCCCTAGGGGATCCTAGACTTTTGAAAATCTTAAAAATAATTTTGTTTGGTCTACATAATGGAGATATAATGCTGAGGGTTCTAAAGTTCAGTTTCAAAGCAAATTTCCATCCTCCTCAAACCATTGCATCACTCCTTCTAAGATTCCCAGGGCTCATCTGCTCTACAGTTGTCCACATATGTGGACACATTGATCCACAACTCAATGGAGCAGGCACCGACTAGCATATGGTCCTCCCGAGGGAGTCCTATCCCTCTCAGGCATTCTTCATTAAGAAAATGACCCTTTTCTGGCCCATTTAAGTTAAACTGAAGCTTTTTTTTTTTTGCTCAAAGAGCTGTGGGTTCTATGAATTGCATCTAGAGGCAATGATCCACTCATATAGTCAGATAAAATCTTATAGTTTTGTTGATCATATTGTTAACAATTTATTAATAACCATAATATATTCATATTGACTTTAAATGCAAGGGTTCCTCATTCTACTTCTTTGTAATTTTTCACTGGTTGATAATGTTTTGCCAGCATGGATGTTATCTCCCCAACTAGACTGTAAGCCCCCATATGTGTGCAGACACCATATGTGTGCATTCTTTAGTATCTTACCACAACAACTGATATGTTCATAGGCATAAATTCACAGCTAGAAGGTACCTTGGAGGTCATCTAGTCCAATGCCCTCATTTTTCAAAGGAGGAAACTGAGGCTCAGAGAAATAATATGGCTTTCCCTAGGCTTCACAGGTAGTAAGTGGAATAGCTAAGAATTGAACTCTCATTCTCTGACTCCAAATGCAGCATTCTTTCCTTTGTTTCATGCTGCCTTCAACTTTGCACACAGTAGGTACTTGAAGAATTCTTAAGAACTTACCTCTTTCTGGTTAATCTGAAAATGCTAAAAATTCTCTTCATTAAAGTTAGTAGAAAGCCTTTCCAGAATAAGTTTTCAGGGAACGTTCCTGTGAAAAACAGCAAACCGGATAAAAGTCCATTTCCACCTGGATGTTTCTGCCTTTCACAGCTTTGGGTTTTTTTTCTCCTTATCTAACAATCAGCACTCCCTGAGAAGGGAAAGCATACCTTCCAAGAGCATTGCCCATCACTTAAAGTATCAGCAGTGCTCTATAAACAAGAAATCATACAAAAAGCATGAGGCTTATCTTAAGTGATCTACATTTTTGGAAGCAGGTTTGACTGCTCAGTTACCTTAGATTATGTGGCTCACAGCTCAGGCTGGTGATCCAAATGACTTAGTGGGCCAAAAGGCATTCTGTTCTTGGGATCCTAGATCCAGCGTTGGAAAGGACCCCCTCCCAAAAAAAAGCATTGGGGCAGCTAGGTGGCGCAGTGGATAGAGCACCGGCCCTGAAGTCAGGAGGACCTGAGTTCAAATCCGACCTCAGACCAAAACACTTGACATGTACTAGCTGTATGACCTTGGGCAAGTCACTTAACCCCAACTGCCTTACCAAAAAAAAAAAAAAGGACCCCAAAGTTCATCTCGTACAAACCCCTCATTTCACTGAAAAGAAAACTGAGACCCAGGGAGGTTGAGTGAATTGCCAATAGAATGTAAGTTTCTTTGAGAGTGGGAAGACTGTCGTCATTTTCCACTTTATATCTCCAGTACCTTGCCAAGTGCCTAGCACTTAGTGGGCACTTGATAAAATATTTTTTGATTGAATGTCCAAGGGCAGAGAGGTAGCAAGCATCACAGGCAGGGTTTGAACCCAACTATTCTGACTCCAGTCAGTAATGCTCTTTCCACTGGACCATGCTACCTCAGTAAAATGTTTGGGCTCTATTCTTTTATATCTCAAGAAATTTTTGCCCCCCCCCCCAAAAAACAAGCATATTAATTTCAGTATAATTTCATTCTTTCTTTCTCAGGTCTGTCTTAACTATTTCGCACATTTTTTCCCTTGCACTTTCACCCAAGGAGAATTAAAGAGATGCTTTCCACGGACAAAGTGCTATATACTTCTCAACAATTTTTTTTTTGGGGGGTGTGAGGCAATCGGGATTAAGTGACTTGCCCAGAGTCACACAGCTAGTGAGTGTCTGAGGCCTGATTTGAACTCAGGTCCTCCTGACTCCAGGCCCAGTGCTCTATCCACTGCACCACCTAGCTGCCCCTAAATATGACTGCATTGGTCGGGAATCGAACCCAATCTCCCACATGGGAAGTGAGAATTCTACCACTGAACCACCAATGCCCATGAAACAATTTCAGTCAGGACATAACCATGGCGATTTTCAATAGACAAAAGATGGCATCAAATAAATTACAAGGTGGGGAGGGCACAAGGGTAAAGACAAAAACTTGATGGTTTTGTAAGCCTGATGATAAGGAATTATAGCTGTAGAGCTGCTAGGGACTTCAGCCACTAATCTAATCTCCCCATTTGACAGACAAAGAAACTGAGGTCATCTGTTTGGATTTTAGAGAGGCAGTAGAGCACAGGTGAATGAGTGTAGGATTCGGAGTCAAGAAACCTGGGTTCTACTCCTGGTCCTTATACTTATTAGATCCTGAACAAGTCACTTAATCTCGCCATATCTCAGTTTCTTCATATCTAAAATGGGATTAACACTTCACAAGGCTTTGAGAAACACACTTAAATGTGATAGGAAAAAGCACTGGCTCTAGAGTCTGTGGACCTGGGTTCCATCCCGCTTCTGATATTTATTACCGGTATGACCTTGGACAAGTCACTTAACTTCCCTAGGTCTCAGTTTCTTCATCAATAAAATGAGGGGTTTGAACAAGATGGCCTCTGAGAGTCTTTCCAACTCTAGATCTCTGGTGCTATTTATGAAAATGATCTACGACTTCCTGTTCTACTGTTTCTCTTCTCCAAGAAACAAGTAATTGCTGATATGATTCATTTTCAGAGCTGGGCAAAGTGATTTGCCATCCCTCACTTGGTGCATTCTACAACAATCCCTCCAAATCAGCATGCCAAGACACAGTAGCACTATTGCCTAAAAACCTCAGGGCCACGTTAGAGAAATCCAGACCTGCCCCCCATGGCCAGCTCGTTCTACAAGCAGACAGCTGCCTTTGTCCTAGGAGGCACTTCATCTTCACTCTTTTACAGGACCCAGAGCTGGAAGAAATCTCAAGAGATAAATCTGCAGGGCTTTTTAACCTGGGGTCCATGGATCAATTTCAAGGGGATTGGGTGAGTATCAGTGAACCTAGATGGGGAAAATTACTGAAATTTACCATTTCCTTCAATTATGAATTTTTAGAAAATTATTTTGAGAACAAGGCCCATAAGCTTCACCAGACTTTCAAAGGGGTCCCTGATACAAAAAAGGTTAAGAACCCTAACCTACACCAATCAATCAATCAATCAAAAACTATTAAGTATTTACTATGCCAGGAATTATGCTAGGAACTATGGATAACAAGAAAGGTAAAAGCAATGTCTGCCCACAAGGATCTCACATTCTTTTTTTTTCCCCTTAGGCAATTGGGGTTAAGTGACTGGCCCAGGGTCACACAGGTAGTAAGTGTCAAGTGTTTGGTCTGAGATCAGATTAGAACTCAGGTCCTCCTGACTTTCAGGGCTGGTGCTCTCTCCACTGTGCCACCTAGCTGCCCCTAAAAGTTCAGTCTCTCTTTTTTTTTTTAATTTTTTTTTTAAGTATTTTTAGGCAATTGGGGTTAAGTGACTTGCCCATGGTTACACAGCTAGTGTCAAGTGTTTGGTCTGAGGCCGGATTTGAACTCAGGTCCTCCTGACTTCAGGGCTGGTGCTCTATCCAATGAACCACCTAGCTGCCGCAGGACTTCACATTCTAACTGCGGTGACTAGGAATAAATAAGATATAAACAGAATAGATGATAGCAATCCCTGGAAGGTATGGGAGGACTAGGTAACGCCTCCGGCAGAAGGTGGGTCTTGAGCTGAGTCTTGAAAGGAGCTGGGGGGTAGGTGAAAAGAGGAGGCAAGAGGACAGATATTCCAGGCATGGTGGACAGCCAGTGCAAAGGCAAGGAAACCAGAGGAATATATTAAAGGAACTTCGAGTAAGCTAATGTAACTGGATCTTAGAGTTTGCAACAGAGAATCAGATACAAGAAAACTGGAAAGGTAGGATGGACTGGGTCATAAAGAGCTTTGAATCCAAACAGCAGTTTATAGGACCAAGGGGAGTAGGAGTTGGGCTACTTTAAATTGGGAATTTTTTTAAGTTCATATTTCATTATTCTCCCTCTTTAAAGTTACCAATTCTTGATTTTCCTATTCTGTTCTCTTATCCTTTGAAGCCATTATAATTATCCAAGACTGACACTAGAAGTGCAGAATACATTAGATTCAAGAGGCAGGCAGAACACTCAGAGCCTGAAAATAGTCCATAGAGAGGGAGGGAAATGGACTACCGAATCTTCCCAGGGAGGATGCTACTCTCGCAGACCTGCGTCACTGAAATGAAAAGTAGAATACAGGCTTACTCTTATTATTACCCCTGCATGTAACCTTGAGACCAGAGTTCTTGACTTTACGGAACAAATTCCCTGTGAAGTTTGGATTCAGTCAAAGGGCCACACTTGAGGATGTAGAGGGCCAAATGTGGCTTCAAGGATGCAGGTTCCCCACTCCTGCAATCTAGAAATTCTGCTCATCTCTGGATAAAGAAAAGCCAACTAGGTTCTCTGAGCCTTAAACACCAAATATCAACCCCTACCAAGGCACAAAAGAACTAGAACCTAAAATGAATTGGTAATTTCATTAATGATGTGTGATACACCATTAGTCAGTAATAATGATGATGATGCTAGCCTGTATTTATATGACTCTCTGAGTTTTACAAAGTACTTCATAAATATTATCTCATTTAATCCTCATAACAACTCTGAGAGGAGGTGCTATTATTTTTAATTAATTTATTTTAATTTATCAACAATCACTTCCATAAACTTTTGAGTTTTAAATTTTTTTCCCTCTCTCTCCCCTCTCCCTTCCCAAGACGGTGCACAATCTGATATATGCTATACATATACATTCCTATTAAACATATTTTCACATTAATCATGTTGTAAGTAAGAATTAGAACCAATAGGAGGAACCACAAGAAAGAGAAAACAAAACACAACAGAAGAAAAAAAACTAGCAAATAGTATGCTTCGATCTGCATTCAAACTCCATAGTTCTTTCTTTGGATGTAGAGAGCATTTTCCATCATGAGACCTTTGGAGATGTCTTAGATCCTTGCATTGCTGAGAAGAGCTAAGTCTCTCAACGTTAGTCATTGCACAACATGGCTGTTACTGTGTACAACATTCTCCTGGTTCTGCTCACTTCACTCAGCATCAGTCCATGCAAGTCTTTCCAGGTTTTTCTGAAATCCACTTCCTCATCATTTCTTATAGCAAAATAGTATTTTATCAGGGCAGCTAGGTGGCACAGTGGATAGAGCACTGGCCCTGAAGTCGGGAGGACCTGAGTTCAAATCCGGTCTCAGACCAAACACTTGACACTTAACTAGCTATGTGACCGTGGGCAAGTCACTTAACCCCAATTGCCTTAAAAAAAATAGTATTTTATCACAATCATATGCTGCAACTTGTTCAATTGTACATACCCTTTGACCCAGCAATAGCACTTCTAGAGCTGTATCCAAAAGAGATCATAAAAATGGGAAGAGGAGATACTATTATTATCCCCCTTTCACAGATGAGAAAATTGAGGCAAACAAAGGTTATTTGACTTGTCCAAAGTAACACAGATGATAAGCGTCCAGAGCAGGATTTGAATTCCTGACTACAGGTTCAGTGCTCTATCCAATACACTACCTAACCTCTCTCTTCTTTAATACATCTGTCCCATGCTGCCCCTCACTATGGCTTCACCTGCTCCCAGTTAATTCACTTAGTTTTAGTTTCACTGCGCTGGGCCTAAGCTGTCTTTTCAGTGAGTACATGAGTGAAAACTGACCTAGCCCACTGTAGCTATTTTTTCCAAAAACATTCTTTTTTTTAAATTATAAACTTAACAGACATCAACAAACACGAAAAATTTCCACATATGGAGGACATAAAAAGACAAAAAATATTTAGAGCTGTGAATCTCTATTACTTAAGGCTTATTTTTTTTAAGAATATGTTAAATTTAACCCAGCAGACTTTGTTCTGCTTGTCTGTGTCTCCTTCTGAACCCTCTTCTGCTCTCTTCTGTGTATGGTTTAAATATTTCATTGATACTCTTTTTTTTTTTCCTTTTCAAAATCTCTATCATTACATTTCCCAATTCCTCATAATTCCCCTTCCCCTAATAAAAGCTGTCCTCTATAACAGGTATAGTCAAGCAAAACAAGGCTGAAATTCTATGTCTCAGTGTTCTGCATCTGGTGTCCATCCCCTCTCTGCTAAGAGGGATGTCCGGATGGCCTCAGACCTTGCTTCACCTCCCATTCAACCATCCACCCAAGGCATCTTGCCATTTGCTCTGCTGCACTTGAGTAATCCCTTCCCCTGAGAACAGTAATCAAATCAATACTGCCATTGTTTCTGTAAAAAGCATGGCAATCTGCTTCCCTAGGGATCAACTCGCCATCCCTACAACTCCCCAGACCAAAATTCCCTTACCTTGATCACTATTCCCTTATAAGTATGGTCTCCCTATAAGCTCCTTAAGAGTAGAGATTGCTGGGGTAGCTAGGTGGTGCAGTGGATAGAGCACCAGGTCTAGCACCAGGAGGACCTGAGTTCAAATCCAGTCTCAGACCAGACACTTAACACTTACTAGCTGTGTGACTCTGGGCAAGTCACTTAACCCCAGTTGCCTAAAAACAAACAAAAAAAAGAATAGAGAGTATTTCATTCTTGGTATTTGTATCCTCAGCACCTAATACAGTTCCTGTCACAAAGTAAGAGTTTAATGAATGCCTATTCATTCTCCACATAGCTACTAAATTCATATTCCTTTTTTTTTTTTGACTAGGCAATGGGGTTAAATGACTTGCCCAAGGTCATACAACTAGTAAGTGTTATGTGTCTGAGGCCAGATTCGAACTCAGGTCCTCCTGAATCCAGGGCTGATGCTCTATCCACTGCGCCACCTAGCTGCCCCGTAAATTCATATTCCTAAAACAGAAATCTGACCACAACCCTCCTTCCACTCAAAAGTTTTCAACGTCTCCCTATTGCCTCTACATACAAAATTCTAAAATTTGAAACCCATTATAATCTGGCTCCCACCTACCTTTCCAGCCTTATTCTATACTACCTCCATTCATACTATTCATTCCAGGCAAACTGACCTACTTGCCATTTCCCATACATGATATTTTTATCTCCCACTTCTTGACCTTTTCCCAAGTGGTCCCCAAAGCCTAGAATATATTTTCTTCTTACCTACACCCGTTGGGATCCCTGGTTTTCTTTGAGACACGATTCAGGTGGCAGGATGCCTTAATTTGGCATTCATGAACTTTTTTTAAAAAATATTTTGATAGATTGCTTGCTGTCTTGGGAAAGGGGAGGGAAGGGAGGTAGGGAGAAAAATTTGGAATTCAAAATTTCACAAAAATGAATGTTGAAAACTATCTTTACATGTAACTGGAAAAAATAAAATACCATTAAGGAAAAACTATTTTGATAACTATATTTCAGTATAATTTGTTTCATGTGTAATCCTATGTATTATATATACATATATACATATATATATACACATATAAACATTCTGAGGAGTAGATAGGCTTTGTTAAACTGTTAAAGGGGTAAAGACATAAAAAAAGATTATAAGCCCTGCTTTACATAGAGGTCTTTCCCAATGTCCCTATTCACTCAGTTTATTAGCTGTCCCTCAGTCTTGAAGTTACTTTGCATTAATCTGTATATGCACACATGTGTATACATGTTGTGTCCTCCCAGTAGAGTGAACTCTCCTTAAAGCCAGGGTCTGTTTCTGTTTTGCTTTTGTATTCTTATCACCTAGTACAGGGCCTTGCACATAAGTACTTAATAAATGTTTGTTGATTGAGGCACACACTCATGCTCATTTTTCTTCTACTGTTGTAGCATAATATAATCAGACAAGATAGCAGGAAAAGCTTGCTTTTGTTAGCCCCAGATGGTATAATGTGAAAGCCTTGGAAAGAACAAACCTATGTAAATGTTTATTCACCTGCACCTGTAAGTGAACACCCACAGATGATCAGCACTGTGCTGGTTCTGTGGGGGGACTACTAGGGTGGCCCCATTTTCAGAGTAATAATAGAGATGTCCAATTAACCTGAATAAAGTAAATTGGTCAAGGACATGAGGAGAGAAGATGAACATCACCCAGAGGCTTCACACATAATAACACCACCCCCCCCCCCCAAAAAATGAAGGAAGAAAATGAGGTAGGGACCCAGAAGTTTAGTCTCAGATGGAAAAATACATATTGGGGCTTTGAAATTCAAGACAAATTTAGGGGGGTTGATTCAAAATGAGACCAGCACTCTTCTTGAACACCACATACTAAAGTACCTGGGGCTCTAGTTAAAAGAAGGCTCTTGCAATGGCCTGCAGGGTAACAGCACCCGGTCAAACAGTAATTGGAGGATTTAGGTCTAAGTGACCCAGGAAAAGAGAGGTCAGGGTTCTCTATTTAATGGATATCAAAACTGGAAAATTAAAGTAGATACTTGAGGGGGAAGGAAGAAGAAGAAAAGAATTTGGCAAAAAACATGACAAAGCCCAGGAAGACATCTCCATCTCAACTCTGTTTTTAGAATACCAGCCTCTGAAAACTAGTTTAACTGGAAATCTGCCTGCTGTGGAGAGAGCTCTGATTAGCAGAGTTGGACTTGTTAAAAAGCCTAAAATAGAATCTTGGACCATTTTACCTACTGTTAAAAACATCTCTCTATTTTTCTTTCCTTCTAAAGATTTACACCAGCCCAGTTCTGCTAGCTTTTAAAGTAAGATGGCCCTTCCCAACTTATGTTGTCTTCTCCCATCTTCCAGCCATTTTTCTTAGAGAATGCATCCTTTGGTTAACTGACAATTTGAGCTTCCTAAAAGACATATATAAGCATTTCACACACACACACCCCATTCAATAAACTCCAATGGATCTAGGATCACATATAAAATCTGCTTGGCACTTCAAGGCTTTTAAAATCTGGCCCCTTTCTGCCTTTCCTGTGTTCTTATTACTTACTCCCCTCAACATGCTCTATTATTCAGTGACACTTCCTTGCTGTTCCTCAAATAAGAAACTCTATCCTCCTCTGGACATTTTCACTGGCTGGAATTCTTGAAATTCCAGCAAATTCCAGCAATTTCCCACTGCCTAGAATTCTCTCCCTCCTCATCTCCACCTCTTGGCTTCCCTGGCTTCCTCAAGCCTCAGTTAAAATCCCACCTTCAACAAGAAGTCTTTCCTGATCTCTCTTAACGCTAGTGCCTTTTCCCTGCTGATTATCTCTAATTCATCCTGCACATATTTTACTTGTACAAAGTTTTCAAATGTTGCCTCCCACATTAGACTTTGAACTCATTGAAATCAGGGACTGTTTTGGGGTTTTTTACCTTTCTTTTTATCCCCAAATCTTAACTGTGTAGGTGTTTAATAAATGCTTGTTGAGTTAATAAATGCTTGTGAAAGATGTTGAAATTTTAAACAAAATCCTGTCAAACAGACTACAATGATTTAGTCAAGTTATTAATTATTACCAAGTAGGATTTATAAAGGAGATTCATCATTCAACAATAGAAAAACAACATAGTTGATCATTTATAATCAAAACATCCAATGCCACATGATCATCTCAATAGATACAGAAAAAGCCTTTGACAAAATACTTTTCATGCTAAAAACCACATCAAACATATAATCGTGGGACATTTTCTAATATCATAAAAAATCTATCAAAACCCAAAAGCAAACACCATATACAATAGGGATACAGTAGAACCTTCCGCAATAAGTATGAGAGTAAAGCAAGGATGCCTACTCTCTTCCACTGTTAGTTGATAAAGTTCTGGAAATGCTAGCAACAGCAATGAGAAGAGAGAAAGAAATTCAAGGCTTAAATATAGGTAAGGAGAAAAAAAACTATTCCTATTTATCTTATATGAGTTTGGCACCCAAGATATATAAACAATTAATAAATATACACATAAGACTAATGGTCATTCGTCAATAGATAAGTGGTCAAAAGATATGAACAAACAGTTCTCAAAATAACTACAATTATTCACAACCACAAGAAAGACTGCTTCAAATCACTAATAATAAGATAAATACAAATCAAAACAATCCTATGGTTTCACGTCATAGTCTATAAATTTGCAAAATAACAAAAAATAGCAAAGTCAATGTTAGATGGTTGTAGAACGATAGGCACACTAATATATTGTTGG
Source organism: Vombatus ursinus (assembly GCF_900497805.2). Classification (NCBI taxonomy): domain Eukaryota; kingdom Metazoa; phylum Chordata; class Mammalia; order Diprotodontia; family Vombatidae; genus Vombatus; species Vombatus ursinus. Next base: position 65,995,921 of record NW_020954610.1, read on the forward strand.
TAGAGTACTGTACAACCATTTTGGAAAGTAGTTTGGAATTATGCAAATAAAGTGACTAAAATGTCTGAGCCGTTTGAACCAGAGGCTTCTTTACTGGGTTTATACCTTAAGGAAGCCATCAATAAGATGAAAATCCCCATACACACAAAAATATTTATAGTAGCATTTTTTGCAATACCAAAGAATTGGAAATAGAGGTACCCATCAAATGGATAATGGCTAAACAAATTATGGTAAATGAATGTGATGGAACATTATTGTTTTGTAAGAAATAATTTATGTGATATCTACAGAGAAGCAAGGAAAGACCTAAATGACTCACTGCAGAGTAAAGTAAGCAGAATCCAGAGAACAACATACACAATGAATACATTGATGTAAATGGAAAGAATGACTACACACCAAAAAAAATCAAAAGTGAATATAACAAAATTATAAAAAATCAAGCAGGACTTTAATGAAGAGATATGAGACAATGATCCCTTTGTGGAGGTGAGAGGTCCATAGGTATTACACACTGCACAATTTTTTGGACTTTTTCAGTGTATCTATCAGTTGTGCTCATTTTTTTTCCTCTCTAAAAAATACTATTGTTAGAATAACCTCTGGGAAGGAGAAGGGAAGAGACATTTAGGATGACTATGAAGATAATAAAAAAAACCACAAAATATCAATAAAAACTTATTTTAAAAAAAAACAAAAATATTTTGATAACTATTTCAATAAAATTGGGTTCCTTAGTAAAAAATAAAAAGAAAGAAGTTGGTGGGTTATAGTGTTATTATTTTGTGCATATGTGTGTGTTTTTATTTATCTCCTATGTAGTCAAATATCCTACCTCATTATTTGTTTATAGAGCAGGGATTGTTGTTACTGTAATCCCCATACCTAGCAAAATGCTAGTACATAGACAGTGCTTAATAAATGTTTACTGATTTATATATATTTGTTTTATTGGAATATAAGCCCCTTGAGGGCAGGAACAATTTAATTTTTGTCTATACTTTCCCTGCTCCTAGAATAGTGCTTAGAATATAATATGCTCTTAATAAATGTTTATTGATTAATCCATCATGGATAGGTCACTTATCTCCTCTGAGCCTCAATTTCCTCATCTGTACCATACACTTTTCATTCCACTCTACTTGATCTAGTTGCTATAGCCCCAAACTCAGCATTCCATCGCTGGTCTTTGTACTTTGCATAGTATTTCCTTTGTGCCTGGAATGCCCTTCCTTTTTACTTCCACCTCTTACAATCTTGCCTTCAACTCAGGGGTCATCTGATATTGGAAGCCTTTTCTGATTCCCCTAGCCCTTAGTATACTCTTCCTCCTCAAATTATCATGTATATACTTGTACATGTTGTAAATTCCCAATAGAACATAAGTTTCTTGAGAGTAGGTACCAGGACTAAGTATCTCAAGAGAGGCTAGGTCAGATTTCTTTTAATGGACAATGGACATCTGGACTCGAAAATTAAAGTCAGGAGTTTGGAAGGAGGGAAGAGGGAAAGGTATCTAGCACACAGAAGACCCTTAGTAAATGGTTGTTGGATTGGATTACTATGGTACTATTATCATTGTTTTTATTGATACCTTTTTACATTTGTATAGTGTTTCACCATTTACCAAGCATTTTCACATGGTCTTAATTGATCCTTACAACCTAATAACCATACTACCAGACCCATAGGGTGGTTTTGAGGAAAGCACTCTGTAAATCTTAAGACATGATAAAAATGTGGATTTTTGTTACAGTTTCCCCAAAGCAAGTTGATCAAGAAGAATAAAAACATTCTTACCTTGATTATCCAAAGGTCATGGTTATTAATAGTCCTAGTAGTATGATATTTAATGCTCTTGACTCAATCACTAGGTTCTCTGGTATCTGATATTCAAGAGGCATTTCTGTTAACCCTTTCATGTAGGAGTTCTTCACGTCTTTTGGATCATGAACCCCTCTAGGTAGTCTAATGAAGCCCAAGGACCCCTTCTAAGAATTGTTTTTAAATATGTAAAATAAAGTACACAGAATTACAGAGGAAACCATAGTTATTGAAAAAATAGTTACCAAGGTATTAAAAAAAAAAGTTCACAGAGCCTAGGTCAAGAACTCCTGCTTAAAGCTATGTCTCTGTATTCAAACAGAAAATACCAATGCATGTTTTCTTCTGTCTTGCCTAATTCCCTTATATGCGAGGCTCTAGAAATGGATTAATTTACCTAATTGCCTTCATCACTAAAAAATAGGACTTTGGCTTCTGTGATGTACCCTTTAAACCCCTAGTTTTAAAATCTCAGAATTGGTTCTTGAAGTGGATTTAGTTAAGTCTTTCAGGTGATATAAATTAGACCATGTCACTCTGCCCCTCAAGCATATTGGGTTTCCTGTTGTGTCCCCTCTCCCAAAATAAAATACAAATTTCTCAACTTGTTTAAAGTCTTTATAGGACTCTAGTCTATTTTCCCAGATTTATTTAATACGAACACATTCTATGCCCCATTGTAACTGCCCCCTAACCTGTGATTTGATCCCAGAACTCAGCATTCCATCTCCAGATTTCAGGACTTTGCATGGACTACATTCTATGTCTAGAATTCACCTCCTACTCACCTCCACTTTTGAGAATTCCCAGCTTCCTGTAAGTCTCAGTTCATGAGCCAACTCCCAAAGTAAATCTTTCCTGATTCCCTTAATTTTTGGTGGTTTCTCCCCCTCCCTCTTCAAATAATTGTGTATATACTTATTTGTTTATATGTTTTTGCTCCTGCCCAATAAGCTGATGGGGACAGGGAGTATTTTTCATTTTGTAATTGTATACCCTAGCCCTAGCACAGTGCTTTGGGACAGTCAACTAATAAACGTTTGTTGGAAAGGATTGTCTAGTATTATTGTTGCCACCATTATTTTACTTTCAGTGGAGGAAGCTGATAAGGATACCCCAGAACAATTGATGCCTATATACTCCCTCCCTAGGAACAAGAGGCAAGAAGGTATTAGGATCTTAAAGGAAGTATTAGATTTTTCAATGAAGCTTGATAATATTAGGAGGTAGCTTATTTATTCCATTAAGAGCTGTGAAAAAGTTCCTCAGATAAGCATGAAAGAATTAGAAGGACTAGCAATTGGTTGGATGAAGGCTCAGTCACACTTCTAGAACCATTTTAAAAAGCAAAGATGTCCTCACCAGGCAGGGAGTCGGCCTTGAAGAGTGAAACCCCAGTCAGCAGAGAAAAGAGTTAGCTATCGATTTAAGTGAGAATCAGTCTTGCAAGTGTAAGTCTAGCTGGGGAAATGAGTGGGTCTGAGAAGCCCAGCTGAGCAATCTAACCAGGAAAAATACACTGTACCTGAAGGGCATCAGCATGAAAACACCACAGGAAGAGAAACGACATTGGAGTCCTTCATTGTAGATGCATGAGTCAACTTGGTCACATGAGTTCTCTATGGCAGCTTCTCTACCAGTGTACTCTAGGCATGGACCTACTCTTCCCATTTAAGTTGTTTGCTTTTATGAGTAATTGTACCCCAGGTTTATGGGAGTAACATCTTAATAGATTTTTCTTAATATCTTTTGTTTTAACATTGCCCGGTTTCCCCTGTATTCTCTCTCCCAGAAAATGACCCTTTATAATAAAAATTTTTAAAGAAAAAAATAAAAAGAGGAAGAGAAAAAAATTCAACAAAACCAATGGATACATTCAAAAATCTTACATTATATGCAATGTTGCCAAGATTGGTGGCTCATGCTTCTAAGCTCTGATACTAGTCTGGCTGGGGTTGGTGGACTGCTTCAGCTCAGGAGTTCTGTGTTATAGCAGGCCTAAGTCTACTATGTACGCATACTAAGGACACCAGTATGGTCAGCTTGAAGGATGTGGAAGATGAGGGGGGAACCAGATTGCCTAAAGAAGGTCAAACCGGCCCACTGAGAAATGGACCAGAGCAAAGCTTCTGTGCTGATCAATAGTGGGAATAAAGCCCACAAGTGGTACTGTACTTCTAGCCAGGATGAGATAAGGAGACCTAGCATCAAAATTAAAAATTAAATTTAAATTTTTTAATGAATTAAAAAAAAAAACTTTATACAATGTTCCATGCCCTTAGACAGCCCCCTCAACTCACCTCTGCAAAGGAGTAGGGGAGGTTTCTTCTCATATCTCTTCTTTCAGGCCAAGATCATTCCTTTTTTTTTTTTTTTTGACTTCTTAATGAGGCAATCGGGGTTAAGTGACTTGCCCAGGGTCACACAGCTAGTAAGTATCAAACCTCTGTCTGAGGTCAAATTTGAACTCAATTCCTCCTGACTCTAAGGCCAGAGCTCTATCCACTGCCCCTCAAGATTATTCTTTATAATTTCACAACATTCATTTTCAGTTGTTTTGTAGTGGTTGTTTTTTTTCCACTTACACTGTTGTAATCATGGTGCATATTAACTTCCTGGCTCTGCTTACTTCATTTTGCATCAGCTCATGTAAGTCTTTCCATGCTTTTCTTTATTTATCATCTTCATTGTTTCTTAAAGCAGAGTTTACATGCATATACCAAAAAAAAAAAAAAAAGCTCCATTACCTTCATATATCAAAATTTATTTAGCCATTCTAGGGGAAATGTTCTGTAGCTACTGTTCTTTCTATGCCATCTCACTAAATGCCTTTGCTTTGAACTAATTGTATCTGCTGGCTCTTAAAGACAAATGAACTCACTGGCTGAGGCTTATGAGTTATAGTTTTTGGAATGCTGATCCAAAGCGTACTTTGAACATTTGCACCCTGGGGAGCCAACCTACAAACAGAGAGTGTCCAAGTGGAAGGCAGCTCAGAGGAAAAGCTACATATTGATGACAGTAATACCACCCTATTTTTGTAGAGGGATTTATCATTGGATTGGAAATGCACTTAGTAAGCATTAGTAGGTGCTGAGCACTGTGCTACAGACTGAGATGACAAATAGAAAATTTAGACAGCCCCTGATGTCAACAAGCTTGCACTTTGATTGAGGGAGACATCACACAAAGGAGGGTTCAATTCATGAACAGAACTAAAGGTCAGTTGGTACTTGGGTTCTGGCAGACAAAGTTAGCAGTGCAGATGGCAAGACCTCAAGGGCCTTGTGAAGTAATCATTTGCAAAGAATTTTAACATAATTTCAGTTGATCCTTACAACAACCCTGTGGGATAGGTATCATTATTTCTGGGCTCAAAGATATGTGAATTATCCAAGATCATAAAATAGGTAAATAGTAGAACCGGGACTTGCAACCAATTCTTCTGACTCCTAATTTAGTGGTCCTTCACCCATACTATCAGGATGCCATTCATCCCAGGTTATGCCCTAACCAAGGCATCTAGATATATCAGATGATATGCCTTTTCTGAATTATAAAAATTCACCCTTATAATCTTTCTAGTTATAAAAGAACACCTTCTAGAACTACCTGCAATTCTGGAAGGCAGGAAAGAAGGCCATCACTTCATCCCTCTTCCCAAATTCTCTATCTGAATCCGTCTGTTCTCAGACTATCTAGAGAAACATGCCCACTGGAACCGGCAGTCTCCATAGCTCTTGCTTCCAACTGTGTTTCTAAGGTACTTTCTGAGTCATATGGGAAGTTGCTAGAGCAGAGATAAGGAAGGAATTTAACCCAACTCCTCCACAGCCAATCCAATCCCCCCAACCAAGATGGTACCAATCATGCGAGATAACTAAAAGGAAAATACTCTCCTTCCTGCATGAACCTATGAAGCTCTTCCCTCGAAAAATTCCTATGATTTTTTCATTAATTAAAATTTCACTGCTAGAGGTGCTAAGAACATAGATCTTGAGCTCGAAGATATCTCAGGCTCTATCTAGTCTGATGCCTTCATTTTACAAATGAGGCAACTGAGACTCATCGAGGCTAAATGACCTGTCCGAAGTCAAACAGGTAATAAGCATCAGAGGCAGGCTTTGAACCCATATCATCCGTCTCTAGAGCCAGTAATTTTTCCACTGTACACTGCTGCCTTCTCAAACCCCAGGACAAGGAATTTGGCTCCATATCCCCAAGATCAAGGAACTCAGGAGAATAAGCCAACTGGAAACTGACACCTCAACTTGATGAAGTTGGGAAGGACTTTGGGATCTGACCTGTCAACTTTTCTAGCACCTGAGAGCAATCTATTTTGCTCCTTGAGTCTGAAGGGTGAGAAAAATCTAAGAGTGAGAATCTTCAACGATCTCACGCTTTTATCCTCTTCAGTTCCCACAATTGTTTGGGTCACTTAATCACACAACACTCTGGGTCTTGGGCACAAAAGAAGTCAATAGAGTTGTGGCACCCTTTGTTTTTGGAGTTCTGACAAATCTAGGAAGATTGATAATGTGCATGACATATACGACATATAATACATATTATACATACGCACAATATGCCTTGTAGGATTTTTGTAACTTTTCTATATTATTCTATCACAGTAAAACCTATCACGCCTTCCTTGTGCTATCAGGTGACTTGAATTTTAGTCATCATGTCTTAGTACAGTTTTAAGCTAAAAACTAGGTCAAACTGTTGACCTGGGTTCAAGTTTCACCTTTGACACATACTACTTATGAAACTGGACAAGTCACTTTACCTCTTGGTGCCACCAGATGACTCTTTAAACTATAAATGGCTTTAAACTGCACTAAGACTTTTGGGACACCCTGTATATAGGTGCTTTAAGCTTTGCAAGCACTTTACATACATCATCTCACAACAATCCTTTAAGTTAAGTGCTGCTGCTATTATTATCCTCATTTCACCAATGAGAAAACTGATACTAAGAGATGTCAAGGGATTTACACAGTATTCACAGCTAGAATTACTTAGTCCATCATAATTTTTACACATCTGGAATCATAATGGGTATTAAATATTTTAAATAATTGTTGGTTAATTGTTGTACACTTTTACATATTAAATATTACATATATAATCTTTTTGTATTAGTCTTTAACATGGACCTGGGATTATCACCTATTTAAGCTCCAAATACTTAAAACCACACTAAGACTTTTGGAAATATTGTATCAATGTTGGTTGATTATTATTATAATAATAATTAATATTATATTATAACATAACAATTATATAAATATATATTATATATTATATAAATTATAGTACATATTACATATAAATATATTAATAATTATATATTATAATATAATAATTATAATATTATTATTGTTGTTGTTAACAATAATTACTGTCAGAGACAAATTGTAAACCTCCATCAGTAGAAAGAGTTTCCACTGTGAAAGTGTCCTCCCCTGATAAAATCACAAATCTAGGCCAAAAAAAAAAATCTGTGTAATCATCTTGACTGGACAAGTCCATTACTCCCCAAACCCTCTGCATTAAGGCCTTCTGGTGATACCTTCAGCAATACCCCAATGTTTCTCCACAATACAATACAGAACTGGGGTCAGTGCCACCACCAGGATATCAATTGACAAAGGTGAAAACCAATGATGATAAAAGTATTCCATTGTTGTCCAAATAAAGTAATTGAATCACAGTTTTCCTTTCAATCCTAAACAAATTATAATCCGAATGGGCATTCCAGAGAGTCTATTTGGGGCAGGAGCTTTGCAGGCGGAGAGTGAAAAGTATATCAACAACTGAGGAAATGTTAACATCCTGCCCAGGAAATATTGGCAATGTAGCTTATCGCTGAGTTCCAACAACAGATGCTGACCAAAGCAGAAAGGAAGAATTATTTATTATTTAGTACTATTCCGTGCTATTCATTATAATAGCTCACATTTACAGAGCACTTTAGGCTTTGCAGCAAGCCTTGCATACATTGTCTCTACAAGGCATGTCACCTGTGTAAGATGTGTATGTTCACACAGGTTGTCTAAATGTAGATCACAGTAGATATCTTTGGAATCTTAACCACCACCCCCTCCATCTCCCCCACCTCTGTTTCCAACAGAGACTTTGATTTTGGCCAGGAGAATAGAACATAAGACTGGCCGCTTTGTTCTTCTTCAAGAGAGGATGATCCTGGACTAGAATCATATCTATCTGCCCTTCTAAACAATGTTAGTCTAGGGCAGGGGTGGGGAACCTGCAGCCTCAAGGCCACATGTGGCCCTCTATGTTCGTAAGTACAGTCCTTTGACTGAATCCAAACTTCACAGAACAAATCTCCTTAGTAAAAGGATTTGTTTTGTAAAACTTGGACTCAGGGGCAGCTAGGTAGCACAGTGGATAGAGCTCGGGCTTTGGACTCAGGAGGACCTGAATTTAAATCTGGCCCCAGACACTTGACACTTACTAGCTGTGTGACTTTGGGCAAGTCACTTAACCCCAACTGCCTCACCAGAAAAAGGGAAAAAAAAAAAAACTTGGCCTCAGTCAAAAGGGTGCACCCAAAGACCTAGAAGGCCACAAGTGGCCTTGAGGCCACAGGTTCCCCACCCCTGGTCTAGGAGCATGACTTTTTAGGTTCAAACTATTTTCCTGGTCCCTTTCCTTGGTATTCCCAAGCTTTCATGTACTCACTCAACCCCTTCCACCAAATGCTATTTGCACCAAAAACCACAACAAAACAGTGAGTAAACTCATTTATCCTAGCAAATAATGACAATCAGAATAGAATAAATTTACAGAGTGGATTCTGCCAGGGATTGAGCTCTTCCACTAGGAGAGACCTATCTCATCTCAGCAAAGAAAGACGTCCTGATGGCATCCAAAGAGAAATTCCCTAAAATGTTTAAGGAAATCAAGCTGGAAATCAGGGATGTGACTCTATATATCCATCACTTGCCAGTTTTTTCTTTCTCCATGATATCTCCCTGAAGAGAATCTGGAATTTCATGTGCTTCTCTCAAAGCAAGAATAAAGAACAGGTCTCCTCTCCAAAGTTCTCATACCAACTTTACCCCTCACATAGGCATATACCTTTGAGTCAACATTTTCTCCACCAAATTAGGAGTTATACCCAAGCAGTAGTTTGCAAAATGCCTCAGGCTTGAGACCTGGGGTTGTATTTCATTTGATCTTTATAACAAGCCTTTGAGGTAGGTACCACAGGTATTATTTTTCTCGTTTTGCAGATGAGGAAACTGAGGCTCAGAGAGATTAAATGACTTGTCCAGGGTCACACACCAAGTAATTATCTGAGTCAGGAAGTGAGCTCAGGTCTTGCTGATTCTAAATCTAGTATTCTACCTACTATGTTATGTTGCCTTTCACAGCACCATCTTGCAAGAGTAGTTTGGCAGCTAGACCCAACACTAAGTCGCAGCTAGAATCCCTAGAAACCTGTTCTTTCCCGTGGCACAAGGCCATAGTAGGTACTAAGCACATTCTTTGTTGTTGTTCAGTCATTTTGATCATGATAATAACAAATCAGTAATGAAAACAAGCATGTATTAAGTGTTTATTACATACCAGGCACTGTGCTAAGTGCTTGGGCTACAAAGACAAATGTGAAGCAGTCTCTGGCCTAAAGGAGAACACATTCTCTGAAGAGTGACAACATACACACATAGAGAGTAAGATAGAATTTGTTGTTGTTCAGTTGTTTCAATCATGTCCGACTCTTCATGACCCCATTTGAGATTTTCTTGGCAAAGATACTGGAGTGATTTGCCATTTCCTTCTCTGGTTCATTTTACAGATGAGGAAACTGAGGCAAACAGAGTTAAGTGACTTGCCCAGGGTCACACAGCTAGGAAATGTCTGAGGCTGGATTTGAACTCAAGAAGATGAATCTTCCTGACTCCAGGCCTGGCACTCTATCCACTGCACTGCCTAGCTGCCCAAGCACACTCTAAGGTATAGCATTAGTGTCCATGGGGACACTATAGGAATACCCCCAATGCCCAAGTTCCCCTGAAAATCCTGGAACAACCATACAGATTCTAGTCTAGGGATTCTGATCTGGATAGGAATCAAAGAGCTAGTGGGAGGTAGGGACAAGGAGGAGCCTAATTTCTGGATGAGAATAATACTGTATCCAAAGGATCCCTAGACTTACCCCCAAATTTTTATGTTAAGATTGTACAAAAATACTCTTATTTACCAGGAGTTTTTTTTTAACTGTATAAGAACCGAATGGAGCCAGGTAGAAACCTCCTGCCTATGTCATTGAGACCTGATGGGACCCCAGACACGCACTGAAAAGCAAGGGTGTAGGCCATAAATACTCAGCAGCCAATATTGCTCTTCAAATTTCCAGCCATATGTACCTCACTGGTCCACAGACATCTGCCATGTGATGGATTATGCTAGCTTTTATTTACAAAAGATCAACTACTGTCCCACCATGAGTAATGCATGAACTCCAGCTTCTGTTTTTCTTGTAGTAGTGATAGATTTTTTTATTCTCCCATAAAGCTTTGTCCTATCTTCTTGCTCTTCTGATCTCACAGTACATCATACTGGTATATTCAAATGCTTAATAAACAGACTGGCAGAGTAAAGAGTGTTAGACTTGAAATCAAGGGATAGAGGTTTAACTACTATATTAGACATCTGATAGCTATGTGTTCACAAGCAAAGAATGTTAAGTGGATGGATCCCTTGCAGCAAACTCACAAGAAAACATACACAAGAGTCCTACAAGATGGGAAGCTATGGAGGGATTATAATCTGCATCTCTAGAGGTGACTTCCAAGTCAATGAGAACATGAATCCCTTTGAGTACTCGAGAGATAAGAGGCAAGTCACTGCATCTTGAAACCTCAGTTCTTCATCTGTAGAGTGGAGATAATAATCCATGTCCTACAACATTCCACAAATATATGAGTTGCTATTTTTATGATTGCATATATCTTATCACCTACTACTAGAAAGTAAGTTCTGTGAAGCCAGGAGCCATACATATATATATATTTTTTTTTTTTAATTTGCCCCAGCATGTAACATAGTGTTTTGAACATAGTAGGCAGGTAATGAATATGTGAAGACTTCCCTGGGTGGAATGGGTGAATGAGAACAATTTGTTCCAATGGCCATGAAGGTAGCTGAAGCAAGTACAATGGAGTGCTTAGAGCTCGATCAGATGCTGAAGATGCCAAGGTCATCCACTGCATTCCCAGGCCATTGCCAGTTGTCTTGATTTTTGTCTTTCTGCTGGACTTTGATGACTCTGATGACTTTGTACAATTCTTCATCATTTAAATCCAGTTGATACACAAGTCAAGACATCACTCTCATGATGTCACTGATCCTTTTTGAAAACAAAGGACAAAAAACAATCACTTGTGCTGAATAAACAAATATTATTCATCTGCAGCAAGTGCCATCTAACTCTTTAGGGAACATTCTATGGCCACGGGAAAGAGTCGAGGCAACTAATCTCTTCAGAGGAATCAGACCTACAACTAGGAACTCACTGCCACCATTCTTTAGTCAACTGAGTTTATTGCGTGTATACACTGGGATACAGAGATTCCCCATGAGTGACAGTAGATTCTTAAAATGGTCGGGAATCAGCAACACAAATTCCAAGGGAGTGTCTACATTGCTTACCTGGGCTTTTATTGTACTGAATATTGCTTGAAATCAACAGACCCTCAGCTGAAACTTGGAATGATTTTTTGTTGTTGTATTTCTTTTCTGCTTATGACAATTTGTTATAATGAGGTCTAAACTGATTAAAGTGGAGAGGGGTGAAGAGACAGAGAGACAGAATCAGATTGACAGTCAGACAGAGACAGACAAGGACAGAGACTAAAACAGCAAAAATGTGAAAGTTAATATTCCAAAGAGTTAAGGGAAGTGGGAAGGGATTTAAATGACCACTTGAGTCTTCCTCCATTTCTCCATACACACATACACACATACACATATACACACAGAGCATATGAACACAGAACAAACAGATCCCTAAATCTTACAGCACCACTCAAGCCTCCATACGGTAGAGGTTATAAGGCAAAAGACCCAACTTTGTCAGGAGGAAATTTGATTGAATCATCTTCCCTCATAATTTACTTAAATGTCAAAAAAAACCTCTCATTTGCCTGCCTGTCAATAGCAGCACAGTGTAACATTTAAGGAGAGACTGACCTCATTTAAAGCTTTAACTCCCTCTAAGTACTTTCCAAATACATTAACATCTCATCTAACTCCCCAGCTGTATCTTAAAGAAATGTCATTTCTTTAAATGAAATGTTACAGGGGCTGCAGGTGCAAAGTGTCGATGACAGAAGCAACTTGACCACCTGACGCCTCAAATCATAGAGCACAGCACAAAAAAAAATTGGTGAAAAATCTTCAAGCAGCCTGACCCTTATCTTCTAGGACAAAGAAAAAGATCTTTGTGTCTTTTAGAAATCACTATATAAAGAGGCGTACACCAAAGGATTTCACCGTGATCACACTCACTCACACACACACACACACAAACACACACACACACACACACACACATCCCTTGGAAAATTATGTTTGGAAAATAGCAGAATGGGAAAAAAAAACTTCATGGCACCATCTGGCATACTCTATGTTCCAGGATAAAGACAATAGGCACATTAGACTGTGGGGTGGGTCCACCTCTACTGTGAAGAAATGGTTCTTATCCTAATGTCCAAAAAGGTGTCTTTTTAAGATTTTTGATAACTGTGTCTCAACACAATTGGTTTCCTTTGGAATCACATGCTTTTTATTGTATACCTTTGAAAATAGTATTCTGAGAAGGGGTCCGCAGGCTTTAACCAGACAAAGAAAGTCCAACACGCAAAAAAGGATAAGAAGCCCAGGACCAGAGTTTAGGATTGGTTTCTAGTCTTGAGGTGGCCTAACATAAGTAAGACTAGGACTTGTATCCCTGACACCTACCAGAATTCCAGGATTTTAGCATTGAAAAGGACTTCTAAGAAGAATTCTCACTACAACCTATCCATTAGTGATCATGTTGTCTTTCTTTGAAATCTCCAATGAACAGGAACCCACTACCTCCTGAGCAATCCACTTTTAGATAGCTCTAATTATTAGACAGTTTTTCCTTACATCTAACCTAGATTTGTTACCTGACAGCTGCCCCCTACACTTACATTGTTACTAATATTGCTCTTTGTAGCCAAAAGGAATAAGACTAATTTCTCTTCCACATAAAAGTCTTTCAAGTTCATAAACAAACAAACAAAAATAGCTGTCCTGTTCCCACTGAGTCTGCTCAACATCAGGCTAAACATAGCGCATTCCTTCAACCAATCTTCACATAGGGACCTTTTGGACATTTGGGACCTTTCACCATTTTGGTTATCCTTCTCTGGATATGCAAGTCATCTGTTTTTTTTTTTTAAATAAGATTTTATTTTCCCCCAATTACACATTAAAATAATTTTTAACATTTTTTTGTTGTCTTGAGTTCCAAATTTTATTCTTCCCTCCCTCCCCGTCCCCTCCTTGAAAAAGTAAGCAATCTAATATAGGTTATACTTGTGCAATCATGTAAAACATTTCCATATTAGTCATTTTGTACAAGAAGGCTCAAATTTTAAAAAAGAATGAAAAGCAGAAAGTGAAAAATAGCATGTTTCCATCTGTATTCAGACAATATCAGTTCTTTGTCTAGAGGTGGATAGCATGCTTAAGCATGAGTATTGGGGGATTATATTGCTGCGAATAGCTAAGTCATTCACAGTTGGTCATCACACAATACTGCTGTTACTGTGTACAATGTTCTCCTGATTCTGCTCACTTCACTTTGCATCAATTCATGTAAGTCTTTCCAGGTTTTTCCAAAATCATCAATCTACCCCCTTCTATAACATGTTCCATGGTATTCATATACAATGCAGAAGACTGATCCAAATAGGACCTGAGATTTTCAAGGTCTTTTATTTTTGGTGTTTCTGTGTATGACATCCAGTGTATTACAGCAGAAAGTGGGCTAGAATTGGAGTCAGGAAACCTTGAGTTTGAATCCCAGATAGATAGACAGATACATTAGAGATGACAGATGGATAGTTAGGTAAGTAGATAGATAAATAAGTAATTTCTTAAGCATTTACTATGTGTCAGGCACTGCACAGGAGATACAAATTAAAGCAAGGACAACAGTCCCTGTTCCCAAGGAGCTTACATTCTAATGGAGAAAGACAACAGATAAAGAGGATCTGGAAAGCAAGGCATGGGGGGTTCAATAGCAGTTTCGTCATCTTTAAAATGGGGATAATAATAATAGGCCTAATTCATGGGGCTGTGGTGGGGCTCAGATGAAATGGAAACCTAAAAGCTGTATGTAAATGTCAGATGATAGTGTTATTCCTTTTTGGTAAAGCAGAGCTTTCAACTACCTTTCTTTTTCAGGTGGAAAGAAGGTTTTAGAACACTGACCTCAAATACAAATTATCAGGAAGAACAAGACCCAGAACCTGACAGAAGAATCACTCCATTAAATGGAGGAAGGTGATAAATTATGAAAAGTTTGGCCAATCTTTATGGTTGTGAAGTAGGAGGTTTGAAAAGAGATCAAAGACAAAATTAAGGTACCTTGGAATGTTACACAAGTCTGAGAGTATAAACGATGAAGAAGGTAGCACTGCTTTAATGAAGAAAAGGACTTAGTGAGATTATTTTTTCATTATATTATTTCCATAGCCCCACTCTCCCTTACCCTCTGTTATTTATACACATAGTTCCTATCACCATCACCACCCACACTACTGTAAGCCATGCAAGGAAAAAAAGGTGAGAAACTACTTGGGTTCTAGTCTCACCCTGACCTTAGGCCACTCATTTAGTAAGAGGTCCCTTAACCTCTCAGTGCTCTAAGAAACTCTCTAAGACTATAAAGTTATCCCTTCTACATTGTGACTTTCCCCACGATGGTTTCCATATTTTGCGGGTTGGCATAACAAATTAAATGGGAATTTTGGGGGATTTTTGAGAAGCCACAGACATGTGAAGGCCAGCACATGAAACAGAAAAAGTTCAGAAACTCAGAAATACATCAAATATATTTATAGTATTGTATAATATCAATATACTTTATCTTTTAATACCATAAATATACACAATTTCTTCTCAGGTTCAGAGGAAGGGCCAAATATTTTAAACAGATATTGCAAATTGTGGGGTGCTGTGCCCCTAGCTTCTAGCCCCTGTGATATGGAAGGCGTAACTGTATGTGACCTCTGCCTCAGAACTCCCAAAGCTCTGGGATCACATGGACCAGCTCATCTTATCTCTTCGGCTCCTTGCCTTGCTCCAGAATTGACCGTGGGAAAATCTCCAAATGTAGGTTAGATATACCTCATGCCTAGGTTGTCACAACTGTGCATGAGAATGTCTCCAGCTCTCATATAACCAATTAAGGTAACAAATACAAATGAGGTATAAGACAGTCTTTATTTTATCCCACAAAAAAATGGAGAAAACAAAAGATTCATGGGAGCCCATAAACAGAGACAAGAAATACACAAGGAACCCAAAAAAGTACATAATGCCTTTTGATAATACACAAGTATAAGGAAACCCTAATATAATTTAGCTTATATAAAAGATTTTAGCCTATAAGCAGATACAGAAAACACACAAAAGTACTTAGATAGACAATAAGCCCCACCACCATGAGTTACCAGCAGTGCTATCACTCAGCATTCTGATGAATCTTACTTTCCCATAGGGTCCTATGTAGTCTCCCCTATGTAGACTTATAATGCCCTCTGTGATTTGGACTTGCCTTGAAAAGCAAACATACTTTGTGGCTACTAGATAAGCAACTTCCTCCTCTAGAGATCTATACTGTCCAAATAACTCATTGTAATGGTGTAGTACAGAGCAGAGAGGTCCCCATCTCTTGCCCCACTATGGCATGGCTTTAACTCTTGCCCAACTTCAAGACATCATCCAAATGTCATTGGTCCTCTTCAAAAACGAACAACAGCAACAACTACCTTGGCAACAATAAGAAATAGAAGGTCTGGACCAAGGGAAAAAGTTACAAAGTGGGAAGGACAGAAAGCATAGAAAAAATTTAGTATTTCCTACCAAAAGTATTTTTCAAAACAATGACTTCTTGTTCTGGCTTGACTACAGCTATGAATTCATTGATAACTGTCATTCTGGAGTGTTGAGTTGCTTTTGTTTTTTGGGTTTTTTTTAGTCTATCTTTAGAATGTATGACAAATATCCTGTGACTGAAATACAATTGATTTTTTAAGGGAAATCAGAGAGCAGATAAATCCAATTGTTTTAAAGGTACATTTGTTTATGTGGTGATAGGCATAGTGTGTGCATAGCAAAACTGGTTTTCTAGTTGATGATATTTCCATACCATTTATGCAAATGAACTGTGCATAGGTCAGTTCCAATTATTGCCTGAGCCTGCTTCAGGAAAGTCAAATGAATATACAGTACAACATAGAGTTGTATAATGATGTCTGATGTCCATGATCTGCCTATCAACATCCCTACCCTGGTCCCAAGATCTGGCTTCAAAAATCAAAATTTCTCATTGAGAAAGAAAACAAAACCTTCTCCCAAGAAAGACATTGATTTCACTTCTGAAAAATAGTTCATCTAAGGAGGAAGGGAGAAGGGAGAATTGGCATCACTCTTCTGAAGCCACACCTTTCATTTCCAAATCTCCCTAGGAAGTAAACCTGCTCCCCGTGCTTACAATAATTCAATTTGCCATCCAGGCAACACAGGGCAGCTGAGCATCCACTGCAGAGAGTACTGAAGTGAAACAAGCAAGAACAAAGAGCAGCAGGGATGTGTGTATAAAGCATGAGGTGGGAATTACTATGGCAAAGTCAGCCACTTCTCTGAAGGAATAGCAGATGGTAAGGCCTGCCAAGGCTGCACAGGGGTGAGTGAGGTAGTCTCAACCAAGATGGTGTGCCCTGCATGAGGTGGAGCTGCATGGCCTGCAGCTGGAAGAAACTTAGAGAACAAGAATCTGGGGTCCAAGACGGACCCAAGTAACTCTCTCACTCAACTCTGTCCAATACCAATTATCTGATATTTACTTCAGGAAAATCTTCATTATAATAGTACCTGTAATAGCAGTAATAATTACATGGATTCCGTATCCCTCAAACATTAGAATTACTTTTATGGGGCCTGATCTGTGATTTTATTCATGTGGGAAACTTCCATTGTGGAAACTACCTCCACTAATGCCCATCAGCCACTCATCTGTGACTTATCTTCATAGAGAACTTACTAGGGAGGCCACTTAGAGGTTATGAGTCTTGCCTGTGGTCACACAGCTAAGTGTGTGTAACAGCAGGACTTCAATTCAAATTTTTCTGACTCCAAGGCTGGCCCTCTATCCACTGACTGTGTCATACTGCCTCTCAATTATACAGAGGTACAAAAAAAAATTTAATACAATTTTGTCTATAAGACAAATTTTAGCTTTGTACTCCAATACTAGCATTATAGAAAGGTTTCTTTTGCATTCCTATTAATGAGCCAGAGATTGTTAGAAAATCTATAAGAATGACCGTATTCTGAAGATACAGAAGCAAAATCATTATTATCATTATTATTATTATTATTTCTAATCCTGTCAGAATTCAAGTCCCATCTATGACTCATGATGGCTGAATGGCTCTGCGGATGTTGCCTAAGCTCTCCTTGTTCTGAGTAACTCCATTACAGAATAGTTGTCAACTGCATTGGTAGAGGAAATCTCCTCATTGAGAGTTCCTGCACAGATGAAATCACAAGTCTGGACCAAAATAGTATTATTAACAATCATTATAATTTATCAGTACCAATGATGGTAATTTATAACATGCTATATCTTAAGTACTTAAAATAATCACAAAATTATTATTTAATAATGAGAACAATACCTGTCACACAGTGCTTTAAATTTTGCAAATATCTTGATTCACATTAACTTATTAGAGCCTCACAACAATCCTGTGAGGCAGGTACTACTGGTATAATTATCTCTGCTTTACAAAAGAGGAAACTGAGGCTCAGAGATGTTAGGCAACCTTGCCATGGTCACACAGAAAGGCCTGGAGGGAAAGAAACACTCCCCAAATGTTAGATGCAGGATTTAAAACCAGATCTTTTTTAACTCCAAATTCAGTACTCTATTCACTACATCATTGGTTTGCTTCCCACCACCACCCCCCATATATATTTTTTTACTATTAAAAGCTTTTCCTGGAATGATACAGGAAGAGAGAATTGGTTTCCAGAGAAAATTTAAACGAAATTATTTACAAAAATGCATTTTTCCCTCTTCATATTACCAATGTCCATTGGGCATTTTCATTTCATCAAATTCTCTCCGTTTTCACATACTGCCTTTTAAAAAAGACTATGTTGCAAGACCAACTGAATCAGGAACATTAGTCTCCCATCTCTGTGCATTCAACAATTTTCCATTTTTCTCTCTCCTACTCCTGAATTAACTTCTCCTTTTTCTTTAATGGCCTTGATCATCAAATCAGAGATTTCCAGTTGGAAGAAACCTTAGAAGCCATTAAGTCAACTCCCTCCTTTTACTGATGAGGATACTGAGGCACCGAGATTAAATGACTTGTCCATATAGATGTTTAATTAGCCCCCCTGCCATTGCTTTTATTATTATTCCTAACGGTTTCCATGATAGCGACTGTCCACGGTGTTTTAATTCCCAGAGTGGTGTTTGCTGTGGTTCGTTATTGTTGTTTAAAAATCACATTTGAGGAATGCTTCTTTCAGGCCAGTCCTTGCTTGCCTTTTTAACACAAAGGCTTTTTTTTTTTTTTCTTGAGCTCTTCCTTTTCCATCTCTCCCCACTGTTATAGCCACGGTCTACTCTCTCACAAGCCTGCGGGGCAATGCCCGCACCTGAATCGCTTTAAAACAGCAGGCAAAAAATGCCTCGTCCTTTCAGATGGTTTCTTTTGATCCAAGTTCATTAGGTACCCTGCCCTGCTTCGCGCTAGCTGCTCTGGTAGTTATCTCTGAAGATGACTCAGCAGCCCTTTCTTCCTTTCTTCCTTTCCCGACCCAGGCCCAGGCCTTTAGAGATCCCATCATCCTGCGGGTTACCAACATGCTTAGTCTTGGTAGTCAAAGTTCTGACAAATATATTTCACAGCCCTAACTCTCCAGTATTCATGGCCTTTCCTCTTCCCCACCTCTTTCCCTTTCTTATAATAAAATAGTTCCTGGCCTCCTTGGCCCAGCTTCCCCGGTCGCCAGTATCGTCATGGAAGCCTTTGTCAAAGGCTTACTGACTCAAAAAGTGTTTGGAGATTCTGTACAAAGATTTAGGGAGGATCCCGCGGCTCCGAAGCACTTAGGACTCTCCACCTGTCCACCAATTACTTTTACCTCTTAATTCTCCAACTCAGCTTCTGTTGGTAACATCTTACGGGGAATCCCGAAGTCCTTTGTTACTTAGGGCCTTCTTTTCTCTTCCCTTCCCGTTAATCCAACTCAATAAACCCAAGGAAATATTCCCTTTATTTCTTAATTCAGGCTATTCCTCTTTCTTTTGCAAAGTCATTGCTGCTCTCCCGCCCCCATCTTCCAACGAATTGTGTTGGAAAAAAAAAAAAAGTTTTCATATCTACTTTTCCTTTTACCTTTCAAAAAAAAACCTTTGTTTTCTTTCTGCGTATTTCTCACGTTTGTTTTAATTTATACTGGTATGATTTCTCTTTCTCTTCTCCCCCTTAACCTGAGAGTTTCCTGCAACGCACTAAGCAGTTTTGACCAGCTTCTGCTCCCGTTTGCCCTGAGTCTAAGTTCAGCCTCCCGGTTGCACAGGAACTAAACTGCTTCGCCCCGCACCTGCTCCCGATTGCCCCTTTCCTCTTTTCAGTCTCTCCCGGGGACTGCTTCTTCTGCTTAAACGGCTTTTCCAGGCTCCTGCTCCCGATTGCCCCCCGCCCGGTGCCTTTGTTCGACCTCCCTGGTACACACAGATTCTTCTCCCTAAACCACTTTGCATGGCTTCAGCTCCCCATTGCCTCCAGTCTCTTTTCAGCCTCTTCCTCAAACCTGGAACATAATGAAAGAAAAGCAAAAGTACTCCATGCCCTTTAGTTATCTCCCTTAGCCATCTCCTTCCTT
This sequence comes from Vombatus ursinus, assembly GCF_900497805.2. Taxonomy (NCBI): domain Eukaryota; kingdom Metazoa; phylum Chordata; class Mammalia; order Diprotodontia; family Vombatidae; genus Vombatus; species Vombatus ursinus. Next base: position 66,015,946 of record NW_020954610.1, read on the forward strand.
GCTTCCTGTGCTAAAGAAAAAAAAAAGGCCATTGTGTTCAGTCCCCCACACCCCTCCCTGAACTTCTCTGCTTTTCCAAAGTTAATTACCATCTTTAATATCGAATGATCTGAAACACACATCTCTCCTATGTTACATTCCATAATTGCCTTCTTGGAAATAGATTTGTATCTATTCAGTTTGTGCTCTCCTCTCTCACAAGTGAACTCTCCAACACTGGTTTATGTTGTGAAGTAGGAATCCTTCCTCCTCGCCTTCTTCCTGTAAAATCTCCAAATATTTTGCTTGGTAAATAATTTTTTGGAATTTCTCTTCCAATCTGTCATACAATCACATTCTCCACCGAACATTATTTTTTCTTAAGGATAGCCCCTTTATTGCTTGTTCTGGTCAATAGCTTTAATTTAAAAAATAAAAATTTTATTGATGGTTTGGTGGGTCCGCCGTTTTTTAACATCGTGTTTGCTTCCCACGAACACTCCCCCAAACACTTCTGTAACAAAAAGGTCAGTAAGGTTTTTGTCTGTTTGTTTTCTTTGCTGGCCATAAATTTTTAGGAATCTTATCTTTTCCCCTCCATTTTTGAAATCCAGAATCAAACATCTTTCAATTACAGTTTCAAAATATTTGTATGCTTTATTTGATGTGAGAGCAGACAAAGTTTAAATAACAGCTCTAACAGTGCTTCCTGCGTGCAATACACCATGCTAGCTGCTGGTGTTAGAGGCAGGTGGGAGATTATCCAGATATTTCAAATTGTGTGAAAACAGGGACAGTGTATCATTTATATTCTCATTTCCTTTAGCACATAGTGTTAGATAGAGAAGACATTTCATGTTGAATAAACACTGTCCCTACCCACAGGGACACAAAGGAAGTCACAGAGATCTCATTCCTGCTTTGGGACTGAATATAGTTACATAGGATCATACCATTTAGCATTTGAAGGGAGTTTAGAGATCCTTTAGTAAAATTTCCAATTTTACATATGAAGAAACTGAGACCCAGAAATGTTCGGTGACTTGCCTGAGTTAAATTAAATGTAATCGACGGCCCAGAGGGCCCCAGCTTTGGAATTACACGATCTGAATCTAACCTTGGGTGACTCTAAAATATCATTCTCTCTTTTTGGTTTATTATGTTCTCATGCAGTGTTTACTGGAAAAGCTCATGTATAAGCTCACCTTCCTATGGATATGGGTTACAAAGACCCCAGCTCCTATACAGGCACTTAAGGTAATAGACCTATTAGGCAGAGGGAAGGCTTTTATTTTGACCCACAGAAAATTAAGACACACACACAAAGGGAAAAAAAACTCACATAAGTCCACAAACAAATGTAGAAAACGCACAGAGGAACTTTCAAAATCTCAACACAGTTTTCAGCCCTTTCCTGTGGGTCCCACTTTTCTGCAGGGTACTGCAGTCCTCCATGCTCAGTGCTGCCCCTTGGAAAGTTTTAGGGAGGCTGCTTCTGTCTCCCCCCCCAAAAAAAAGTTTAATAAAAAGAACCAAATAAGGAATTGGGGAGGACTAGTAAAATAAAGAGTAGTCTAAAATAACTAACACCTGGCTGCTAGATTCATGACCAAAGCAAGTAAGGGCAAAAAAAAAAAAAAATGGTTAAGGAGAAATTCAATTCAATTTAATTCAATAAGTGTTAATAAGCACCTGCTAGATGCAAGATTTTGTGTTAGACACTGGGAAATACAAACAGAAACCAAACAGTTCTTACCCTCAAGGAGCTTATGTTCTACTGGGAGAAAACATGGACAAAGCAATTGTTGAACAGGAACAGCTCTTTTGGTAGCAGGGGATGACAGAAAAATTTATTGGAGGGGAGGAGGGTACAACAGGTAAACAAATGTAAAGAGGGTTTGAAAATTGATTGACAAGTGAGACTCAGTCCTGAGGGACAAGCATTACCTCCCAGTCTTAAGAACAATTTGGAACTACTGCCAGGTCTATATTCCAAAGATACATTTTTTTTCTCAAAAAAAAAAAAAGGAAAAGGACCTATTTGCACAAAAATATTTACAGCAGCTCTTTTTGTGGTGGCAAATAATTGGAAATTGAAGGGATGCCCATCAACTGGGGAATAGCTAAACAAGCTGTTGTATATGATTGTGGTGGAATATTATTGTGCTATAAGAAATGACAAGCAGGACGATTTCAGAAAACCCTGAACTTACGTGAACTGACACAAAGTAAAATGAACCAGGGCAGCTAGGTGACCCAGTGGATAGAGCACCAGTCCTGGATTCAGGAGGACCTGAGTTCAAATTTCACCTCAGACACATAACACTTACTAGCTGTGTCACCTTGGGCAAGTCACTTAACCCCATTGCCTCGCCCCCAAAACAAACAAACAAAAAAAAAAGTAAAATGAACAGAACCAGGAGAATGTTGTACACAGTAACAGCAATACAACGATCCAAGACAATCCCAAAGGACTCATGATGAAGCATACTATCTGCTTCCGGAGAAAGAACCAATATTGTTTGAATAAAGACTGGAGCACGCTATTTTTCACTTTCCTTCATTCTTTTCCTTTTATTTGAGTCTTCTTGTACAAAATGGACTAATATGGAAATGTTTTACATGATTACATAATTATAACCTATGTCTGATTGTTTTCCATCTCAGGGAAGCGGGTGGGGAGGAAGGAGGGAGGGATAGAATTTGGAACTCAAAACCTTTTTTTAAATGTCAAAAAGTTGTTTTAACATGTAATTGGGGAAAAAAATAAAATATATCAAATAATTAAAAAAAGAAAAGGTTAAAAAAAAAAGAACAATTTGGAACTATCAAATCTTTGATCCAGAAGTTGGACACTATACTGCTGATCCTTTCTACCTTAGCTTGCTAAGTCCAGGGAAGGCTAGAAACAGTCTCCTTATTGCTGCTGCTCTTGCTGCTTAGCTTTTACAGCCCCACTCCTTCATCTCAGACTGTGTCTCTTAGACTGAATGTATCCCTTTAATAACTCTTGGAAATGATTTAAGTGCTTTCCTGCTCAAAGATCATGATGGACCCTAATGTCTCAGGGCTAAGAGCATTTCTAAGAGGCAGAATTAAGAAGGTAGTGCTTTACAAGGATGGGAGACAGCCTGTACAAAGGCGGGGAGGAGAGAGTTGGAAGGCTGAGTTCAGAGTATAGTATACCTCTCAGTTTGGTTGGAACATAGCATGTATGAAGAGGCCTAATGTGAAAAGTTCAAATGGTCTTTATTTAGTCTCTTTTTTTAACCTCCAGAGAGCCATTGACTTTGAAGGGGTGGGTAAGGGAGGGGTGTCGAAGAGTGACATGGCTAGACCTTTGCTCTAAGAAGTTTACTTAGGTATCTGCGTGGAGAATGGAAAGGGAAGGGAAAGACTGATGACAGAGGATAATCATAACAATAACAAAAATAATAATAAATGGTTGGCATTTATATAACACTTGGAAGTTTGCAAAGTGCTTTACACATATTGTCTCACTTTATCCCCACAGGTAGGTACTATTATTGTTCCCATTTTTTAAATGAGGAAACTGAAGCAAACGGAGTCTAAATTACTTACCTGGGATTACACAGCTAGTTGGATCTGAAGATGGATTTGAACTCAGGTCTTCCAGACACCAGTGCTCTATCCACTGAACCACCTAGCAGCCTCCTGAGAAACCAGTTGAGAGAAAAATATTTTTGATAAAAGAACCTGGTCAATTTGAGGAGGTTTCAAGGAAGAGTCCTTTGTGTGGGACTTTGATTGTGTGTCCTTGATATTCATGCTTTGATCATACCATGATAGGGGTGGAGAGTAGTACCTTTGGCCTGGGCATTTTGTGGCCCATTCACATATCACTGGGATGATTGATTGGGTCCTGGATAACTTGATTGGATCAAGCAATTGTACATCTGACCCTGGGATAGAGAGATCAAAGTCCCATTCCTCTCCCTACCCCAAAGGCTTCATCCTCGAATCTCATCAAGCTGGTGAAGCTGTCCTGTTCACTGCTCTTCGACCCCCTCATACCATCTGGGACTGTTGCAAAGAAAGTTTTGTAGGGGGTTCCCTATCCCTAGGTCTCCGCACAAAGGCTGGATGATGATTATTTGCTTGGCATGTTGTAATATGGGTATATGTTAGACTAGATTACCGCTGAAGACCCTTCCAACTCTGAGATTAGGGGGTTCTGTGTGACACAATTTTGAGGTTCTTAATATTTTTTATAGCTTGGACCTCTTTGGCAGTCTGGTGGAATCTGTGGATCCATCTCAAAATGATGTTATTAAATGCATAAAATGAAATACTTAGGATCACAAAGGAAACTAATTGTGTGGGAATACAATTATTAAAAAAAATTTTTTTAAGTTCAAGGACTTTAAAATCCCTGCACTGTATAACTGAGTTATTATAGTAGGTTAGGGAGGCAGCATGCTACAGTAGGAAAAAAACATCATTGCATTTGGGTTCAAATCTTACCTCCTTCAATTACTATCTATGTGACTGTAAGTCACTTAACCTCTCTAGGCTCAGTTTTCTCACCTGTAAAATGCAGGGGTTGGATTAAATGGCCTGTTAGAGTTCTTCCAGGGCAGTTAGATAGCTCAGTGAATAGAGGGCTGGCCTGGAATCAGGAAAACCTGAGTTGAAATCCAGCCTCAGATACTTACTAGCTGTGTGATCCTGGGCAAGTCACCTAACCCTGTTTGCCTCAGTTTCCTCATCTGTAAAAAAGAGCTAAAGAAGGAAATGGCAAACCACTACAGTATCTTTGCCAAAAAAAAAAAAAAAAACAACCCACAAGAGGTCACAAAGAGTTGGACATGACTGAAACGACTGAACAACAGCAAATCATTCTCTTCCAGCTCTAAAACATATGGCCCTATGAGCCTTATCTACATAAGTACTAGAAAATTAAGCAATTTACCCATAGAACTGGGGATTAGAACTCCCTTGCTGCCCAGTTGTTGCTTAACCTGCTAATCTAAGTCACATCTCAGGAATCATATGCTGTATGAGTTGTATTTGCCCTTGTTCATTTCATCATCTAGAATTACCCACCTGACGCTTGCTAGGAGTACTTAGCAGCTTCATGAGAAACCCAAAACAGATGTACTTTCCATTTTAACAGGAAATAATTTGAAGAGTCAGCCCTTCAGTAAATGCTATTTATGGGCAGCCCAGAAATCTTAACAGGTCTATATTTTAAAAATTTTTATTATCTTCCAAACACTGAGGAGAGAATCACATTCTTTGAGCTATCTGCACAATCTTTGGGTGCCTGCTGCAGGGATTTGGGAAAGGGGCCTCAGAAGCGATGGTCTTCCTATCAACCTTAGTGCTCTGTCTTTTCACCACTCCACCCTCTATCCCTCCAATTGAACCTCCATTTAAGAAGGAACTTAGCTCAGAACATCTCCTCCTTTCTCATCTAGCTGTACTCATTTGAGCCTTCTCTGCCTTTTCCACTGTTGTCAATCTCTTCTCCAATTTCTTCTTGGTTCCCCCCTCCACCCCTATTTTAAGCTTCCTTTTGTATCCCCATTGCTTAGCACAGGGCCTTGTATATAGTAGGTCCTTGATAAATGTTTATTGATTGATTGATTGATCTCAACCCTTGATTTGTGTTGCAACCTCTTAGTTCTTCAAGGCAGATAACCCTTAAGACTGTTCAGTTTCATATCCACTCATATCCATATCATAGGAAGTTGTCTGGTAGGAAACATTACTCAAATTGGTATAAAAGTGAGCCTAGTGGGGATATCTAGAGAGGAGATACAGTGGGATAAGGGGATAGTAGTGAATAGGGTACTTACCCTTGGAGGCAGGAAAATTCAGGTTCAAATTTGACCTCAGACATTTACTATCCATGTAATCCTTGGTATGTCACTTAACCTTTCCACACCTCAGTTTATTCATCAGTAAAACGATGAGGGTTGGACTTAATGACCTCTGATTTCCATTCCAATTCTACATCTGTAATCCTCTGATCTACCAAATGAATTTGGTGGTATTTTGTGGTGAAATGAAGGCTGAATTTAGAGTCAAAAGATCTGAGTTAAAATCCAGACGTTGCTACTTCGACTTGGGTAAAACGAAGAGGTGGCCTAGAATCAATTCCCAACTTCCAAATGATATGATTATTTTAGTCTGGTTATTTTATTTCTGTGGAATTTTCGTCCCTAGCACCACCCAACTACAGTCTACTATATACCCGGGCTAAAGCCTACCTGCAAATAATGTGGAGTAGCCGGGGACTTTGGAAAATCACTATTTTTCCAGATACCAGATAGAACTTCCTGGCACTTGGTAATCATAAACTGTAGGTATGGAGGACCTTTTTGAGTGAAAGATTATAGCCAAACATAAGACCAAGTTGCAGATTAGTGATTTTTTTGAAGACTATACATTTATAAAATACTTATAAAGTAAAGATTACACCTGATGTCATCAATGAAGTTTTAAAGATCAAAACAAATTTGAAAGGATTTTCAAGCATAAAAAATAAGGTAAGGCATGCCAGAGTGCATTTTGGTTGGTGTTTTTTATTGTTGTTATGGGGTTTTTTGTCACGTACCAGCCCCTACTGGCACCCTGCTAAGGGCAGATGTGCCCTCAGATGGCACAGATCAGGCACAGGGGTTCTGCTGAATCCAAATGTACAAACTTATTACTAGCTACTCCCTATGGTGCTGTCTGTGCCCACACCACAAAGTAGTGTAGCAAAAATAATCACAGATATGAGATGCACAGAGGAGACATGCCCTGCTGTTTTCCTTGGGGGGTGGGGGGAGGAATAGCAGGAGATAACTCATGCACAGTGAAAAATGCCTCCTGGATGCTGTGATCAGCCTCCAAGACCCTATCTGAAAAGTCCTCTTGCTTCTCTTAAATTCTAACCATTCTACATTATTATAAAGGAACTGGTCTAAAGGTCAACATGAACAATGGTTATATTGTCTTCCCTGCTTAAATACACTGGCTCCATGAGATCTAGGAGTGGAAGAAATACTTGGGCGCTGTCCCCACACAAACAAGCACAATTGCACCCTTCCCACCTCCATGGTTCCTGTGAATTGCCTTTCCCACTGTGCTAACAATTTTGTTGAAATGAATATATTACTGTAAATCATATTTCCATTCCACAGGCCTGAGACCTGAAACAGAGCTAATGCTCAGCTTCTCTTCAGTAAACTGGCAAGAAAAAGTGAGTGCTTTGAACACAGCAGAAGAAAAAGGGAAGCATTGTTCACATGATTTATTATTATCATCTGACACTTAGGGCTTTTAGGTTTGCAAGGTACTTTATATACATTATTATCTCATTTGAATGCCATAATAAACCTGTGAGGTATTGTTATGCCCATTTCACATATTAAGAAACTGAGCCTCAGAGAGCATCAGAAATGAGATTTGAATCTGCCTTCCTTACTCCTAGTTAATAGTATTCACTATGCCATGCTGCAAGGTTTCAGTCCTTTTGTTTTCTGAATTTGCTTAGATGTACTTGTTTTATAGGCATTTAAAAGGGTAAACTTTTGTTAATCTCTTGTTTTCATATCACCGACATTTCCCAATGTATTTTTCTTCCTTTACCCAGGAGGCAATCTCTTAGAACGATGAATTTTTAAAAGGGTAGGGGGAAACAGTTCAGAAAAAATAACCACATATTGAAAAGGCCAGACATTCTCTGGAGTGTTCCACACCCATCGCCCCCCACCTTTGCAAAGAAATAGAGGACTGCATGGAGACTTTTTAAAAAAGTAATTGGGATGTTAAAGGTAGGTGATTTTAGAAAAGTTAGAGAATAACTGTTACCCTAAAGCAAGACAAAAGAAGTATAAAGAGTTCAACTAAAGCTTAACGCTCTTCTTCCCCTTCTAAAGTATGAACACACTATTAAGTTCTACACAGAACCTATCCAAGAGATCAAAGAATACATTTTGATTTTTGTAAAGAATTTGTTATCCCCAGATCAAAGAAACATTGTTTCTCTGGGCTATCCCTCTAGATATGAAAATAGCTTTGCAATTATGAACACTATGGGATCTGATCCACATAGGTTATAGCTCATATAGGCAATACAAAGAGGCATAGCCTATCTGAAAATGGACAGATGGGTCCAACTCAAGTGCAGAGAACCATTTAGAGTCATTGAGAACCAACATGATTGTCTAGAGGGATGCAATGAGTGCAATTATCAAGTTTATTCTGACTTAAACCAAGCAAAATGAAAGTGGATATGTGTTGGTAAGTTTGATTTCAATTATTTGAGCATATGAATGGTTTGTGAAAATTAACAAGGAAAGTGGTGATCAATAAGAGCCAGCATGGGTTCATATGTATTATTTTTTTTAGAGGTAATTGGGATTAAGTGACTTGACCAGAGTGACATAGCTAGTAAAAGTCTGAGGACAGATTTGAACTCGAGTCCTCTTGACGCTAGGGCCAGTGCTCTATGGACTACTCACATGTATTATTTAAATCAACATGTAATAGCCACTTAGAGTGTTTTATCTAATTTTCCCCTGTCCTTTTAAGCAACATTCCAAAATGAAACATTCAAAAGTGTGAAACCTTTGGTTTCAGGAATATTTTTATGGCCTTAAAAAAAACCCAGTATTTTTATTCTACAGTTCATTCATTCAACAAGTTTAGGGACCACTCTTCAAAAGGTATGATGTTAAACTCTGTGACAGATAGAGAGCATTGGATTTGGAGTTACAGGGGCCTATGGAGTTCAGGTCCTGTGACACAACCTATGACTGTAGACAAGTCATTTAAGCTCTCTGGGCTTCAATTTCTTCATCTATAAAATGAGGAGGTTGAACTAGATGGTTTCTGTGGACCCTTGCACATGGAATCCAAATAATGGCAGCCTAACTTTAGGGCAACTAGGCTGATAGATCAGGAGAATTCTGAGAGTGTATTTAAATTTCAGCAAGCATTTAATCAAATTTCTCATACAGTGCTTGTAGAGAAGATGTAGATATGTGGGCTAAATGATAGTTCAGTTAGGTGGATTAGAAACTAGTTGAATGAGTAGATAATAAAAGTAGTAATTAATGGGGTCTATGTCTGTTTGGTGGGAGGTCCTTGGCCCTATGCTGATCAACATTTTTATAAATGACTTAGATCAAAACACAGATAGATAGCACACTCATCAGATTTCTAAATGACACAAAGATGGGCGAGATAACCAGTATTTTTGTTAGACTATAAATCAGTATCCAAAAAGATCCCCTGAAGCTGGAATAATAAGCCAAAATTAAAAAGATAGAATTTAATAGGGGTAAATATAAAGTTCCATACCTGGGTTCAAATAATCAACTTTCTAAATAGAGGGTGGGAAGAAGGTAGCTACACAATGTGAAAAGTATCTGGGTACTTTAGTGAGCCACCCACTCAGAATGACTCACTAGGTGTTTAATGATGCCTTCTCAGGCTACCTGACTGGAGACGAAGTGTACATAAGGAGGGAAGGGATCGATTTCCCGAACTCTGTTCTGGTTCGACCACATCTGTAATACCACACTCAGTTCTGGGTTTCATATCTTAGGAAAAACATTAACTATCCAGAGTGTGTCCATAGGAGGGCAGAGTGCCTCGAAAGGATTTATTAAGAGAACTGGGGATGTTTAACCTGAAGACTTTGGAAGGGGGCAAGAGGGATGCAGATGGGGAAAAGAAGACATCTTTTGCACTTTTCAAGGGCTGGTGTGTGCTGAAGGGATTAAAGTTGTTCTGTTTGGTTCCAAAGGACAGAATAAGGAGTAATGCATCAAAGTAGAGAGGTAGGGGCAGGACAATGACTTTCTCAGTTTAGGAATTCTCCCAGGCCAACTCAGGAAGCTAACAGGGATGTCAGTATCAATGACAGGGGTTCCAGATGAACACAACCTTCCTAGGATCCTCAGTGTTGCCTCCTGAGTGATGGCTAACCAGAAGTCAACCACTATTACCCAAACTTGGATCTTTAACATATATTCATGGCATTTTGGCTATTTCCTTGAAGTAGGTGAATTTTTAATAGAGTCTTAAAGGAAGTAATATCTGAATTGATAGAAAGAGGGAGAATTAATTTATCCAATAAATATGTTAATTAAGCCTTAGGTAGAACTTACTGGACTTGGGGTGGAGGAGGAAGTAAGTTAAGGGAAGTCATGCTAGAGGGGATTGTGGCCAACAACACATACCTAATAAGAAGAGGAATGCAGGAGACTGGAGAAAAGTTTGCCCACTAGTCTTGATTATAATGTTAGATCCAATGTATTTACATGGAAAGATTAAAAAATTTGGGTGCCTGGGAGGGAAATGTGGTCATACACAAACACACACACACGCACACCCCTCTATGGAATTTCTTTGGCCGAGCTCCTCAAATTAATTTGAGGCTACAGATTACTCATAAAGGAATTAGCTGGAGGGTTTAAGACCTTTCTAACCCTAAATCTGATAAAGGCTTAGGATAAGGACCCAGTGTCTCCTAGAAAAAGGAAGTAAGTTTTAAAAATAAAATTTAATCTTAGCCTGGGGCAATCTCTAGCTTTTGACCCTTAGCTAGTGGTAGTGGCTTATAGCCTTAGCTATAACTAAAGAGTTGTCTGTCCTTCCTTATGTAAAAGAGACCTTTCTAGCTACCACTCCCTAGCATTTGGGTGGGAGCCAAGATGGCCAGGAGGTACACTGAAGAGAGGAAGGTCAAAAGCTAGTAAGAGAAGGAATTTGGGTAGCTACAAGATCAACAGAGGTACATGACCATAAGACTAGTGACACATCATCTAGAATGAAAGACCAGCAGAGAGCAGTACCCAGTAGAGACTACATGGCACACTCACATGTCTTGCAGAAAGTCGAACCTGGCAGAGACTTCACACTATATAAAACCAACAAGGGAACCAGCCCAAGGAGAGAAGCTTGTTGACCTCACTAAAAGATGGCAGCAGCCTGACAGCTTTGGAGGTATGAATTGCCCCTCCATGCATGTTTGCTACGTATGTCTACTCTTCTCACCAATGGTTGTGAGAGAGTATGCCCCAGGTTTATGGAGGGAATATTCTACTGATACTTTTCTTACCAAACTGTTTCATTAAATCTATTTGATTTTGAACTGTATCTTTTGGATGACTAGTAAAAATAAACACATTGCTGGGGGACTTCGGGGGACGGTTAGTAGATGCAGACCTATAGAGTATCTTGAACCTGAAGTAGTATTTTGGGGAGACCCACACGAAAAAGAAGGTGGCCCAGGTGCAACACATACAAAGAAGAATGTGACAGTTCTTTCCTTAATGAAACTTAGCTCCCCCAAATACAAGGTTTTTATATTCTATTATTACGTGATTGCTTTGAGTAGAGAGGATGGAGTAGGGAGTAGAGAGTGGAAAGGAGGGGAGGTGCAGAATGTAGTCTTAATATAAAAATGAAGGAAGAGGATTGAGTATTTAGTCCTTGGAGGTTTTGATGAAATATTCAAACAAGGATGCTAAAGAGAATTCAGAATTTGTTCCTATATTTGAGTGAACATGTGTGAAGTGTGCTGAGAATGCCAGGTTGGTTGGTTGATTGGATGGGTAGGTAGGTGGGCCCATAAATCATTCATAGTGCTCATCCCATGAAGGATAGATTGGTTTTTGCCATCCTTAGCTCAGGTGGCATCCCATTGTACTATTCACCCCCCACCCTCCCCCAATAGTTATATGCTTTGTACATCATAAGAACTTAATAAATGTTGTTATGATAGTTCACTAGCAGCATGCAAAAGCAGGAAAACAGAAATGAGCAAATGTGTGTAGGGGACCATAAGGAAGAAAGGCTGGCTGAAACAGTTTAATCTTTGCATGAGCTGCCTCAGGGCTTAGCATAACCAGAAAACCCATATTCTTGGGATTATCTCGATTCTATGTGTTTTTCCCCTTTTATACCTACAACTTGACTCCAGAAGCAGCAACATGTTCATTTCATTCATTTTGCAAATGCAACCACTCTTGGATTGAAAAACCACATGTTCCAAGTTTATCCTCACTCAAGCAGGTGTTTCTGATTGCCTCTGGTACCAAGTCTGCAGAGAATAAATATCCAAATTCTAGTGTGAGTTAATGAAACTGGTGACAGCTTTATCTCAAGTGGTGGAGCCCTGTATTTCGGGAGCATTAAGTTCCACTTTCTAAACCATATGTGTGCGTTTGATTTGACTGATGGCCGTGTGTTCTGCATATGACTAGGCTCATTATGTGCTTTACCCTAAATATATGTTGCAACATAACTTTCCAAGTCTTAACTGATCTTTTCTGTATGGGCTAGACTAGATGGCCAGAGAGGTCCCTTCCAGATTCTACAATTCTTTGATTCTATAATTGGTGTCAATGCCTTCCACAAATTTCCTCAAACAAGACGTCATTTCTAACATGGGAATTCTTTTAAAATGCCTTAAAATTAAATGACCAAACTTAATTTACTAAAGCAATGTGTGCTGAAGATCTCTATTAACTAAGCAAACAGGAATAACAAAACCACAGCAAGATACATTGTACCTACTGAGGATTGAAGGCACTAAAATTCTAAAAATTAAATTGGCAGTGGAAAATGTAAAATGATCTCCTCTGCTGGGCCTCTATATTTTGAAAGTTCTTCATTCAATGTAGGTCCAGCTTAAATTGTAATAGATCCATGGCCAGGCAATTGTGAACAACAATTTGGTTGAGTTTATTGGTTGAATTTTGGGGGACATTTTGAAGTCTGTATTTGTAGGATAGGAATGTGTTATCCTGGGCAGCTAGGTGGTGCAATGGATGGAGTGCTGAACCTGGAGTCAGGAAGACACCTTCCTGAGTTTAAATCCAGCCTTAGACACTTACTGGCTGATTGACCCTGGTTAAGTTACTTAACCCTGTTTACCTCAGTTTCCTCATCTGTAAAATGAACTGGAAAAGGAAATGGCAAACCACTCCAGCATCTCGGCCAAAAAAAAATCCCCAATGGAGTCAAAAAGAGATGGACACACTGAAACGGCTCAACAACAATGTGTAATCTTGTCTTTCTAATCCTCTTAAACCTATTTCTCTCTCTCTCTCTTTCTTTCTCTCTCTCTCTTTCTCCCCCCCCCCCCCCCCCCCCAACACATCCAGTCTTCCACCTAATGACACTAAACAACTCTCCATCTCCCACTCTGGGCATTTTCACTGTCCGTCCTCCATGCCCAGAATCTCCCTCCTTATTCATCTCTTCCGGACTTCCCTGGTTTCCTTCAAGTCTCAGCTAAAGTCCCACCTTCTCCAAAAACCTTTTGCCAATCCTTCTTAATCTTAATACCTTCCCTCTGAGATTATCTCCAACTCATCCTGTATATATTTTGTTTGTAAGTAGTTGTTTGCGTATTGTCTCTCCCGTTAGACTGTGAGCTCCTTGAAAGCAGGGACTGGTTTTTATCTTTCTTTGTATCTCCCAGCTCTTTGAATAGTGCCTGACACATAGCAGGTACTTAATAAATTATCATTGACTCATTATAAGCCTTCATCACCTCATGCTTAGAATATTGCCACTGCTGATTGGTCTCCCTAACCTCGGTCTTCCCCTACTCCAATCCATCCCCTACTTAGCAGTCAAATTAATTGAGTCAAAGCACAGATCTGAACATGGCACCCCCCCTATAAATAAACTCCAATGCTTCCCTATCACCTCCAGGATCAAAGTGTCATTCAAAGCCCTTCACAACCTGGCTCCCTCCTACCTTTCCAGTCTTCTTACATCTCATCCCCTCTATGTGTATTCAGAAATCCATTAACACTAGTCTTCTTACTATTATTTGCATACAACACTCCATCTCTTGATTCTGGGCATTTTCACTGGCTGTCCTTCGTGCCTGGAATGTTCTCCCTTGTCATCTCTGTCTCCTAGTTTCCCTAGCTGCCTTCAAGTCCCAGCTAAATTTCCATCTTCTAGCCTTTTCTGAGCTCCCTTGATGCTAATGCCTTCTCTTTATTGATTATCTTCAACTCATCCTGTATATATCTCATTTGTACATCCCTGTTTTTATGTTGTTTCCCTTATTAAACTGTCATCTCTTTGAGAGAAGGGACTGTTGACCTGAGTTCAAATCCACCCTCAGACATTTGACATTAGATGTGTGATCCTAGGCAAGTCACTTAACCCTAATTGCCTCCCCAGGAAAAAAAAAGAAAAAGAAAAAAAAGAGAGAGAGAAGGGACAGTCTTTTACCCTTCTTTTTATACCTTGCCCTTAGCACAGTGTCTGTCACATAGTATGGGGTTTAATACATGCTTACTGAATCTTTGAATATTGACTGCTTTGTCATCATTCCATGAAAGATAGCAAGCTTCTGATGCGTAATTTCAAGCCTATGTCATGTCTTAGATCTTGTCTTAAGTTTTCAGTAGATATTAAATTTTACAGCCTTCAATTATATATTTCCATGGTTTCTATTATTTTCCTTACATAATGTGCATTGATCTCTAAGATGGGACTATTTAAGGATAACACGTTTATAATTTTTGATGGCAATGACCCAGCCCTGAATTGTCATCATAAGCCCCTCCATTTCCACAAACAAACTCTCATTATTCAGCCATTTATTTGATGCTTCTTTGTCAACATTTTGTTGGCTGAGTTCATGCAGATGTTGCCCCTGGAGGGCTCTGAATCCATTCTTGGATCTTAACTATTTCATAGGATTGCTCCAGAAGTAAATCACTTTTGGTTACATCTGACAAGTTCAGTGCCATGTAATTCTTATTGGCCCTGAATCCTCGGTGAACTGATGTATCCTTTTCTAAAAGTCTGTCTGAAGGTTATTATAATGTTTACAACAGTAAACTGTCAGTGAACCTACCTAGAATCTCCTACTGTCCCTATTACACAGAAGTAGAAAGAACAGATTGAACTCAAGGATAGGACAATCAGGGCTTTGCCTCAGAGCATTGAAACTTGGAGGCAGCAAAAATGTAACTGTGTGCCACAAAGCACCATCCTTTTCATCCCCTCTGCCCCTCCTCCTAATCTACAAAAGAGCTAAAACACAGGCACTTTTCTCTGTTGCCTTTTAACTCCCAAGGAAGGAAAAGGAAGCTAAATATGTAGCACTCCTTGAAACTTGGGAAGGAGGCCTCTCACCAGGATTTGCCCAGGGGCACCAATATTTAAAGGGTGCCAAAATTTAACACATGCATTGCTTTAGCAACTTAGAAACAACTCAGTTTAGCACCTAGTTAGCAAGCATAATTAGCTAAAATAGGAAGCTATCAGCCTGTACTGTTAATAACACCCATCTGTGAACCAGCAAAGCAACTAATTCACCCTCCTCTAAATGTGTCTTAATTACTTCTGTTATTTTCACATCATGAATTACTATCTGACCCTGTCAAACTGTTGTTGGCCCTGGCACCAAAAGTGTTGGTTACAGTTCTGCTTCCAAGGCTTTTATAATGAAGAAAGGAAACTATCAGAGAAAAGAGAAAGAAAAGGGAAGGAAAAGGACATTCTCCAAGCCAGAGAGAGGCTACAAAAAGCACAGTTTCTATGTAGGAACTTCAGTCTCAAAGCAAAATGAATCTGAAACCCTATTGAACACAGTGTTTCCATGACTGCTAATTACAGCTAGATTGGCTGCTGGCAGTGCTATGTGCTGTGGCCATTTGGACATACAACTTAACCTGTGAAAAAAAAAATCTCACTAAATTAAAGTTAACCTGACCTTTAAGAATACTTACTTTTATAAAATACTATAGAAGGTCTTTGGAATATAGAATGCTTAATAAAATCCTGCCAACACAAAGCCCCTGACTACACTCAAGCTTAATGATGAAGGTAATGATGATGATGATGAAGACAATGTAGATCAGATTTGCAGACCAAACCTCAACTTCTGCCCGTAGCAAAAAAAAAAAAAAAAAGTGCCAAGTAATCTGAAAGGTTTTGTGTTGTATCCCCCATTGGAACGTAAACTCCTTGAGAGTAGGAACTGTCTTGCTTGTGTTTGTAGCCCCAGTGCTTGACCCATAGTAAGGGCTTTATAAATGTTCTATCTATAGGTATTCACTAGACTTCCCAAATCCCATTGGGCCTCCCATTGATTTACAAGTAGGGATATACACTGTGGTTGACTAAAAGACCTCTCTGGTTTGGGGAGCCTAACCTCTCTTGAGCAAGTTGTTTTATTATAGAACCACCCCCTCTTCTCCTTGTCCTTTTCTGAAATCTTCCATGTTGGAGATTTCCATGCCCATGTATGCTCAGCAAGAGCTTCTTCTGCCCACTTCTTGATATTTCCCTCCCTGGGACACCCAAAATGAGAAGCCAATCACATGTACCTGAGTGAGACCCAATCCCTCCCTGTAAAAAAACATAGTCCTTCCTCTTCAGCATCATCCAGTGGCCTTCGTTGCATTCTTCCTCTGACTCTACTGCTGTAATTTTGTACCAAAGGCCTACTTCTTTGAGCTTTTAGTGTCTGGTCCTATTTTCAAAATTTTCCTTGAGTCCCAGAACTCCCATGCAATGGACTGGGAACATGCACACCCATGCATAATAGGGGTCAAGGTAGTCACAAAGACATCAAAACAGAGTGGAATAAAGGAGTTCAGAAAACAGGAAAGAAATTTCCTGGCAGTGGGGAAGTTTCAGTCCTCCTTCTTAATATGAATTACTTTTTTTTTAATTGACTTGTCAAGAGTAAAAGAGAGACAGAGAGGGGAAAAAATAGGGCTGTGGAACTAAGGTGAAAAGACTGTAAAAACTCAGCAATGCAGAAGGGGGGTGACCAGGTAACCACAAGCATGAACCTTGGAAGAGCACAGATGTCAACAGCACCAGATATGACCAGACACAGTAGCTGGCTAGCCCTGGAAAGTCATGAATTCACCTGTCCTTCATATTGGTGGAGATGGGAGTAGGAGGTAGGTTTGACACCTGTGAGAGAGAGTACAAACATCCAGAAAGGAAAGATATACCTCAGGTGTGAAAATCTTTTTTTGCCCTTCCATGTGCTTTTGAAGCGGAACTGGGGAAGGATGAGAGAAAAAGAAGTCAGTAGCCAGAGAACCTAAGGACCAAAATATAGGACCTCTTCAGTTTTCCTTATCCTCTATTTGTGGATCCTTCCAGGAGAAAATGTAAGCTCCTTAAAGACTTTCATCTTGGTCTTTGCATCCTCAGTGATTTGACCACAGGAGGTGCTTAATGTTTGTTGGAAGGACATGAAATTAATAAATATTCAAAAACCAACCCTAGCTCCCTCCAAAGATCAGTTCTGGTACCTATGTAAATCCCTGATCACTCTGTCTTCAAATGACCTATTAGCATGTTGTGTCCTACTAGTAGAATAAAAATAAGCTCCTTGAGGTCAGGGACTGTTTGTCCTTTTGTTTCCATATCAGGAAGTGAGTTAACCATTTATTATCAATAATTATAAATTAGCAATGAAACAGGCATTTATTAAGTGTTTACTATATACCAGTGCTATAGTACTATATACTATAAACCAGTACTAAGGGACTGAGGTACAAAGAAAAACACAAAACAGTCTTTGGCCTAAAGGAGGATACAATCTATGAAGTGAGATAACATATACATATAAATAGATAGATAGTAAGATAGAATTTGTTGTTCAGTCATTTTGTTCATGTCCAATTCTTTGCGATCGCTTGTGGGGTTTTCTTGGCAAAGGTACTAGAATGGTTTGCCATTTCCTACTCCAGTTTATTTTACAGATGAGGAGACTGAGGCAAACAGGGTTAAATGACTTGCTCAGGGTCACATAGCTAGTAAGTCTATTAGGCCAAATTTGAACTCAGGAAGATTCATCTTTGTGACTCCAGGCCTGGCACTCTATCCATTGTGCCACCTAGCTGCCCCAGTAAGATAGGTAAGAGATAACACATATAGATGTAAGTATATAGAAAGAGATTATATATTTAAGTAATATATACATATGTTTATATATATGTTATATGTGTGTCTGGCACCTTCACAATGGTTTAATTGCTCAACTGTCAAATGGTATCAGTGGAAATGACACTAAAGAAGACAGGTTATCATCCGTTTTGCTGCTGCACCCTAAATTCCATGGGATCTTTCCATCTGATATACAATCTCTTATACATGCTTATACATACATCCCCAATAGAATGAGATCATGAACTATCTCCATTTTTCTAGTTTCTTCTCCAGCATGTAACACATGTGTAGCAAGTACTTAATAAATGCTTTTTAATTCCTATAAACTATTTGAATATCAATTTTGCCGCTGAAGGTAGCTGGAGAAAATCACAAAACCATGCATATTGAGTCCACTACAAGTTTATGTTATGTGATCTCAACAAGGCCCTCAATATGGCAAGGCAATCATTTTACACCTCACTCATTGATTCACTATCCCACTCCCAAACCTTTTCATTCCTCTTAAATTTCCCCTAGTTCTCTCTCCCTCTCCCTTACCACATATTTCACTGAAAAAAATTGAGGCCATTGGAGGAGAGTTCCCTCTTATTCCCTGTTCCTCATCTCAAAACACACATATGCCTTCTGCCACTATCTTCTCCTTCTCATGTTTCACATGAAGAAGTGGCCTTTCTCCTTGCCAAACCAAATCTTTCTACATACATAAGTGATCCCATTCCATCTTGTCTTCTCCAACATATTGCCTTCTCTATCATCCCTACTCTCTCACTAATATTCACTTACTTCCTGTCTACGTCTGCTTCCCTAATGCCTACAAACATGCCCTTGTCTCCCCATCCTCAAAAAAAACCAAACCCTTACTTATCAGTCCATCCCTGCTAACTGTAATCCTATATCTCACCTTCCTTTTGTGGCTAAACTCCTTGAGAAGACCACCTCAAGGGTGCCTCCACTACCTTTTTCTTTCATTCTCATTGAAATTTGGCTTCCAACCTCATCATTTAAGTGAAATTGCCCTCACCAAAATTACTAATGATTTCTTAATTGCCAAATCCAATGGCCTTTCTCAATTCTCATCTTTCTTGACCTCTCTGCAACCTTTGATACCTTGTCACCCTCTTCTTGATACTCTCTGGGTTTTCATGAGACTATTCTCTCATGGTTTTCCTACCACTATGACTCCTCCTTCTTAGTTTCCTTTACTATATCTCCACCCAGGTCAAACCCACTAAGAGTGGCTGTTACCTCAAAGCTCCACCCTGGGCCCTCTTCTCGTCTGCCTCTACGCTATTTTACTTAGTGATCGTATCAGTTCCCATGCTTTCAATTATTGTCTCAATACCAGTAACTTTCAGATCTATTGTGCAGCCCTAACCTCTCTCCCATCTTCTGGTCTCAGATTTCCAAAGGCCCTTCAGACATCTTAAAGTCAACAGGTTTAAAACAAGTCATTCCCCCCCCCAAAAAAAACCCTCCCTTCTCCTTAACTTTTCTTTTATTGTCCAAGGTACCACCTTTCCAGTCACTCAGGCTTGCAACCTAGGTGGCATCTTGGACTCCTTACTCTCTCACCCTGCCCATGTCTAATCAGTTATCAAGTGCTATTGTTTCCAACTTTATAAATTCTCTCATATATACACTTCCTTCTCTCCTCTGACTGCCAATACCCTGGAACAGGTCCAGCTAATACCCTGACTATTAGAATAGCCTACTGGTTTTTCTCCCTGCCACAAGTCTCTCCCCACCCCAGTCTACCCTCCACTTTGCTGTCAGATCAGTCTTCCTAAAATTCAGGTCTGACCATGTCATCCCCTAGCTTCCATTTCAAAAATTTCCCTGACCTCCTGTTACCTCCAGGATCAAATATAAAATTCTCTGTTTGGCTTTCAAAGTCCTTTATAATCTGGTTAACTTTTCAATCTTCTTATACCTTTCTCCCTTCCACATACTCTGCAATCCAGTAACACTGGCCCCCCTACTCTTCCTTACACAGGACACTCCATCTGCTAACTGAACATTGGCATGGGCTGTCCCCCTTGCCTAGAATGCTCTTCTTCCTCATCTCTGCCTCCTGGATTTCTTAAAATCTCAGCTAAAGTCCCACCTTCTGGGAGAAAATCTTCCCAGTCCTCTTTAATCTTAGTGCCTTCCTTCTAGCATGCACCCGATTTATCCTGTACAGATCTTGTTTGCAAATAGTTGTTGACATGTTGACTCTCCCATCAGACAGTGAGAGCAGGACTCTTTGAGAGCGGGACTGTTTGGTGTGTGTGTGTGTGTGTGTGTGTGTGTGTGTGTGTGTGTTTTGTTTTTTTTTGTCTTTCTTTGTATCCCCAGTCCTTAGCACAATGGTTGGTACATTATAGGTGCTTTAAAAATGCTAGTTGGCTGATCTGCGTATAATTTCATATAATAGGTATATGTTAGGTATGCATATAAGTATATGAAGGTGCATATATACACATAAGTACATGTTTTCTGTACATAATTTGTACACAAAATAATAAATGCGTATATATATTATATATGTATATATATACAAAATAAAAATAAATTACAAAGTAATTTGGAGGGGGGAAGGTCCTGATAGCTGGCGATATCAGGAAAGGCTTCTTATGGAAGGTGATGTTTGAGCTGAGTCTTCAAGGAAAGAAGGGACTTTACAAGGATTTTTGGCTGGTAAAGTGCCTTATTTAACAAATATTTATAGAACTGAATGATAAAGAGAATGAGAGTTGAAAGTAGCTAGTGGACAGAGTATTGGAATGACCTTTGGGGAGAGCTCTGATCCATTCTTGCCATTGTGTGTGTGAACTCCAGCACACACTAACTTTTCTATTTCAGTGTTTTAGCTGAAAATAGAGAACATGACCCCTTACAGAAAGAGTGGTAAAATAAATTGGATTATACATGTAGAAAGAGTTATGAGATCTTAAGAAGAGGATGCTATATAAAAACATAATCTAGGATGATATAGTTGCCCTTCAGTGGGACATCTTTAAAAATAATCCCTTCATTAAACGAGTCAATTTATATTCAGCTCTGTTCATCCTTCCTTGTCAATCAATACCTCCAGATCTCTAATTGCTTAAATTGTTCTTTCTCTTAATCTATTTCCTTCATCTTTCAACTAATGAAATGCCAGGAACCAAAGACCATTTTTCAAGAGCCATCTCAACAATCATATTTACCTCTTTGTACCTACTGGGCTTCGGAGAGATGGAATATCTATTTTTATGCATTATAAATTCATATTGCCTTTTCTTCCCCTGCTACCCTTCTTTTTCTGCATTGCCTTTTTGCTTCATGGAAAAAGCTAAATTGTTCTAGCATTTTCAATAGTCAACACAAGGAACTTTCTCAAAAATCTCAGTGATCAAAAGAGTTCAGGCACAGGGTAGCAGAAACAAGAGCTAAGGGTGGTTCATCAGTACATCATTCCCTGCCTTTCTAGCATTTTTTTTTCAGACTATTCAGTGATTTCATTCCAGTAAGAAAACTTCACCTACTAAGCAGATCTGGCACTTAACTTTGCAATTTATAGTCTTAGAGATTTGCCTGGGGCACTGAGAGTTTAAGTGATTTGTCCAAAGTCATACAGGTGCATATGTCAGAAGCATCATTTGGATGACCCTCCTCTTGAATTGAGAACACTGTTTTATCCCTTATCCTATGATGCTTTCAGCTTCCACAATAATATTCTCTACTCTAAGCATTTATTAAGCACCTGTTATGTCCCAGGCACCATGTCAAGAGCTGGGGGCACCAAGATAAAAATGATATCAGTCTCTACCTTCAAAGAGCTTCCCATCGTGGATCCTCTTTTTCTTTTCCTTCTGTACATCTGATCCCAACCTCATATCATCATCATTTTGCTTTCTATTTCTCATTTCCTCTTTAAGCAGAGAAATAAACAGAGTGCTGAACTTGGAGGCAGGAAGACCTGAGTTCAAATCCTAAGACACTCGCTACCTGGTTGGGTGGAAGGGGAATTTAACCTCTATCAGTCTCAGTAGTACCTGCCTTATGAGTTTGTCCATCACACACACAGACACACACACAAGGTTAGATTGGATTAAATGAACTCTTACAACTCCAAATCCATGAATCTATGATACTATATTTATTCAGAAATTAAATTAAATTAAATAGATATAACAGTTATTCAGCCATACTAAATCCAGAAATGTGGCCATCAGGGCATCATCATCATCGTCACCATAACTAACATTTCCATAGTGTTTTAAGTCTTGCAACACATTTTACATTTGCTGTCTCTTCACAACTCCATAAGTAGGTATGATTGTTGTTCACTCGTTTCAGTCATATCCAGCTCTTGATGACCCCATTTGGGGTTTTCTTGGCAAAGATACTAGAGGGGTTTGCCATTTCTTCCTCCACTTCATTTGACAGATGAGGAAACTGAGGCAAATAG
Source organism: Vombatus ursinus (assembly GCF_900497805.2). Taxonomy (NCBI): domain Eukaryota; kingdom Metazoa; phylum Chordata; class Mammalia; order Diprotodontia; family Vombatidae; genus Vombatus; species Vombatus ursinus. The sequence goes on from NW_020954610.1 coordinate 66,038,279, forward strand.
GATTAAATGACTTGCCCAGGGTCACATAGCTAGTCAATGTCTGTGGCCAGATTTGAACTCAGGAAGATGAGTCTTCCTGACTCCAGGTCCTGAACTCTATCCACTCTGCCACCTAACTGCTCTGTAGGTAGGTACTACCTCCATATTCCATCATCATTTTGCTTTCTGTTTCTCATCTCCTCTTTAAGCAGACAAATAAACAGTGTTGAACTTGGAGGCAGGACTTGGGCTCAAATGGCAGATTAGACAATCACTGGCCATATGACGCTGGATGTCGCAGGATCCTAAAACTAGGTCTAGAAGGAACATCTAGAGGTCATCTAGTCCAAGCCAATCATCTTACAACTGTCACCCTAACTTTTCTGAGCCTCAGTTTCCTCATCTCCAAAATGATGACAATAATAGCTCCTATTTCAAAGGGTTATTGTGAGGATCAAATGAGATAATGTATGTAAAGTACTTTGCAAACTATAAAGTGCTGTATAAACACAAGCTGTTAAAATCCTATTTAACCCACAGCTCTGCCACTTGCTACCTGTGTGACCCTGGGCAAGTCACTTAACTTTGTGGAACATTTTCCTCAAGTATAAAATGAGGGTGTTAAATCAGATGGTTTCTAAGATTCTTTTGAGCTCTAAACAAGCTATTGTTACTATATTCTGAGGAACTGTAGCTGCCTATTAAATTTTAGAATAATATCTTCCCTACTTTCACTTCCTCTGTCTTATAATATTAAAATACTATTATTAATATAATATAAATATATTATTAATATAATGATAGTAATAACACATTCTTATAGTACTTTAAGGATTTCAACAGACTGCTTATGACAATCTTATCGTGTAGGTAAATTGTTGACCTGCCTAAAAGTATGTTACCTGTTGTGAGACTGTTCCTGAAGAATACATTGCCAAAGTCTTCATCGCCTACAATTGTTCTGCCTCCTAGGCTTTTCGGTCTTCTCTGGCAGCACTGAGATCGATTAACGCAGATTCTTCAACACAGGTGACATCTGCCATTCCCTCTCTTTAGAGATTCATTCTTTACAAACATTTGTCATATTCAACAAATGGAAGTACACCCAAGGTCAGCTAGAGCTTGAAGCGGCCAGTGGTAAAGGAAGACTGTCCTTGGAATAAAGCTACTAGACATCACCCAGGACAAAACTGAGCACAATTTCACAAGCCCATACTTCCTCTCAGATTACAAACCTGCTTGCAAACAACAGACAGACAGACATTTTATCATAATAATAATTCTTATTTCCATTACATTTTTAAGTTTTCCAGAGCACTTTTTTCCCCTTTCAATAGCCCCAGCAAGGAAATAATCCAAATATTATTACCTCTATTTTACAAATGAGAATGCTAAGCCGACTTGTAGACAGCATGATATAATGGAAAGATAGAATGTTGAATTTGGAGTCAGAAAGACTCTGGTTCAAATTCCACCTCATAAATTTACTTACCAGACAAATGCTTAGGCAAATCACTTAACCATTTTTAGCCTCAGCATCCTCATCTACAAAACAAGGGAGGTAGACTTGATAACCTATAAAGTCCTTTCTCACTCTAAATCTATGATCCTATCAATCATTAAGCAAACAAACACTAGCAGCCATGAGGTGCTACACTAGGTATTAGAGATCCAAGTACAAAGAATTAAATAATCCCTGCTTGGAAGGATTTTACGTTCCTAGATTCAAAATTAGAGGACATTGGCCCAAATCCTGGCTTTGCTACTTCATAGAAATTTAGAGCTGAAGGGGGTTCTTTTTCTCTGTAGCCAATTCTTAATGACATAGTACCCCATCATGGTTGGAGTTGGGGAGAGGGAGATAGTACATGAGGATCAGCCAGAAACCTCTACTTGTCCATGCCTTTTATCAAGAAGCCAACACACCAGTGGCTGAAAGTGGCCAGGGTGCAGGGTCAGCATTTCATGGAAAGTGTCCCAGTCATAATACATTTCACCTAAAGTAACCGGGGTGCTGGCCACATATATTCTATTGGATGTATATTGGATATATATTTCACTGTCATACATATTAGAGCTAGGATTTAAATCCAGATATCCTCTAATTATAAGCCCAATATTCTTTCCATTATACTGTACTGCCTCTTTTTTTTTCTTTCCCAAAGAAAATAGAAAAACTGAGAATCTGAAATCAAGAAGTTTTATTCATGAGGGAATCATAACTATCTATGAACTGAGGAATGTGACTCTTTGGTTTGATTTCCCCATTCTTCTCAAGGCCACAAAACCACAGTGCCCTTCGATAGGTGAATGGCATCCACCTTCACAAACCAGTGTATCCTTTTTAAAATAAATGCCTGGGGGATAGAGGGAGAAGAGGGAGAAGTAGAAATGCTTGGGTTCTAATTCTATTGCTCAATGATGGTCCAAACCAAAGTCTCCTTTCTTGTCTCTCTAGATACAGGGCTCTTTCTACAAAGTGTTCCCTATTTATAGCATGAAAGGTTTACAGTTGATAGCTGGAAGGATTTCCTGACAATAAATAAAGATTTCAGTTTGTATCTTTTTCAAGGACCCAGAGTGGTTTATCCTAACAATGTTAAGGAAATAAAACAAGTACTAATCTAGGTTGGTCCCTCCCAAATCAAATAATCAACAAACATTTATCAAGTGCCTACTATATGTCAGGCACTGTGCTAGGTACATGGGACACAAATGTAAAATTGAGACAATCCTTGCCTCAAAGAACTTACTTTGTACTGCTGCATTTCCATTGCCTTGAATGAAGGAAAGGCAGAGAACCAGAAGGACAAAGAAGGCCTTTTCCAACTCTATTATTCCTAAGCAGGGGAAAAAAAAGAAGACTGAGAGTAGAATAGGCAGCCATCTTTAATCCCTACCTCCTTTGCAAACAAGTTTTTGGGGGTCAGGTTTTCTGCTTTTTGTACCATCACTTTACAGTGATATATGCTTCATAATCATAGAGGCACCTTTATCACAGGCTCTATGCTAGGCTTAACCACGTATCCAACAAGCCTGCTGGGATTCATAGCTACTTGAGTAGGTAAGGATGGATTGAGGTTTTTGCCTAACCTTTCTACCCAGAGCTTAACCTGAGTTGATTTCTTCAGTCCAGGATCTGTGGACTGGCAATTCTGAAAATGAGTTTCCTCGTCAAGTTCTTCATGGAGCTACCCTCCTCCCCCACACCTCAAAAGTTAATTGTGTGCCAATTGCCTTGGCATTGTCTTACCACCACCACCACCACCACCAAGATATTTTGAAATGCATTTTTTGTTCTTTTCTAGCTCTCTCTCAATTTCTTGATCCTCTATATAAAAGCCTAACAGACCCTGGCAACCATCTCCTAATGGAGATGAGAGGCATGAACTGATTCTTTAGGACAAGAAAGGAATAGCATTATTGAGCCTTCAAGACAGATAAGGATTCTGAGAGGGGCAGTTGAATAGGAAATGCCTACCAGGCATAGGGGTTCCTGAACATGCGTGGAGAAGGGAGGCAGGGCATTAGGTTCTGACTACAGCTAGTAGCCCAGTTTGGCTAGAGCACAGAACACATGAAGGAGAACAATCTTCCTAAACTAGTAAAACATAGAATCATTCTATCTGATCTCAACACAGGCTGGTTAGTTGGTTGGTTGTTGTCCTTTGTTCTTGAAGAGGACCAAAATGGCATGACTAGGTTGAAGTCAAGGTACTGTTATTCATCCAACCAATTTGGGATGCAGAACATTTAAATTTGCACAGCTCATGTTTCTTTTGAGCTACTGCAATTCTACTTCACTCATAGAGTATGGTACCTTCTTTGACACGTAGTCCTTTGTCGGTGTCTCCCATGTCATGCAATCAATTCCAAAGTTCTTGAGACACTTGAGACACTCTTGAGAGTATCCTTGTATCACTTCTTCTGACCTCCATGTGAGTGCTTGCCTTGTGTGAGTTCTCCATAAAATAATCTTTTTTGGCATTCAAACAACATGGCCAGCCCATTGGAGTTGTACTCTCTACAGAAGAGTTTGAATGCTTGGCAGTTTAACTCAAGAAAGGACCTCAGTATCTGGTACCTTGTCTTGCCAGGTGATCTTCAGAATCTTCCTAAGACAATTCAAATGGAAGTGATTCAGTTTCCTAGCATGGCACTGATATACTGTCCAGGTTTCACAGACATATGACAATGAGGTCAGCACAAGGCTCTGGAGACCTTCATTCTGGTAGGCAGTCTAATACCTCTTCTCTCCCACACTTTCCTTCAGAACTTCCCAAACACTGTATTAGCTCTAGCAACGCATAGATCAACCTCATCTAAATCTATGTGGACATCTCTGAAAAGTATACTGCCAAGGTAAGTGAACTTATCCACAGCATTCAATATTTTTCCATTTGCTGTAACTGATGGTTCCATGTATGGATGGTGTGATGCTGGCTGGTGGAGAATCTGTATTTTCTTGTTAATTGTTAGACCAAAATTAGCACAATTAGTTAGACAAAATTAGCACAAAATTAGCAGAAAATCAATCCATACTTTGTTGTATCTCAGTCTCAGAGGCTGCTTTGAGTGCACAATCATCTACGAACAAAAAATATCATGTACCAACTCTCCCTCCACTTTAGTCTTGGCTTGTAGCCTTTTCAAGTTAAATAATTTATCATCAATGCAATAGCATTGGCGAGAAGAGCTCATGAATCTTTCCCCTCTTAATTTGTGATAAGAAAGAAAAACTTCAGGCATGTGTCCTAGAACCCTCTTAATCAAAGCCCACCAAGAACATAAATAAATGGATAAAGTCAGCCTACTCTTCAGCGTAAGAGTCAACATTAGTCTCCCCATGCAGGGATGACTTAGAGTTACAACATTGTACTCAATCGAGGAAATTGAGGACAGTTGGAGCCTGATGACCCTGAGATATTTTTCTTTCCTTATTCATCTATAAGACAGTTAATAAAAAATAGTAATAATAACTAACATTTATATAGCACATAGCACAATACCTGACACATAGTAGGCACTTAATAAATGCTTATTTTCTTTTTTCCTTTAAGATTTGCAAAGTGCTTCATAAATATTTTCTCATTTGAACCTCACAACAGCCCTGGGAAAGTGGTCACTATTACTATTCTCATTTAGCAGGTGAGTAAACTGGGGAAGGGAAGAAGCATTTATTAAGTACCTATTATGTGCCAGGCACTATGCTGAGTGTTTTATAAATATTATCTCATTTAATTCTAACAAAGACCCTGGAAGGTAGATGCTATTATTAATCCCCATTTTATAGTGGAAGAAACTGAGGCAAATAGCTGTTAAGTGATTTACCCAGGGTCACACAAGCTAGTAAGTATTTGAGGCTGGATTTGAACTCAGGTCTCCCTGACTCCAAGTTCAGTGCTCTATTGACTGTACCCCCTAGTTGCCTCTGAGTTGAGGTCAGCTAGAATATCCCAGCTGGCAGATCCTAGGGTTGAGTACTAAAAACTCAAAAGATGCCTAAATAACTCATTCCTCTGCTTCTAAGCCAAATGAAGATGAAGTCATCCATTGACAGTCACCAGGCATGAAGTGACCTTCCTTCCAATTTCAATTCAGTGCAATGAATGTTTATTAAATGCCCATTATGTTCCAGGCTCTGTGTTGGGTGCTGGGAATACCAAAACAAATGTGAAGCATTCTCCGCATTCATGAAGCTCACAAGTTACTAGAGGAAAAGACAGGCACACAAACAAACAGGATAATTTGAAGAGAGGGAAAGGTATTTCTAGGTCAAAGAGTACCAGGGATGGGGCTTTGGCCTCAAGGCCTAATGTAGCCTTCTAGGTCCTCAGGTGTGGCCTTTTGACTAAGTCCAAATTTTACAGAACAAATCCTTTTATTAAGAAAATCATTCTGTGAAGTCTGGATTCAGTCAAAGGGTTGCACTTGAGGACCTAGAGGGCCACATATGGCCTTGAGGCCACGGGTTCCCCATTCCTGGGATGCTTTAGTTATTTCCTTGGCATAATTCCAGACTTCTTTCCAGAGTAGAAGGACCAGTCGCAGGTCTCCCAATGCATCACTGTGCCAGCCTGTCTTTTCATAGCCCCTCCAGCATGGACCAAATGTTCCCATCTTATGTCACCTTTACCAGTTTGCTGGGTGTGAGGTAAAACCTCAGAACTGGATAACAATTTGCTTTCATCATCAGTCATGGAGATGCCATCACACTAGGACACTAACAACTCAGTCCTTGATGTGCTGTTCTGAGAGGCTGATGTGACATTTGGGAAATCGAAGCATGAAGGATGACTGGACAAACCAGGTACCCAACAGTTAAGAGAATGGCGAATGGTTCCTTTCTAAGGAGCTTTGTCCAAGGCAACTCAGACCTCTGTTCTTAAAGTAAAGGGAATCTAAACAAACATCCAGTGATTTCCTCTCCCCTTTTCAGAAACCTCCAATCCTTCCCCATTTTTTACAGGATAAAATACAAACACTTGCCTGACACTCAAAACCCTCCACAATCTGGCTCCCACTTACACTTCTAGCCTTGTTACATGTCTCTTCCTTCCATATATTCGATGTTTCCATCAGATTGGATTACTGGTTCCCCTTCCAACTGCCAATCTCATTCTATTTGACTTCTATGAATTTTTGCAGGCCATCCATAATGTCTGGAATTGATTCTTTCTGCATCTTTTACCTGTTACGACCCTGACAACTCAGATGCTGCTTCCAATACAAGATCTTTCTCAGTGCTCCCTCTCTCCTCAAATTTCTTATCCCTCTCTGGTTAGCCTCTACTAGGTACTTCTCCTTTAAACTTATACTTATTTCACACATGTCTCTTTAGCTTCCACTTTTGTTAACTCCATAGGAGAGAGGAATTAAATATTTTTTTCATCTATGTATTCCAAGTGGGATGTTTATTGAATTGTTGAAGTAAAATGCTTCCTTGTCAGCATTCCTCAAACAGAAGTCCAGTGTTCTTTATCAGCACTGTAATTACCATAGGGAGAACTGGGCTTTGTCCTAGGGCACTGACATCTAAAAAGGATGCCCTTTCTCCCTAGGCATGTTTGCATTTACCTTTCTCCTTCCTTCAACAACTGCTATGTTTTGCCTTACAATCCTGAGGCATGGAGTATTACCATTTCCACTGGGCTCTAAAGGATGGCCTTCCTCTTCCTGGTGTAACTGCACTTATAGTGAGACTGTCTTTTGCATGATTCCTCCCCTTCCCAACCCCCCACCCCCCACACACAGACTGGACTTCGTTCTGGGATACTTCCCATACCTTCCCATCAGTTGGATTAAACTCTGTACCACCTCTCAACAACAGTCTCACTGCCACCATCTTGTACCCACAAAATTGGCCCAATGTTCAGTTTCAGCTAGTTACATCTACACTCATTACCACCCTTGCCCACTATTGTAGCACAAGTCAAAAAAATGTTCACTGGACAGTAACTTTTTTTTTTACCTTGGTCATCCCCCCAACCTCTCAGTCCGTCTCAATAACGGACAAGAATGCCGACTTCTAGTAACTCTGATCCAAAAAGAAGAAAAGACAGAAAGAGAAAAGGTTGTCATTTTAGCCACATGATTCCATATGGGTTTAACTTAATATTTATTACCCTAGGATTATTTAAAGTCATCAGCAACCAGAGGATAGGGCAAAGAAGCTGAGATAGAGCTTCCAAAAACCAATTTCCCTGTGATTTAAAACACACACACGCACACATGTGCACACTCCCACTCACACACACATTTTTCAATCATCTTCAGAAAAAACAAGCAGCTGGATCTTTTAACAAAGAGGTTTAATAGGGTACTAGAGAAAAGGAGGGGGAATTGAGGGGAACAATGACTGTTTCAGTGCCCACTACACAAAATCACGGCAAGCAAGGTGAAGCACATCTCTCCTTGTGCCAGTCACATTGTCAGAGGCAGACCACTAGACAATGAAGTGTCCCTAATTATTGGCATGCTCTGAACATGTTGTGCAAAATGGTCTCAAACCAGAAATTGCAGCAGCAAAAGCATTTGTGCCCCTTAAAAATATATGTAAATACAAAAAATGAAAGCAAGCCACCAGCTCTAATGTAACCTATAGCTATCAACAATACACCAGATTCAAGGTGGTCTTTCTTTCTTTCTTTCTCTTTCTTTCCCTTCAATTGCAATTTGGAGTTTTTTCATTGCTTTGAAGTTTGCATCTAACCTCTTAATATCCATGCTTCTACCTGCTCTTACCTTTTGTCCTTATTTGTGCTACTAAGCAAAAGCCTAATTAGTAATTTTCTTATTGTTGTTTTAAAGATTCTCCCATTATTGTATTCTCTGAACACTCAAAAGTAGGCCTGCTTGAGTTTTACTAGGAAGTTTGCCTCCTTTCTGGAGACCACACATGCACGTTCTTTAATTAGGAACCATTAGACATGGGGGTGGGGGGAAGGGGAAGGGGGAAAGTGAAGGGAAGAGAGGAAGGCGCCCCCCCCATCTTACCAGGAAAACAACAAGGGAGAACAAAATGCTTTATCAACTCTGCTTAGACCAAATTAACAATGTGGACAACAATATGGGTACTCTGTTTTTTTCCTTAAATGCATATATTAACAGCTGGGGAGGCTAAGTAAATTCTGCTTGGTGGAGAATGAATTATGTAAATTCAATTTATAGTGTTAATTTGGGTTTGTAAATTTAATCCATTCAAATATAAAAAGGTTTCCGTGCAATGAATATTTCTGAGGTTGTTTAATACATTTAAAATAAATATTGAGCAGCTGACAGAAAAGCATGCCCTCCGCATCACAAGGGCTGTTTTAAAAACAATAATGTGAGCACCTAATGAATATTTACTACCTTGGGATTTTAACTCTTAAGCAAATTTTCTCCCTAAAATATTCAGTGTGCAGTCTACACAGGTGGTGAGGCAGAGATGCTCTGTGATCAGAAATGTGCAAGCCAGGAGCACATTAGGGAAATAAGGGTTACCCTGGAGACAAGTGAGGACTTTCTGTCCAACCAGCAGGTTACAAACAATGCAGAGGACACGAGAAACCCACATTTGGAAGCCTTATTCCATCCTAAAATATCTTTTCTGTCAGCTACCTATTTTGCTAACAAGTTGACCAAGGATGTCTTAAAAAAAAAATTAGGCAGGTTAAGGAGAAAGGATTTTAAAAGAATTTTATTGACTATGATTTTTTTTTTCAATTTTTGGTTGTTTTTTGTTTATTTTTTTATTTGGTTAACTTTTAAGATTTTATATATATGTATATGTATACATATATACACACGTATAGACACATATATACATACATACACACACATATCTTGAGAAAGAATGAAAGAAGAGAGAGACACTGCTTGCAGTTGTGGCTAAAAAGCTGTCATGAATAATCAATCAAAAGACATTGCATTTTATTAAGCTGTATGAATAAATGCAATGTTATTGTACTTATTAAGCACCTACTATGTACCAGCGCTATGTACTAGCACTATGTGCTAGGCACTAAGGATATAAATACAGTGAAACAGTCCCTAATTTCAAGGAACTTACACTCAAAGAGGGGAGACAAAAAGTACATATAAAAGTATGTATAGAAGGCAGCTAGGTGGCACAGTGATCACTAGCCTTGGAGTCAGGAGGACCTGAGTTCAAATCCGGCCTCAGACACTTGACACTTACTAGCTGTGTGACCCTGGGCAAGTCACTTAACCCCATTGCCTACCAACCCAAAAAAGAGGTATATACAGAATAAATATAAAGAGAATAAATACAAAGTGGTTAAATTCAAGGTAGTTTAGGTGGGAGGGCACTAGCAGTTGATCCTAAAAGGATTCATGTAAACCAGGGATTCTTAACAATTTTTGTGTCATGGTCCTCTCTGGCAGTCTGGTACAGCCTAGGGACCCCTTCTCAGAATATTTGTAAACTAATAAAATAAAACACATGGCAGGGGAGAGAGAAAAATTAGTAAGTATTTACATAGCACCTGCTACATGCCAGGCACTGTGCTAAGTGCTTAATAAATATGATCTCATCTGATCCTCATAACAACCCTATGATGTAGAATTACAACAGAAACCATTTACATTAAAATTCAGTTATCAAAAACTTTTTTACAAAAGTTCACAGACCCCAAGTTAAGAAACTCCCCATTCTCCAAACTGATGTAGAAGGTGGTGCTTGAGCTGAGGAAGACATGGGCTCAAGTCCTGATCTTGACACAATTTGGCTCTGTGACAGTGGGTGAGACCCAACCTTTCAGCACCCCCAAGCACTTCTCAAACATAATCCAGGGTACAACACATACCAAGCCGTACATTGATAGCCAGTGTAAGTTCCTTATGCCAGAGAAATCACAGATCTGGTCCAAACAGTATAGGACAAAATACCTTCCACCAGTGACTGAGAAAGAACTTCAAAGGATATAGTAGGTCCAGACTTGTGAGAGCGCCAATGTAATGTAGTAGAGTCAGGGAGAACACAATGGCATTTCTGCCTCTGACACTTACTTGCTGTGTGTTCATGGGCAAGTGACCTAACTTCTCAGCGCTCCCAGGTAATTAATTCTGGGAGTATTGTATAAGTTATAGACCAGCTGTGGATCTACTTCCATAAAAGGAATTTTCCTACATAGAGTTACCAATATGATGAAATTGCAGATCTGGACCAAAAATTATTCATATCAATGTAATTATTCATTTGTGGAGGTTCATGGAACAAACCAGAAAAAGACATCAAGAGATCAAATGAACCTTGGTGTACCATTTCCATTTGGGATTAAACTACAGCATCCCAGATTTACAGTTAGAAAGAGAGATCTTCTAGTCCCACCTTCTTTTGGAAAATTGATTTCTAGAGAGAGCACATGATTTGCTCACAAATTAAAAAGTAACACCTGGATTGTTGGGTTTGAACCCCAGTAGTCTGACTCCAAATGCAATGCCTGCACTATGCTGCTCCCATTTACTCCACAATACTGGTTTTCCAACATTTTTGCCTTCATTTTACCCTTTAATATAACACCACCTTTCAGGGATGCTAGTACCACTGACTATCACACTTTTATCACTGCTTCCCCTGTTTCACCTTCACTCCCTGTTCTCCCAGTACTCCCTTTCCCCCCCCCAAAAAAAAAAAAAGAAAGAAAAAAAAATTTGGCAGAATTTCCATGATTCTGAAAATATGTAGTCCTATTTTCATTTAGCAAAGGAGAGAATAATAACAAGAACATAAGAAAGAGAATTGGCTGATAAGCCAGGTTATGGGGAGTATGATAAGTATGCAAAAAACATTCAATGAAAAAAATCAACTTACGAAGGAGAGGATGGGAGACTTGGGACAGGCCCAATACTACTAGTTCAGGCTCAGTATTGGCACAAAATAGCCATGAAATGAGATCATCTTTACTTAGCCCTAACATAGCTAGAATAGGCAAGAAGGACACCATAGTGCTTAACTTCGATAGATATAGCCTTACTCTTGTCTATATAAAAATTTGTCTGGTCAACAGAACAGAATGAGGTGACTCTGATCTTTAGGCATCCACCAAGTTGGAGGGGCACCTCTTATGCCCCTAGGTGACTCGGAATTCATGGGCACTAGGAAACTGCATTAAGGAATATAGGGTTTGAGCATTACCTCACCCTGGTCAATCAAGTCCTGGCTTTGTCACCTCTTAGGGACTAATCTTTTTTTTTTTTTTAAATGGGGGAGGGGGAGAGAGACAGAATCCATGATAGATATCAGCCCTATCCCAGACACTCAGCTCTCATCTTAATGGAAATGAATGAATTTAACTTTTTAAAGAATACGCCAGAATTTTTTATTTGTAAAGATCACATGTTGCATCATTCAAATGGATCATCTTTGTGGGGATTGGGAATTAAGTGCACATAGTCTGGATACTGACATAGACATAATGCTGAAATGAATTTGGTATTAAGTATGTCCAGTGCCAGAGATTTCCCTGTGGGAGTATAATTCTGAAATTTCAATGGATTTAAATGGGGAAACATGATCTAATATACAATGTTTTGCTTTACACGTATGACTTTTCAAGAATGTAGCTAATTGAAATCAAGCTTCATGACAAATTCACCAGATAACTTTAAGTCCAGTGCTCCCTTGGACTAGGAAAATGTGATTTTTATAGGATTAGAAGCCAGAGAAGGCTCCTGGGTCTAAGGTTCAACAGCAAACACAAGAAAGCAACTTTCTACTTCAAAGAAGAATGGCTTTAGTGGAAGCTTAGAGAAAATCTCATTAGGGAATCAAAAAGCTTTTACCAGTAAACGATAGGAGAAATTAAATAGAAAAGCATCAGAAATAAAGATGATTTTTTTCAAAATACATAGAAATTTAAATTTTTTGTGACTTTGATTCATTCTTTTTTTTAGGCTTAAATACCAAAACTTAAATACATAATAAGAAAAGTAAAAGAAACATTATAAGCTTAAATATAAAATGAGAAAAGAAAAAAAATATGTCCTTTTTACAGCAGAACATAAGAGAGGATTCAAAATATACAGCAATAAATTTCCATTTCAAGAAAGCCTATATGTTAAATACTACACGTTTGTTGAGAGCTATCCATCTTTTCTTTGCTTCCTTGTAGGTTTTCTTTTGTTCTCTGCTATATGAAATTTAAAAGTTTTTAGCAGATATGGATAGTGGAACAAATGCTACTAGGAGGGAGGAATAAAAGCAAAATATTTCATTTTTGTAAATTTGTATATATTAGAATTGTTAAATTTTCAGAGTGAGCATTTATACCTCAGGAATAAACAAATGCTACAAATCAGAGCTTCATTTATTGTTTTGCAGATTATCTAGACTTAAGAAAGTAATGGAGAAAATTTTGATGATGCACATTAATAGTAAAAGTATGTTGCATTGCATTTTTTCCTGAGAGAGCTAGTTATTAATCATTTACCAGCATACTACTATATCTACCCAAAAGGACAATGGGCTGGCTACTGCAGTCAGCAATGAATTTCCCCATCTTCAATGGAAGTCTTCAAGCAAAAGTTAAATAACCACCTCTTAAAAATATTGTAAGAAGGGTCTGCTTGCCCAGACCTAAGTTGGGCTAGATGACCATTTAATGTTCAGTTTTGAAAGTCTGTGACTTTGTTTACAGTTTCACAAAGCCTGGTTTCACCACAAATGCCACTGTGTTCTCTCTCTCATACTTTCTTATTCTAGCTTCGTTAGGAGAACACTGTCCCATCTCCCCTACTAAAATGGAAGCTGTATGCTATCAGGGATTGACACTTAGTCTTTGTCTCCACGGTGCTTTTCACATAGTAGGTGTGTGAATGACGGCTGAATTGAATTGCTTCAGTGGAATTACGAACAGGGTGGAAATGCAGCTCTTAGGACTGGAGGGTTTCTGTTTATAGTAGGATTATGTAAATTGCAAAGAAAGGGGGGAGGGGAGAGATCTCTTTTGAGTTGAACATAATTTTGATTTGTCCTAGACTCAAATGTGCTTATTCAAGAAGTATTTATGGAGCACCTACGGGGTGGAAGGCATCATGCTGGGGACTGAAAAACATTTCAAATGTAACTGATTTTGCTGGACATAGGAAACAGACACTCTGTTATTGTCCCTAAGCAGAGAATTCAGATATGTTTTCAACCTTTTCATGCGCTCGGAAAAATAACTTCAGATAATATGCCTGCATACCCTGTATGCTATTGCCCCAACAAACATCCCGCTTCAATCACATCATTAATAGATTATAAGCGAATCCCTCCATTAGGTCATGAAACATCATTGTAACAGTGTTTGGCTAGTCCCTGAACGTTTGTAATGTTGTAGCTATGGAATCAACTGTCCCCTGTTATTTTGTGTCACCTGAAAGGACATTTTCCACCCTCCAATTAGCAGTGTTAGGCAAGGTATGCCTGTACTTCTATTGTAGAAATAAAAGCTTGTCATTCAAAACGCGGTCTTCAAATGGATGTTGATGCTTTTCTTTAGTAATGAGAGTTACACCACAAGGACTTTTGTAAAAATGTCTCACCACTACCACCACCACCCCTATGGGGTCTGTGCTAATTGATGGAGAGAATGGATTGTACCCAATGATCTTATCAGTTCAAATCAACAAAGGTTTATTGAGTGCCTAATACCTGCAAGGCACCATGTTAGGTCATAAGATCATAAATCTCAAGCTGGAAGAGGTATCAAAAGCCAGTTAGGGGGACAGCTAGGTGGCACAGTGGATAGAGCAACCACCCTGGAGTCAGGAGGACCTGAGTTCAAATCTACACTCAGACACTTATTAACTACTGTGACCCTGGACAAGTTACTTAACCCCCAACTATCTCAAAAAAAAAAAAAAAGCCAGTTAGTCCAATTCCCTCATTTTGAAATTGAGGCAGGAGAAGGTTATTTGATTTACCAAAGTCACACAGTGAGTAAAGATGAGAGGTAGGATATGAATTCAGGTCCTTCAACTCTAGAGTCAGTCACTACTCTTATCACTTTACCACAAGAGGTTGGGAATTTGTAGGGCATAGTGGAACCAGCAATTTCATTGCTCTATGTGTTCACAGTAAGGAAACTCCCTGTACCAATGCAGATGAGTTCAGTACTTGCTTTGAAATTTACAGTCTTATTTCACAGTCTTAAAGACTTTCCTGAGGCACTAAGAAATTAGGTAACTTGTCCAGGGTCATCTAGCCAGAATGTCAAAGCAGAGACATGGCTCTAAGGCCTGCCTTCTCTCCTGGTGCTAGAGGTACCAAGACAAAAATGAGGCAGTTCCAACCTTCAGGGACCATATATTATGCCATATATTATATAATTCTACAATAATAATAATTATCCTTTTTTGTACACAAAAAGGAATAGGGACAGGACTTGTGATTTCCTTTGTATAGGAAACTCCTTTATGAATTGTTCCATCATTTCAGTTGTGTCTGACTCTTCATGACCCCATCTGGGGTATTCTTGGCAGAGATACTACAGTGGTTTGCCATTTCCTTCTCCAGCTCATTTTACAGATGAGGAAACTGAGGCAAATAGGGTTAAGAGACTTGCAGAGGGTCACACAGCTACTAAGTGTCTGAGGCCAGATTTGAACTCAGGAAGATGAGTCTTTATGACTCCAGGCTAGGCACTCTACTATGCCTACCTAGCTACCCTAAGCTCTCTCTACTAATGCAGGTCATCCCTTCTCTACAGTTTTTGTTCATTTAGAGAGTTGCCAAAACTAGAGCATAGAAAGGCTAAGTGACTTAACCAGGTTCACTCAGCCAGAGATGGGGCTATAACCCAGGTCTTCCTACCCCTGAATACATACTACTTTATGATACCTCTCCTATATACACAAATAAGTACAGTAAAAGACAAATTGAGGAAGGAGAAGGCACTAACAACTTGGGATCAATGGAGGTTTCACAGAGGAGGTGGCACCTAAGTTGAGTGTGAAGGAAGACAAGCCTTCTGGGAGTCAAAGATGAGATGGGAGTGCATTCCAAGCATGGGGAAATATCTTTTATGAAAGCAGGGAGATAAGAGATAAAATGCTGGGTTCAGGGAAAAGCAAGGACTATGGCTTGGCTGGGAGATGGACTTTGTATGAAATAAAGTTGGAAAGGTGGGTCCTCAAAGATTGGTGAGGGTCTTTTTTTATTTTTATATTAATTTATTTTGATTTATCAATAATCACTTCCATATGCTTTTGAGTTTAAATTTTTTCTCCCCCTTCCTCCCCACCACCTTCCCCAAGACGACCCACAATCTGATATAGCTATACATTTACATTCACCTTAAGCATATTTTCACTTTAGTGATGTTGTAAGTAAAAATTAAAACCAATAGGAGGAACCACCAGAAAGAGGAAACAAAGCTCAACAGAAGAGAAAAAAAAAATAGCAATTCAACTTCCATAGTTCTTTCTTTGGATGTGGATAGCATTTTCCATCACGAGGCCTCTGGAGATATATCTTAGATCCTTGTATTGCCGGGAAGGGTTAAGTTTATCAATATTAGTCATCACACAACGTGGCTGTTATTGTGGACAATGTTCTCTTGGTTCTACTCACTTCACTCAGCATCAGACCATACAAGTCTTTCCAGGTTTTTCTGAAGTCAGCCTGTTCATCATTTCTTGTAGCAGAATAGTATTCCATCACATTCATATACCCCAACTTGCTCAACCATTCCCCAATTGATGGGCATCTTCTCAATTTCCAATTCTTTGCCACCACAAAAAGAACTGCCATGAATATTTTTATACATGTAGGTCCTTTTCCCATTTGTATGATCTCTTTGGGATATAGCCCTAGAAGTACTATTGCTGGGTCAAAGAGTATGCACATTTTTATAGCCCTTTGAGCATAGTTTAAAATTGCTCTCCAAAATGGTTGGATCATTTCACAACTCTACCAACAATGCATTAGTGTTCCAATTTTCCCACATCTTCTCCAACATTTATCATTTTCCTGTTTTGTCATGTTGGCCAATCTGATAGGTGTGATGTGGTACCTCAGAGTTGTTCTGATTTGCATTTCTCTAGTCAACAGTGATTTAGAGCATTTTTTCAATATGACTATAGATGGCTTTAATTTCTTTATCTGAGAACTGTCTGTTTATATATCCTTTGACCATTTATCAATTGGGGAATGGCTTGTATTCTTATAAATTTGACTTAATTCTCTATATATTTTAGAAATGAGGCCCTTATCAGAGAAACTGGTTGTAAAAATTCTTTCCCAATTTTCTACCTTCCTTCTAATCTTAGTTGCATTGGCTTTGTTTGTGCAAAAACTTTTCAATTTAATGTAATCAAAATTATCCATTTTGCTTTTTGTAATGTTCTCCATCTCCTGTTTGGTCATGAATTCTTCTGTTCTGGTGGGGGTGTTAATTAGCAAATTAAAGAGTTTATATTTTATCCTATAGGCAATGGGGAGTCACTGAAGATTTTACCATAGGTGAGTGACATAGTCAAACCTGTGCATCAGAAAGAATGTTTTGACAGCTGCATGGAGGGTAGACTATGGAGGGGAGACATGAAAAGCAGGAAGACCAATTAGGAGGCCATTACAATATTCCAGGTAAGAGAGGAAGAGAGTCTAAACGAGGGTGATGTCTGCATGATTGCAGACAGATACCAGAGATACTGGGGAGCTAGAATGGACAGGACTGATTGAATACAGAGGATGGAAAAGAGGGGAGAGTCAAGGGTGACTCTGAGGTTATGAACTTATACAGTCAGAAGAAGGACGGTGGTACCATCAACAGAAACTGGAAAGTTTGTGGGAAAGAAAGATAGTGAGTTTCATTTTGGACATGTTGAGATAGAAATGCCTACAGGGCAACATGGAGGAGATATCCAGTAAGCAATTTCTGTGTGACTAGATTCACAAAAGAGATTATCAAAAACTTTCCATCTATATATTCTATATATAGAATACATAGAAATATACAGATCCATCTATATATTCCCATCTATATATAAAGATCTATATATATATATATATATATATTTTACCTTTACCTTATACACCAATCTTTGAGGACCCACCTTTCCAACTTTATTTCATACAAAGTCCATCTCCCAGCCAAGCCATAGTCCTTGCTTTTCCCTGAACCCAGCATTTTATCTCTTATCTCCCTGCTTTCATAAAAGATATTTCCCCATGCTTGGAATGCACTCCCATCTCATCTTTGACTCCCAGAAGGCTTGTCTTCCTTCACACTCAACTTAGGTGCCACCTCCTCTGTGAAACCTCCATTGATCCCAAGTTGTTAGTGCCTTCTCCTTCCTCAATTTGTCTTTTACTGTACTTATTTGTGTATATAGGAGAGGTATCATAAAGTAGTATGTATCTTTACCTTGTCTATATTGCAAAGGGGGCCATTGCTCAGGTCACCTATAATTTTAAGATCACAATTTTTCACTTGGAAAATACATGCATTAAAATTCAACCAGTTTGTTTCACACTCTCCTGCTTGTTTGGAGGGTAATTCATTTAAAAAAAACAAAACTATTCTCCCTGTTACCTTGAATAATTTGAGATTTTGAAGTAGTTTAAAGTCTAATTTTAAAAAATAGTTTCATTTTTTCCTTCATCAAAACTTTTTTACAGAACCTCATTCATTTGTTTTTTCCTTTCTAATTCAATTCAACACACACTTATTAAGTCCCTGCTGGATACACAGCACCAGGAATACAAAGATGAAAAATGATATATAACCTGCCTTCTGGGAACTTGTAGGGGTCGAGAAAGAAAAGGAATAAAAATGTGAACAAATAAGAGTGATGGAAGGTAAAGAGAATGGGATAAGGGCGAAATGAAAGGCCAAAACAAAAGTATCTTTAAAAGATTTAAGACGGGAAAGATCACCTTCATCTAGGGAGGATCAAGGAAGACTTCTTGGAGGAGGCAACACCTGAACATGGCTGAAAAGGAAGAGGATTTCAATAAGTAGAGATGGAGAAGAAGGAGAGTAAGATATATAGAGATAAACAGTCTAACCTCATTCATTGCTACTGCCAAAGCAATCACATTAAGAGAAGCAGCATTACAGGGTTTCAGTGCCATATGACACGCAGAGATAAATCAACTGCATATCAGCAGTACCAGTTTAAACAGGCAGGGGTTCACAGTGTGTTATGAGCATTCAAAGAATGGGCCCTGACCTGGCTAGCATCAAGGTCTCCCATTTCCCATCTGTCGACACCCATGTATCCATTTTTATTCCCTTATGGGCTATTTGATTTGTCCTTGGTTTCTCTCTTTGTACCTGGGCTAATTAGTCCTCTCACACTCTTCTGGACTTATCCTTCAGGACAAAAGTCAATCAACAAGCATTTATTTAAGTGTCTACAATGTGCAAGCACTGTGCTAGGCACTGACAATACACTTCCCTTATCCTAAGGAACTCACATTCTGTTTGGAAGTGGGGAAGTGTATAACATTTTCACAGATAAATAAAAACTGGATATAAACAAAATAAATATTTTATTTTGTGACGGGCGGTGGCTATACTCTAACAGCTGGGGGAATCAAGAAAGGCTTCTTGAAGGAGAGAAAGTAATATAAAATATAAAAAAAATAAGGATGAAAGAGGATGAAAAGAACGTGATCAGCAGGAAATGAAAGACCAAAAAAAAAAGTATCTTAAGAAGTTTAAGAAGGAAGAGATCACTGTCAGCTAGACAGGATCAGGGAAGACTTCTGGGAATATGGCTGCAAAGGAAGATTTCAATGGGCAGAAATGGAGAGGCCACCTGAGCACCTTCAAGGGAGTTCGGGCTCCACAGGGCAGAGGCAGAGAGGGAGATGAGGACAAAGAACATGAAGGAGAACTGATGGAAGATCGAATGCTGTGGACAGAGAACCGCAATGAGGCCAACCACAAATCCAAAACTGGCGAACACTGTAACCTACTCTTTTTCTGTCTTCCTAATTCCTAAACGAGGAGGTTTGGACTCAACTACCCCATCCCACCCCACCTTCTAGCTATGGCAGCAGCCATGAGCTGGTCCCATGATGCAGAGAACAGGAAATAAGATTATTCAGTTTGTATCTCACATAATCAGTCAAGGGATGTTACAGAGGGGCTTCACGTCACTGCAGTAAGGTTTAGTTATAACACATTTGTGTTACTGCAAAACAGTGGTGGTCAGGGCAGTACTGTAAAGGTTATCCTATGATGATTTACTATTAGAATGTACTTTTCTTCCAAGAAACTCTAAAAAACTTTGCGACCATCATCTTATTTATCCTAATAACATCCTTTGTGAGACAACTAAGTGCAATTTTGAGAAGTATTTTGATTCAAAAATGTTAGTATCATTCCTATCATCTCATGGCCAGGGCCCTACAATCAAGCTGGCTGAAACATGGGGCTATCGGGGTGATGATCATGACATTATGATCCCAGCTGCCATAATCAACCCTTTTAAAACAAGAAACGTGAAAAGGGAGAGGCTGGGCACCTGAGTGCCCTTGACTCTGTTCTCTTTTGGATTCTCTCATCTGGTGGGAGATGTCTCAGCAGAGGAAACTTGTAGTCAGAGGGGCTGATCAGAAACCACTGAAGGCCTTTTAAATCCAGAGTGGCTGGCCAGACTCAGAAGCACTGAACAGACAGTCTAAAAGTTTCTCCAGCTTAAAAGGCAAGAGAAGGCCTCAGACGGCTGCACACTTTCTGAGCAATTCCTGCTGTGGACTTCTGGTTGCTATAACAACAGGCACTGGTGAGTTAACCCTTTGACTTCAAGCCTTCGTGGTGCTCTATAGACTGCCCAGACAATGCCTCAGACCCTCTGAGGAAGAACTATTCTTTACTCCTCCCCTGATGCCCTGTTTCACTGTTATCAGCCCAGCATGCTCAGCCTTGCCTTCAGTGTGTCATGCACAATGTCCTAGTCAAACTGGCCTACTTGTTGTTCCGTCCATATGTAACGTTCCCTCATCTCCTGGCCCTGTGCTTTTACACAGTCTGCCCCTCCCACCTGGAACGTTCCCCCTCTTCCCACCTGCCTCCGAGAATCGCTGCCTAGTTCCCTGCAAGGCTCAGCTCAAGCACTACCTCCCACAGAAGAACTTTCCACAGCCCCCCAGTTGTTAATGGTCTCTCTTCCCCAAAATTATTTTCTATGTATTGTGTTTACTCATCTGTGTACGTATTTTTTTCCCCAGTGGAATATGAAGTCCTTGAGGTCAGAAACTGTTTCCTTTTTCGTTTTTGACTCCCCAGTGCCTAGCATAGTGCTTGGTGAGAAGCAGGTATTTTAAGTACTTGGGGTTTTGTTCGTTTGTTTGTTTTGGTGAGGCAATCTGGATTAAGTGATTTGCCCAGGGTCACACAGCTAGTAAGTGTCAAGTGTCTGAGGTCGCATTTGAACTCAGGTCTTCTTGACTCTAAGGCCAGAGCTCTATTCACTGTGCCACCTAGCTGCCCCATTAAGTACTTGTTGATTTGAATTGTTAAAGAATTTCATCAATTCTCCTGTCTATCCATCCCGGGTCTAACCTCCAGAAACTTCATGCTCTTTAACCCTTGTCTTCTCTCTCTCTGGATTCCTTGTGTAACTGAGAGACAGAATGATACCATTAGAAAAAACCCTCAGAGAGGAATCAGGAGACCTGGGTTTCTAGTCTTGGCCATGTGACCTTCCCATAAATCACTTTCTTGGACTTTGGTTTCCTTATCTATGAAGTGAGGAGGTGAGACTAAATCTCTAAAGCCCCAGCTGGCTCAAACATGATGAATTTCTCTTGCCTGCTTCATTGTTACTCAGTTATTTCAGTTGTATCTGATTCATCGTGACCCCATTTGGAGTTTTCTTGGCAAAAATACCGGAGTGGTTTGCCATTTCCTTCTCCATCTTGTTTTACAGATAAGAAAACGGAGGCAAACAGGGTTAGGTGACTTGCCCAGGGTCACATAGCTAGTAAGTGTCTGAGGCCGCATTTGAACTGGCCTCATCTGCTAGTTAAGCATCTGAGACCAGACTGCAAACTCCAATTGTCCTGATCTATATCTTGCCACTAGACCCAGATGGCTCTGGAGGAGAGAATGAGGCTGGTGACTTTGCTCAGTTCTGCCTCACGTAAATCCAATTCACTTGCAAGTCAAGACATCACCTTCATGATGTCACTGGTCTTCCTCAAGAACAAAGGACAAACAACAACAATCTTCTTCCTGCCTGGCTCTTGAGGTCCTGGTCAGGTCTAGTAATACCTAATTCCACCAGTGACTTGCAAAATCCTGCCATGTATCACAGAGGTGGTCAGGTGAAAAAAACAATCCAATGACTCAATGTCTTTGAGAGGCTTGACGCCATATTGGAGAAAAGAGCATGCTGCTACAGTGGAAAGAGTACTAGAATCTGGCATCAGAGGATCGATGCTGGAATCCTAGCTCTGCTCCTTACTATCTGTGTTGCCTTGGGCAAGTCCCTTCTAGAAAATGAGATGGCTGGACCATATGATCTCTCAGGTCAATTCAAATAAACCAGTATTTTTTAGGCACCTACTCTATGCCAGGCATCCTGCTAGGTGCTGAAGATATTATGATTAATAACAACAATGATTTACATAGCGGATTACTATGTGTCAGACACTTTGCTGAGGGCTTTTTACAAATATTTTCTCATTTTATCTTCACAACAATCCTGGATGCAGGAGCTATTATTATCGCCATTTTACACTTGAGGAAACTGAGGCAAACAGAAATTAAGTGACTTGCTTGGGGTCACACATTTGGTAAGCATCTTAATTTGAACTCAGATCTTCCTGACTTCAGGCCCATCACTCTTTCCACTGTGCCATCTACCTGCCTTCCTTCAAGAAGCTTATAATCTACCGGAAGGAAACACAAAGCATATACTAAGCAGTTTCATGAGGGAGAGAGTGCTAACAAGGATAAGGAAAAGCCTCTTGTAGGGGTTGTTGCTGTCTGAGCTATACTCTGAAGGTAGATAGAAATACTATGAGGTGGCAATATGGGGGAAATATAGGTGGAAGCCTAGCAAAGGGATGGAGATAGGAGGATGGCATGTATAGAAAACAGCTAGCATGCCAATTTGACTAGACTGGAGGGTATGGGAAAGGAAGTGATAGGAAATAAAACTGTGTACTTTTTTCCAATTGGCCAATTGTACTTTTAAAGGACTCCTCTACCTCTCTCATTTGACTTTTAAAATCCTTCTTGAGTTCTTCTAAGAAGGCTTTTTGGGCTTCAGACCAGTTCATATTCCCTTTTGATGCTGCAGATGTGGGTTTGATGACTGTTGTCCTCTTCAGAATTTCTGTCTTGATCTTCACTCTTCTCATAATATGAATCTATCATACGTGTCTTTTTACTCATGGTGTTTCTCTATTCCCTGGCCTTTAAAGAGATTAAGCTCTCCTGCTGGGGAGCAGAGGGCACTGACCCAAGCTTCTTGTATTGGGAGCCTAGGTCTTGGTCACTGGCTTTGTGTGCTGGGGCCTCTTATGTTGGCAATTGGAGGCTGTAGGGTTCTGGCAGCTTATCTGGTGTTGGGCTGGAATCAGCAAGGCTGCGACTTTCAGGTAAATCTAGGTTGCCTGCTTTTCCTTTCCTTTACCTTGTTTAGCTCCTTTTAGATAAGTGCTGCCAGGTGTTTATTTGCCTGGGGCCCCTTGCAGTGCTGCCATTGGGAGACTTCTTTGCTGTAGAATGCCGAGGCACCTGATAGTTTTCTGAGCTGGTTTCCACCAGTTACCCCACCCTCACTGAGGCACTCGGACGTACAGCTGTTGGCATTTGCCTGTTCAACCACCTGGGCTCTGGGATTTCCTCCTGGTTGGCAGTTGGAGGCTGTAGGGTTCTGACAGCTTACCTGGTGTTGGGCTGGAATCAACAAGGCTGGAACTTTTTGGTACCTCTAGGTTGCTTTCTTCAGCTGCTTTCAGACAATGCTGCTGGGTGCTTATCCGCCTGGGGCCCTTTGTAATGCTGCTTCCCTTATTTTTGCTGAGGCACTGGGAGACCCATTTGCTACAGAATGCAGAGGCACCAGAATCTCCTCCTGGTGTGCTAAAGTGGGTCTTTCCACTAGCTGGCTGGGCGACTCCTGTTTTGTACTGCTCCCCTTCCCCCAGGGTAAGAGGGGCCTTTCCTGTTAATCCCTCTAGCTACCTGGGCTACTGCACTGCTGCACCCCATCTTTCTTCTGGTTCAGCTGTTCCAGGGTTTTTTCTGGGGTGATATTTTCTGGGTTTTCAGAGGTTGTTAGGAGAGGGTGAGAGTGACTACCTTTTCACTCTGCCATCTTGGCTCCTGGAAGTGGAAGTCTGTAGGAAATAAAACTGGAAAGGTAAGTGGAAGCCAGACTGGAGAACCTTAAATTCCAGGTTAAGAGTTTATTTTTTATCTTAGAGGCACTATTGAATAGGAAGGTAACATGGTCAAATCTATGGCCACCTTCACTATTAATCAAAGAAGTAAAAATGAAAACAACTTTGAGGTTGTTTTAACATAAAATTGATGAAAAAAATTTGAAAGAAGGAAAAAATATACAAAAAGTACATGGAATAGTCTTGTTTAACAATCTTATTAGACAATATGTATGTTTTGGATAGTTTAAAAAAAATCTAGCTCATAACAGAAGTTTCCAGTTGTTTACATAAACAACTGTTCTTTCCTGTTCTTCTTTGTATACTAAAATGATTTCTATTTGTTGATGATTGCTAATTTCAGAATAAAAACAAAAATGTACCAGACAAAAATTAATGGCAATCTAACTCAGTGCTGTGGAAGAGCAGGTTCATTCATTCATTACTGGTGGGGTGGTATTGCAAACTTGTAGACTCTTTTGGAGGGAGTAATCTGGCTGTGCACAATAAAAGTTACAAAAACAATCATACTCTTTGACCTAATAATTCCATTGTCAGGAATATACTCTGAAATTGTTTTTGTTTCTGTTTTTAAAGCAAGAGAGCTATCTGTGTTGAAAGATTTTCACGGAGGTATTGGAAGACACATTTTCCCAAGTTCAAATCCACCCTCAGACTAGCTGTGAGATCCTGGGCAAGTCATCCTGTTTGCCTCAGTTTCCTCATCTGTTAAATGAGCTGGAGAAAGACATGGCAAACCACTCTAGTATCTCTGCCAAGAAAACCCCAAATGGGGTCGTGAAGAGTTGGACACAACTGAAATAACTGAACAACAAAATTATATTGTAATTGCAATGAATTGGGATGAGGAGGGCAGGGGAAGACCTTGAATACCCAATAATGGGGGCATGGTTAAATAAATTATGGTTACATTCATATAATGGAGTGCTATAGTATAATTAACACCAACAAGCAAGGAATCATGAAAGGCCTTCATGAAATAACGTAAAACCAAAAGAGCAAAATCAGAAGAAGAAAATAAATGAAGCATAGAGTATCTATGATCATAAAAGAGGAAAAGGGAGTAAGAATGAATGAATAAAAGGATTCTGATACTGAAAAAATTACTAAAGAGTTGTAATAGTACTTTATCTGTTACAATGAATTCATTTAAATATAAATAGTAACCAAGCAAGGCTAATTGGTTGTATTAAGGCTCAATGTTCAGTTTTTAATAAAACATTTAATGATCGTGAAAAAAGAAAGTAGTGCATTCCTCATCATTGGAGGTCTCCTAGTTGAAGCTGGATGGACACTTGTCTGGGATATTGGTGGCATGGATCGGATCTTGTTTATTAATGAAAAACTGAGTTAAGGGATCGATGAGGTCCCTTCAAGCTCTGTGGTGCTGTGATATTATTTGGGAGGCTCCAGAGCTGATACAGGCTAAGTTACTCCTTGGACTTAATGTTCAAGGCCTCAGAGGTAAACAGGCATTAATCCTTCCTACAGAGTATATAGTCACTAGAACACAGTGAGTATTGAGAAGAGGGAGATGAAGGGGGAAGGGCCCCAGGAAAATATAGGCTAGAACCAAGGAAGAGAAAGATATCTCTGTCTTAAAGCAGGTAATAAATAGACAGCTAGGTGGTGTAGTAGATGGAGTGTTGGATCTAAGGTCAGGAAGATCTTAGTTCAGATATGACCTCAGATATTTACTAGCTTTGTGACCCTGGGCAAATTATTTAACCTCTGTTTGCCTCTGTTTTCTCATCTGTAAAATGGGGATAATAATTGCATCTACTTCCCAGGGTGTTGTGAGGAACAAATGAGATAATAATTGCAAAAACTTAGCACAGTGCCTGGCACATAGTAGATGCTATATAAATGTTAACTATTATGTTAGGTACTAATAAAAAAAAAAAAAAACCAGGATGCTGAGTGAGGAAACCTGGGTTCACAACCCAGCTCTGACACTTACTAGATGGAGAATGGACCTTAGATATCATCTGGTCCAACCCCCTTATTCTGCAGATGAGGATGTTATGGCAAAGAGATGTTAACTGATATGCCCATAGTCACACAGGCAGGGCTAGGATTGACCCCAGTCTTGTTTGACTTCAAATCTATTATTCTTTCCTTTGTACTGTGCTGTATGACCTTAGCCAAATCACTCATCTCTCGATGCCTCAGTTTCCTCATCTGCAAAATTGGAGATAATAATACTGGCATTGCCTACTTCACAGTGTTATCAGGAAAGCTTTATTCAAACCTTAAGTGGACATAGAAATGTGAACTGTTATGAATGAATAGGGATTCAAAATGGCAAAATCTTTCCTGATGTACTATAGGTCCTCCCATGGAGCTATTGGAGTATCTTCCAATTCAATCCCCCAATACATATGTAAGACCATGGAAAACTCTACTGAGATTTAGAGTCATTGAAGATAAATTCTAAACTAAAAACCCTACAAAACCATTTCAAGACTAGTTGAATTTGAGACCGTGGTGTTTTGGTTTTTTTTAGATATTCTTCTTGGGTAGTGAATATTCTAAGAGCTGTAGAAATAACATGCATGATAGAACATCAGATTTTTTTCAAGGTATTGATTGGTTTTGTTAGGTTTTTCTCTTCTATCTTTCTTTTTAAGAAATCTTTTATATTAGCAATGACTGAGTAAAACTGGGGCAATATAAAAATAAAAGATATCAATTTTTTAAAAATATTTTTTAAGAAGTATTGGGGAGAGAAAAAATCATATCTCTGGATATATCAGTCCATATAGTGTGTCATTCCCAAAACTGAACAGAAACCAATAGGCTAGATGCCCATCAATTGAGGAATAGCTAAACAAACTGTGATATGTGAGTGTAATGGAATATTACTTTGCTGCAAGAAATGAATATAGAGAAGCATGGGAAAAAATCTACATCAACTGATACAGATTGAAACAAGCAGTGCCGAGAAAACAATATACACACTGACTACAACAATGTAAATGAAAAGAATGACCACAAAAAAATGAATAATATTGCAAAATTATAAAAAAGTATGGTTTGAAAGATAAGATATGAAAAGACACTCTCAACCCTCTCCTTTGCAGAAGCAATAGGTTCACAAATGTTATGTTGCCCATATTTTCAGATTTTTTTTTTGATGTGTTAATTTCTTTTCCTTTTCTTTTTTGTCTTTAAAAATTCTATTTGTTCTATGGAACAGTTCTCTTGGTGAGGAGGGATAATGGTAAAAATTGTGATATTAAATTTTTATTTTAAATTTTAATATTAAATTTAATATTAAAAAAATTTAAAAACTTTTTTTTTTAAAGAAGCTGAAGAGCACAACTCCTTCTTTAAGTTAGTCAGAATCTAAGAAGCACCCCGGTCAAGACCTTTTAAATCTTGGAATCTCCATGTGGTCAACCACTGCCACAGGAAACAGAATGAGATCCATGTTTGTCCAAAATATTTCTTCATTAAACACCCACAATCACTGGTCTGGTTTTGTCTTCATACCCTGTAACTAACCCACTGGTATTTTGATTCTGCTTACACCCTGACCTTGTCACTAACTCTCCCTGATCTTGGCTTGAGAGCCTCCTCTCCCAAGTATTGTCACCCTTGCTTGAACCCAGATGAGATATTTGGAAGTTTTCTGAACAGGCCATCTTAGTTTCCCCTCCTCCTCCCCCTCCTTTAACTTCCTCTTTCCTTTCACTCCTGGGTGACTTCCATGATTGCTGACCTGGACACAGCTTCCATCTTAGGCCAAGTACACTTTTTTTCTTCAAGGTCAGCAACACCATCCATCTTTCCAATCTTCCACTTTCACACCCCCACTTATCCTGGTGCCCCAGGTACCACCACACTTGTCCCTGCCACTTGGTGTCCCTCTAGTGGCCATCTGAAGTAATAAACTGCTGATACTTTAAATTAATCTAGGCATGGTATCTACAGTTGCCTCAAGCTGAAAACTATATTCTCGACTATCCCCACATCATAATTTTCATGACAGATAAATATCGTCTAATATATATGCAAATATACGTGTACATGTGTGTGTGTGTGTGTGTGTGAAAGAGAGAGTTTTGTTGAGAGGCAGCATGATATGATAGAAAGACTGCTGGACTTAGGAGAAACAGGTTCAAATGTCATTCTTCACAGTGCTATTATAAGGATTCTAGATGTCCTCTGATGTTTTTCATGGCTCTAAATCGATAATTCTATGATGCAGTGGAGCACAGCTTGATTTGAAGTCAGAAGACTTAGGTTTGGCTTCTGGCTCTGTGATACTGGGTAATCTACTTGTCAGTTTCATTTTTGGCAAAATGTGTCCGTAGGGCTGGATAACATCTAATATCACTTCTACCTCTAAATCTATAATCCTATGATCCTACTATGTAAAAGTATTTTGTAAACTTTACAGTGGCATGTAAATGTCAAGCATTATAGCTGACACACTGTATCCTTCCTTACTTAAAAACTACATTTAATATAGATTACCCTCAATGTTGACATTAAACATTAGCCTAATATTATTACCCTCCATATACATAAGAAGGTAAAAGCCATTATTCAACCCTAAATTCACAGACATAGCTTTCTTTTTTTTAACTTTATTAATTTATTTTGATTTATCAACAATCACTTCTATAAGCTTTTGAGTTTTAAATTTTTCTCCCTCTCCCTCCCCAAGAGGGCAAGCAATCTGATATAGGCTATACATATACATTCCTTTTAAACATTTTTTTTTTGGTGAGGCAATCGGGGTTAAGTGACTTGCCCAGGGTCACTCAGCTAGTGTCAAGTGTCTGAGGTCACATTTGAACTCAGGTCCTCCTGACTCCAAGGCTAGAACTCTATCCACTGCGCCACCTAGCTGCCCCTAGGCAGCTAATTTTCACATTAGTGATGTTGTAAGTAAGAATTAGAACCAATAGGAGGAATCATCAGAAAGAGAAAACAAAACACAACAGAAGAAAAAAAATAGCAAATAGTGTGCTTCGATCTGCATTCAAACTCCATAGTTCTTTCTCTGGATGTGGATAGCATTTTCCATCATGAGGCCTTTGAAGATGTCTTAGATCCTTACATTGCTGAGAAAGGTTAAGAAGGACATAGCTTTCTATAGAGAAAAAGAATTCCTGAGGGCGGAGCCAAGACAGTGGAGTGAAAGCAGTGACTTGCTTGAGCTTTCCCCCAAATCCTTCCAAATACCTATAAAAAATGACTCTAAACAAATTATAAAGCAAAACACAGACTGAAACAAATTTCCAGCCCAAGACAACCTGGGTGGTCCATCAGAAAGGTATATCACGCCGGGCTGGGAGAGGAGCACAGTTCGATGTAGGCGCGCAGGCCACATTGAACCTGGAGCAGGCCTCAGAGGACTGAACATAGGCAGCTGTGGTGGTTTCCAGACTTCTCAACCCCTGAACACCAAAGACAACTTAGAAGGTCAGTGGGAAAAGTCTGTTTCTGTGGTGAGAGAGAAGCTAGGTCTTAGGCCCACTTCCCGAGCGCGGCCCCAGGGCTGCGGCTGCTTCCTGAGCTTCCAGCCCACAGACTGAGGGGGAACTCGGTGGCTGATCAGAGGGGGATTGCAGCGCTTTCTTGGCCAGTGCTGGGGCAGGAATCTCTTGCTTTGCCCGTGCTTGGATCTGGGTCACAGTTCTGAGCAGCAGTCCTGGGGCAAGGAGGAACGCTGGCGTGGTAGAGCTTGTTGTGGTGGTGGAGAGGAAATCCTCCTCACAGTTCCAAGACAGAAAAGAGTGCTTGTGGTCACTCATAGACCAGAGCACAGGCCAGGAAAGGAGTAAACACCTCGCCCCTTATCATACCACCCTAGAAGAACTGAAAATTTACAAGTCCCTAGAAGCATCTCTGAAAACAGCTGCACAAAACCCCTGAAGCTTGGGACAGTACATTCTCCACATTGGAAGCAGACCTCTACCTTAATAAAGAGTTTATAACTCAAGTAATTGACTGGGATCATGAGCAAACCTCACAAGAAGTGTCAGACCATAGAATCTTTTTTTGGTAACAAAGAAGATCAAAACATACAACCAGAAGAAGACAACAAAGCCAAAGCTCCTACATCCAAACCCTCCAATAAAAATATGAATCAGTCCCAGGCCTTGGAAGAACTCAAAAAGGATTTTGAGAAGCAAGTAAGAGAAGTAGAGGAAAAACTGGGAAGAGAAATGAGAGTGATGCAAGAAAATCATGAAAAACAAGTCAACAGCTTGCTAAAGGAGACCCAAAAAAATACTGAAGAAAATAACACCTTAAAAAATAGCCTAACCCAAATGGCAAAAGAGGTCCAAAAAGCCAATGAGGAGAAGAATGACCTAAAAAGCAAAACGGGCCAAATGGAAAAGGAATTCCAAAAGCTTACTGAAGAAAATACTTCCTTAAAAATTAGAATAGAGCAATTGGAAGCTAGTGACTTTATGAGAAATCAAGACACTGTAAAATAAATCCAAAAGAATGAAAAAATTAGAAAACAATGTGAAATATCTCATTGGAAAAACAACTAACCTGGAAAATAGATCCAGGAGAGAGAATTTAAAAATTATTGGACTATCTGAAAGCCACGATCAAAAAAAGAGCCTCAACATCATCTTTCAAGAAATTATCAAGGAAAACTGCCCTGATATTTTAGAACCAGAGGGTAAAACAGAAATTGAAAGAATCCACTGATCTCCTCCTGAGATCCCCAAAGGAAAACTCCTAGGAATATTGTAGCCAAATTCCAGAGTTCCCAGGTCAAGGAGAAAATATTACAAGGAGCCAGAAAGAAACAATTTAATTATTGTGGAAACACAAGATTTAGCAGCTTCTACATTAAGGGACCAGAGGGCATGGAATATAATATTCCAGAGAGCAAAGGAGATAGGATTACAACCAAGAATCACCTACCCAGCAAAACTGAGTATAATCCTTCAGGGAATAAAATGGTCATTCAGTGAAATAGAGGACTTTCAAGCACTCTTGATGAAAAGACCAGAGCTGAATAGAAAATTTGACTTTCAAATACAAGACTCAAGTGGAACATGAAGAGGTAAACAGGAAAGAGAAATCATAAGAGACTTGTTAAGGTTGAACTGTTTACATTCCTGCATGGAAAGATGATATTTATAACTCATGAGACCTTTGTTAGTATTAGAGTAGTTGGAGGGAAAAAAATTATATGTATCTATAGATATAGATAGATAGATAGATGGCACAGGGTGAGTTGAAGATGAAGGGGTCATATCTGGAGAATAAAATTAAGGGGTGAGAGAGGAATATACTGGGAGAAGGAGAAAGGGAGAGGTAGAACAGGGTAAATTATCTCACAAAAAAAAACCAGAAAAGAAAAGGCTCTTACAGTGGAGGAGAAATGGGGGAAGGTGAGAGGGAATAAATGAATCTTATTCTCATAGGATTTGGCTTAAGGAGGGAATAGCATACACACTCATTTGGGTGTGGAAATCTGTCTTACCCTACAGCAAAATAGGGAGACAAGGGGCAAGAGAGCAAGGGAATGATAGACAGGAGGGCAGATTGGGAAAGGGGGTAATTAGAAGCAAACACTTCTGAGGAGTGACAGGGTCAAAAGAAAGAGTAGAATAAATGGGGGGGGCGTGATAGGATTAAGGGAAATGGAGTTAGTTTTTCACAACATGACTACTATGGAAGTGTTTTGCATAACTGCACGTGTATAACTTATATTGAGTTGCTTGCCTTTTCAATGAGGGTGGGTGGGGAGGGAGGAAGGGAGAAAATTTGGAACCCAAAGTTTTAAAAACACATGTTTAAAAAAAATGTTTTGACATGCAACTGGGAAATAAGAAATAAAGGAAATGGGGTACAGAAATCTATCCTGCCCTACAGGAAAGTAGAAGGGGAAGGGGATAAGAGAAGGGAGGAAGAGATAGAAGGGAGGACAGACTAGGGGAAGGGATAATCCAAATCCATGCCATCTTGGGGTGGGGGAGGGAAGAGATGGGGTGAAAATTTGAAACTCAAAATTTTGTAGAAGTAAATGTTGAAAACTAAAAATAAATAAATTTTAAAAAAAAGAATTCCTGGGCACTAGCAACATTACTACACAATAGTATTCCATTATATTCACACATCACAGGTTTTTCAGTCATTTCCCAAAGTTCTCTGCAGGTAAAGTAGTTGAAGAACCACTATTAAAAGATGTTACCTTAATGTTTCGTACTGTGTAACATTTTTAAAAATTTGTTTATGCCCTTTGTGCTGATTTTTTTCTCAAAACTAAGAAGTCTAGATGACTCACCTTGACAAGATTATCCTGCTTTTGAGTGCATTTGTCTGAAAATTGAGTTGACATCCTTATATTCTTTTTGTTTTGTTTTGTTTTTGCTAGGCAGTGGGGTTAAGTGACTTGCCCAGGGTCATACAGCTAGTAAAGTGACAAAGTGTCTGAGGTCAGATTTGAACTCAAGTCCTCCTGAATCTAGGGCCAGTGCTCTATCCACTGCACCACCTAGCTGTCCCCCATATTCTTTTTTTTTTTTTAATTCATTTTTGACCACTGTGAAAAACAAAATGTTTCTTTCCCCTGGTAATATCTATGTCCCACCATATTCCTCCCAATCACAGTTCACAGGTCCTGAGACAATTCAATTCAGTTCAACAAATATTTCTTAAATGCCTAAGCCATAAACAAAGACAACAGCAATGCATTCTACTGATGGGGAGGGAAGGAATAAACCACAAATTAAATAGACTACCTTGCCTAGCTCTGACCTTGATCTGCCCTAGTTCCGTTGCTTTTATGTTTACCCCCTACCACGCTAAACCTCTTCCCCCTGGACTTTTTTTTTCTGTGGGCTTAGATGGTAGGGAACAGCTCCCAGATTATGAGATACATTCTGTAGGCCCCACTTGTGTAAGAGGTACATGGATCCATGTAGACACTGCTCGTTTTGATCTTTATTTAGCTGCAGCAAACAAAGCAGGGCAACTCAAATGTGCAAATGTGCAAAATGTACAAAAGCAAATGTGCCTTCTGAAGACTGAACAAACAGTGTGTCTCACCCATGGGATGATTATTATTTTTCAAATGTGTACAGATGCTGTTGTAACTAACAAAACACAAATTCATTTGAAAACTTGCCCGACTTGTAAGAGGTTTTCAGTGTGCCTTTTGTTGATGATACTAATAGCAATACCTCTAATAATAATAATAATTAAAACTTATATCATTCCTGAAAGTTTGCAAAGCATTTTATAGACATCACCTCATTTTATCCTTATGATGACCTTGGGAAGATGGTGCTATTATTATTCCCATTTTATAGATGAGGAAACGAAGGCAGGCAGAAGTTAAATGACTTGCCTCGGATCACACAGATATTAAGTGTCAGGGGCTAGTCTCTCTGACCCATCATCTAGTGTTTTCTATTGTGTCACCTAGTGGTAGAGAGTTCTGTCTTCCTCAGTTTTGACATCTATAAAATAGGGATAATACAATTATCCAATTATCTCTTTCACATTAAAGGAGCTAGGGGCATTGCCCCCCTTCAATCTGGAAAATCTGTGTAAAATTTTTTGACCCTCTCTTATTACCAGAGAAGAAGTCTGAATTATTATAGTATTAAAAGATAAAATATGTTGATATTATACAATACTATACATATATTTTATGCATTTCTAAGTTTCTAAACTTTTTCTCCCTTTATATGTCATCGGCCAATTCCCCATAGTCCCCAAAAGAATTCCCATTTAATTTCTTATGCCAACCTGCAATATATTGAAACTGTGATTGGGCAAGTCTCGATGTGGAAGGGATAACCGTAATTGCACCTACCTCACAGGGTTGTTGGAAGAATAAAATAAGATAATATTAGTAGAGCACTAAGCTAGGTAGTCCAATAAATATTGCTTACCTTAAAAAAGAGTCTTCTCCTTTGGCCCCGTAGCCTTCTCACCCTTAAAGGTGCTCTACAACCTTGTAGGACCATCTACTTGGTGAATTTCTCCTAGAACCTCCATTTTCAGGAAGCAGCCAGGCCAGTTACGTTCACAACTCATTTCTCTCCTGACTCTCTAGACTTCTCCACGTGTCTCCCTGCAGGTACCTTCTCTAAAAAAAAAATTAAAAGTAAAACAAAATTAAAAAAATAAAAAATAGTAATTTTTCCAATTACATGTAAAGACAGTTTTTAATATTCTTTTTTTTAATTTTGAGTTCCAAATTTTTTCCCTCCCTCCCTCACCCCCTCCCCTAGGATAGGAATTTGATATAGGTCATATATGTGTAATCATGTAAATATATTTCCATATTAGTCATGTTGTGAAAGAAAACACAAACCAAAAGAAAAAAAAAACCTGGAAAAAAAAAGAAAGTGAAAAATAGTATGCTTTGATCTGTATTCAGACTCTTATCAGTTTTTTCTCCAGATATGGATAGCATTTTTCATCATAGTCCTTTGGGATTATCTTGTATCATTGTATTGCTGAGAATAGCTAAATCATCCACGATTGTTCATCGTATAAGATAGCTGTTACTACATAAGATGTTACCCTGGTTCTGCTCACTTCACTTTGCATCAGTTCATGTAAGTCTTTCCAGGTTTTTCTGAAATCTACTTGCTCATCATTTCTTATAGCACAATAGCATTCCAGCACAACTTCTTCAGTCATTCCCCAATTGATGGGCATCCTCTTGATTTCAAATGCTTTGTCCCCACAAAAAGAGCTTACATCACCTCTTTATGTGTTGTTTTCACCCATTAAAATGTAAACTCCTTGAGGGCAAGGACTATATTTCTTTTTGCTTATACTATATTTCTATTCCCAGCACTCAGCACATATCTGGCACGTAATAAGTGCTTAATAAATGCTTATTGACTTCACTTCATACCGAAAGTTCCCAGTGATTGACTGAATGGTTTGGAAGGCAGCTACCTAATTCACTCACTCTGCCCTCCTTATGCTAGTGTAAAGAGACTTTCCCAAACTTCATGAATTCCAAACTCTTCCAATAACAGGCTAACTTCATAATATTAATTCTCTAAACTGAAATAGTTACCCATTTATCTTTATCGTCCCCTTCAGAAGATATAAGGATGATTTAGATGTTATGACTTGCTCCATCGATGAAATAGGGTAATAACCAGGGGTGGGGAACCAGTGACCTTGAGGCCACATGTGGCCTTCTACGTCCTTGGATGCAGCCTTTTGACTAAGTCCAAGTTTTACAGAACAAATTCTTTTATTAAATGGATTTGTTCTGTCAAGTTTAGATTTAGTCAAAGGGCTGTACTTGAGGACCTAGAGGGCTACATATGGCCTCAAGGCCGCAGGTTCCCCACTTCTAGTAAACAAAGCAGACCCAGAGAGAAAACTTCAATTTTCGGATACCATGGACATGTGCAATAACCTTTTTTTTTTAATTAAAACGGCCTATTACTGTAAAATTAACAGGCTGCCAAATTTCTTCAAAAAACAAAAATACCAGTTTACCTAAATTGGGATGGGGGGGGGAAGAAGAAGGGAAGAAACATGAGCTAAGATATTTAGTTAAATTAAAGGTGAGAAACACTGAAGGTCTCTCTTCCCCAAAACTCAATTTGCATTTAGGAGCATTTTTGAAAACAAATAGATAATAGATTTAGCATGAAAAAATTCAGTTTGTCTACATGCAGTTTCATTATTTTCCCTTCATTGCAACTGGTAATTTTAAAAGATGGGGCAGCCTGGCATAGGGAATGGAGCATGAAATCAGAAAAGCCTGAATTCAAGTCCCATCTCTGTCACTTTATAACTGTGTGACTTTAGGCAAGTCATTTAATCTCTCTGAGCTTTAGGCAACTTTCTAAGATTACTATTTAAAAGCAGACTTTGACCTGGGTAGAGCAGAGTTTCTTAATCTGAGCTCTAAGGGATGGAGGAACTTGCTAGGGGAAAAAAACGACATCTTTATTTTCACTAATCTCTAAATGAAATTCAGCATTTCCTTCAATTATTTAACGTATCATTCTGAAAATGGGTCCATAGACTTCACCAGACTGCCAAAAGTATCCATAAAACAAAAAAGGAAGGAAGGAAACAAGCATTTATTAAGTGCCTACTATGTACTAGGTGTTTTATAGATATCACCTTATTTAATCTTCACAATGACCCTAGCAGTTAGGTGCTATTATTATCCATATTTTACTGTGGAGGAAACTGAAGCAAAAAGAAGTTAAGCGACTTTCCCAGAGTCACTCAGCTAGTAAGTATCTGAGGCCATATTAGCATTCAAGTTTTCCTGACTCCAAGCCCAATTCTCCATTTACTGCCCACCTACTTGACCCTGTTAACAGCCTTTGGGCTAGAAGGAGTCCATGCACTATGAGTTTCCACACCAACAAAATCATAGATCTTTGATGTAGTAATATAATATTTTAAGTATTCTAATTTTTTTCTTTTTAAAGAATTTTTTCTTCTACTATACTATCTTCATATTTTAGCAGAAAAATGTGGGTAAGATATTAGCATTTCACATGTTGTGAGTTGGTTGTGTTTGGGGTTTTAGGTGGGAGAGAGGAATAATTTATCCTGTAGATAATAAATTTATAGTTGGAAGAGCCTTTTGAAATCCTCTAATCCAATCCCCAACTTTTACAGATAAGGAAACTGATGCTCATAAACTTAAACAACTTATAGCAGTTAGGGGACTCCCAAGTCTCCTTAGCCGATCTTCTGGCTTCAAATCCAATTAGTCCTTTTCCCACTCCCCCACATTTCCTCCTCCACCCTTGCTTCTGTGTTTTTGATGGATGTACTGTTGATAGTGTAAAATACATGTTCCCTAGATTGTGATTAGTTCATTGCCTAAGATTAAAATGCATGCAGCCTTTTTTTATCCACAGCACAAATTATCTCTGAAGCACATTGGTAATAAGAATTGTACCTTGTTGGACAAAAACACTGCCCAAATGTAAAACAGGGCTTTTTCTTAATGACTAAAAATACATGGGTTTCTCTAGGAGATGTGGAAATTGGAAAAGGCAAAGATAACACTATGTTCTTCTGAGATGATAATTAGAAATGAATTAGAGGTTCTGACAGAATAAAAACAAGAAGGCCTTGTTTACATCTCACTCGACTCCAGCACATCCTCCTTCTCTGTTAGTCTCTCTGAGATTAGTTTAGTGGACTATCTCTTAGGTAGGGCCTTGTAAACTCAAAACAATTCAGTTCAGCAAATATTTTTAAAAATTTAACTTTATTCTTTTTGACTAACAAAAATCTATTTTCTCTCCCTCCCATTTGCTCTCCCCTCCTCCGCTGGAAAAGAAAAAGAAAAGCCTTGTAACAAATATACAGTCAAGCAAAACAAATTCCCAAATTGGCCATATTCAAAATATATGTGCTTTATTCTGCACCCTTAAGTTATTACCTCTGTTAGGAAGTGGGTAGCACACTTCATTATTTGTTGTTGATTAAATTGTTTCAGTCATTTCCAACTCTTCATGACCATCTTCTGGGTTTTTCTTGGCAAAGATACCGGAGTGGTTTGCCATTTCCTTCTCCAGCTCATTTTACAGATGAGAAAACTGAGGCAAACAGCAAACAGGGTGAAGTGACTTACCCAAGGTCACACAGCTAGTAAGCCAGATTTGAACTCAGGAAGCGGTGCTCTATCCACTGTACTACCTAGCTGACCTACTTCATGGTTGGTCCTTTACAATTGTGGTTAGTCATTATAGTTGATAAGAGTTCTTAATTCTTCCACAGTTGTTGGTCTTCAGAGTGTTTCAACAAATATTTACTAAATTCCTACTCTGTGTAAGGAATTGAGGCTAGGTACCAAGGATAAAGAGGCAAAAACCAAGCTAAGGCAAAAAATTACCCTGAAGGAGCTTATATTCTCTAGGGGATGAGGAGAGAAAGATACAACAGGCACAAAGAGAAATAAATGTAAAAACAAATAATAAAAATATAAATGAAACAAAACCTTTTTTCCCTTTCATTTTCCCACATAAATCTTTATAAGTTTGTCGCTTAATTTCCCCCAACATCTGAAATGTTTATGGTTTTATTTTGGATCTTTAGAAGGGTAGTTTTTTATTTGTGTATAAACCAATTTAGGCATCAAAGAAACAAATACATTGTGTGCCCTCCTTCCTTTCCTTTAAAATATTTCCAACCACACTCAGAAAATTCTCCAAAGCACACACTGAAGCAACAAACAAAATGCTTGTCATTTTGAAATGGAATTCATCCCCAAGTAACCTTTTCTTCTTTGGGCATTATATTCAATCATCAATCCAGACTGGAGATGTCATTTGCAAAAATGAAAGTGTCCCCAAGAAGTCCGAGAAAATGAAAACAAAGTCATCCTGCCTCTCCCATCCCCACCGTCCCCACCCCCAAAAACGAGTATAACCATGGCCACTCCCTGGCTCAACAGGCAGCTTGTACATCCTGCTCTCTCAGTCATCCAGAACAACTACTCAGAGAAGCCAAAAACAAACATCAGAAAAAAAGCATCAAGATTACATAAGCTGTGCTGTGATTAGCTGCCAACAGTAGGGTCGAAGAGTTGGTAAGAAACATCCAGTTCAAATCCTTATTCCAGAATAATTACTGACATTTATAGAGTACTTCAAGGGGACCAAAAAAATAATATATATGTATATGTATGTGTGTGTGTACATGGTCTCATTCGATCCTTAAAAATTAGGTAGGTGTGAAAAGTACTACTATACCCATTTTATAGATGAGGAAATTGAGACTGAGAGAAGTTAGGTAACTCTCAAGTAGTTGAAGCTAGTAGGTTTCTGAGGTAGAATTCAAACCCAGGTCTTTCTCATTCCGAATACAGCATTCTAGCCACACTTCTAATAGATATTTCAGTCCCCTCTATAGTATCCTTAAAGAAAGGACAGCACTCATAGGTTGTCAATGGCCATCAAAGTTAAGCCTTCCTGGTGCCATTCAAAGGGTGTCGCAAAAGTCTTAGTGCAATGTAAAGTTATTAAAAGCTTCCATACACTGTAAATATTGATGGGAAATGGAGACTAGAGTGGCAAGCTTAGAGAAAATGTGGGTAGAAAATAAGGGAAGAAAAGAAGAGAAGCAACCATGTTATTTTATGTGATGGAAGGAGTTCCAAGAGAGAGACCCACAACAATATTCTTGAATTAACAGCTGGGTTTGCAGTTTCTTCTTGTGAAATGAGGGGGTTAGACTGGATGACCATTAAGGTTCCTTCCAGCACCAGATCTAGCTCTGACAGATCTGGCCCCAATTTCCTTCCATATTTTATTTCACATTATTTCCCCTTACACACTCTATGTTCCAACCAAAGTGTCCTACTTACTATTCCAGGGATATGACATTCTATCTACTGTATCATCTACCATTTCCTAGCCTTGGCACAGGCTCTTGCATTCCTGCCAACCCCCACCCTCCTTACCTCCACCTCGTGGAATCCCTAGCTCCTTTTAAGGCTAAGGTCAGGTGCCTCCTCCTACATGAGAATTTTCCTGGTCCCCAGATGTTGTTAGGGCTCCCAGCTTCCTAACAAGAGATTACATTGTATAGACTTTTACTTGTGTGTGTGTATGTGTGTGTGTGTGTGTGTGTGTGTTGTATCACCCACCACCATAACCCCAACACGGCGTCTAATAGAATATAGTGAGTTGCTTGAGTGGCTGGGATGTTTTCATTTTTATCCTCCATTCCCTAATGCCTCACATACTATCATAGTCAGTCAGAAGTCAAAAAAACATAGATTTAGAGCTAGAAGAGTTCAACCTCATCATTTCTTTTTTTTTTCTTTAAACATTTAATTTATATTTTATTTTTTCTCAATTAAATGTAAACAAAAATGTTTAACATTCTTTTTTTTTAATTTTGAGTTCCATAGTCTCTCCCTCCCTATCCTCCCCTGCTCCTTGAACAGGCAAGACATTTGATAACAGATTAGACATGTGTAATCAAGCAAAACATTTCCATATTAGCCATGTTGCAAAATAAAACACAGATCAAAAATGCTAGTATAATAAAGTTTTTCCAAATTTAAATAAACAAATAATAATTTAAAATTTTTAATAAAAAAGGTTTTTAAAAATATGTTCCAATCTGCATTCAGACTCCATCAGTTCTTTTTCTAGAGGTGGATAGCATTTTTCATCATGAGTCCTTTAGAATTGTCTTGGATTACTGTATTGCTGATTATTGATTATAAGTTGATTCACAGTTGATCATCATATAATATTGCTATTCCTATGTATAGTGTTCTCCTGGTTCTGCTCATTTCAATTTTCGCCAGTTCATGTAAGTCTTCCCAAGTTTTTCTGAAAGCATCCTGCTTGTCCATTTGTTATAGCAGTATAGTATACCATCACAATCATATATCACAACTTGTTCATCCATTCCCCAATTGATGGGCATCCCTTCAATTTCTAATTCTTTGCCACGACAAAGAGAGCTGCTATAAGTATTTTTGTACCTGTGGGTCCTTTTCCCATTTGTATGATCTCTTTGGGGTATAGACTAGTAGTGGTATTGCTGGGTCAAAGGGTATGCATACTTTTGTAGCCCTTTGGACACAGTTCCAAATTGTTTTCCAGAATCCAACCCCACCATTTCACAAGTAAGGAAACTGACTAGCCCATAGGAGTTAAGTAAGTTGTTCAACCTTCAGCGGGTAGTAAGTAGAGGAGTCAGTATTTGAATCTGTTCCTAAGATAGCAGGTTCTTACAGATATGTTTTTTGAATCAAACTGAGGCTTAGGGGAGTCAAGTAACTTCCTCAGGTTCGCATGGCTAATATGTGAAACCCAGAGGATGGATTCTAATCCTTATCTACTGACTCTTTGCCTTGTGTTAGTTCCAATACAGAAAAAAGTGGGCACAATCACAAGAAAGAAGGGACTGCAGAGGGAAGGGGTGATGATCCAGATCTCAATGGTGAGTGTCCTCTAACGATTTCTACACATTCACAAGAAGTAGAATGAATTAAAGTTCTCTAAAAGAATGACTTTGAAATAAAAACAGAACCACTAAACCATACATAAAGATTCCTGCAAGCCATATGTAGACTTAGAAAACCACATATTAATATTAGCTATATTTTATTATATTTTTATTTATTTTATGAAATACTTCCCAATTACATTGTAATGGTAAGTAAAATGCTGGAGTGTTGTGGGCTGCATGTGGTTAGCATGTTTTATACCTCTGGTCTAAAACTATAAGGCTGCTTGGCAGAGTGGGAAAGGCCCTGTGTTCAAAACTTGGTTCTATTATTTGCTACATGTGAGATCTTGATCCATTTAACCTATCCTAGTCTTATTTTCTTCCTCCACAAAATGGGAGAGTGGAAGATGAACGAGATAATCTCCAAGGTCACTTTCCAGTCTAAATCTATGGTCCCATGAGCTGTATGCACACTGCTCTGATTCATACCATGACCAAGTCTTGCTGGGATGGTGGAAAAATATTCTGTTGTCTCCAGGGCTTCCATAAGAGGAAGAAGAAAGAAACAGCATCATTCAATCTTGTGTCATATCGCTAGGAAGGACCAAGTCAGTTAAAGGCCTGAGAACCACAAGATTATTCTCAACACTTGGTACTGTCTGGGAATAAGCCTGACTTGTGTTCATAACACATAGAAACAACTACCTTTGGGATCACAGGTCTAGATCAAGATGGGTCGAGGGAGCCTACCCTAGACCAGAATCACCCCAGAGAGGTCCACCTTTAGGAATCAGTCTGTAGGTCAACTCAGTGACTGCCTCCAAGAGTGGATGGAAGAAGGTAAACACAATCCCAGCACAAACTGCTACTAGACAGGAAGCTCACCAAGGCTCCAGAACTGTTTGTGTTCCGAGGCCTCTAGATTCCAGCACAGAGCCAGCAGCCTGGGGCTCTCTCTCAATTTCAGCCTGTATTTCTGAGAATGGCAGGTGGCTTCCTGCCATATTCCCATGGCCTCTCCCTCAACACTGTGCTTGGGGGAGAGTGTGAGTTGGGGGGTGGGGAGGGAGAGAACCAGCAAACCATTTAAACAACTACTGGCGGCCTTGGAGCTGTGACTGCACCCACACAAATAGCACAATGGCTGAGTAAATCTGTCAAAATTTCGGGATTTTCTTTGCCTTGTGTTTGTTTAATTGACCATGAATTCTAGGGCCACCTACGGAGTGCGCACATGATAACAGATAGTATTGGTTTATTTACAATAAATCTCAACTTCAGAGTAGAACAAAAAGCCTGACGAAAAAGCTGCTCCTCACTGCCCTCCACCCACCAAAGCAGGGTAGAGGTGGGTCAAGGCATGCCCCAGGCCTTCACTTTAGGCCAACATTATGCTTCAGGGATCAGAAAATTGACTTACCAGGAGATTGGGGAAGTGCTGCTGTAAAAAACAAATAAAATATTCTAAATATTCATTTACATAAACAACTGACCACTTCCCTAACAACAATAATGTGTTACATTTATATAGTACTTGAACACTCTGTGAGCTCAAGTACTATATTATCCTCATCTTATAGATAAAGGAAAGTAAGGCTCAAGGTGGCCAAGTGATTATGACTGTATGAGGAGATTTAATTTAGGTTTAGCCTCTTCTACTCCAAACTTTGATATGACTCTTTCTACTTTTCCATGATGCCTAATCACAAACAACAACAACAATAAACGATCCCTTAAGCTACAAGGTACCCATTGCCCTTCTGGAAAATTTTTTTTTAAGGCAATTGGGGTTAAGTGCCTTGCCCAGGGTCACACAGCTAGTGTCAAGTGTTTGGTCTGAGGCCGGATTTGAACTCAGGTCCTCCTGACTTCAGGGCCGGTGCTCTATCCACTGCACCACCTACCTGCACCCCTTCTGGAAATTTTTCTCCCTTCCAAGGTCGCCTGTGACATTTATTTTGACTATAGTTCACCTGTATTAAAAACTTTAGGAAAAATGGGGAGAAGAACTAATGGAAATCTCATGGTGTGAATTATCTTGGGCCCTGGTGACTGACTGCTCTGAAGGGAAGATCAGTAGATATGAGCTTTGACTAGGAAAGAAGCTGTGAATTTAAGGAGAAAGATGGGAAGAGTTAGGGCTTTAGTCAGGAGTTTTTAACCTGTGATCCATGAACCTATTTTTAAAAAAATATTTTGCTATGATTTATTTCCTTTGTAATCCTATATATTTTATTTTATGCATTAAACCACATTATTCTGAGGGATCCATGGTTTTAACCAGAAGGGGTCCAAGACACAAAAAAGACAAGGAACACCTGTTCTAAGTTAAGGGAAAAAGTCACAGGATGGTAATTGGTAGAGCAGGTGTTCTTAACCTGGAATCCACGGGATTTCAGTGGATCAGTTAACATAGATGGGGAGGGGGGGCGGAATTACATCTTTATTTCAATATAATTGGTTTCCTTTGTAATCCTATGTATTTTGTTTTATTTATTTAAAAAGATTATTCTGAGAAAGAGTCCATAGGTTTCACC
The DNA here is from genome assembly GCF_900497805.2 of Vombatus ursinus. Classification (NCBI taxonomy): domain Eukaryota; kingdom Metazoa; phylum Chordata; class Mammalia; order Diprotodontia; family Vombatidae; genus Vombatus; species Vombatus ursinus. The sequence goes on from NW_020954610.1 coordinate 66,081,566, forward strand.
ATACTCTCAAAGGGATCCATGACACAAAAGGTTAAAAATTCTCAAGGTACCATTGGCAATGGAGGGGAGTAGAGGGTTGGAATTTGACACCAAGGAAACTGAACTACATTGCTTATAGAGGTCTAATTCTATTTCATCATATCATCACCAGTACAATTTAGACCTATATATAGAATGAAGCCATTTTCCCGTATAAGTTATGGACATCCTTATTGAGCTAATTAAGGATATCCCCTGGAAAGTATGTGTATAGATTGCTGGGTCAGTCTAACAAGGTTAAAGAATTGAGGGCTTTGTTCTCCCTTTTGAAGACATACCAGTATAGAAGGTGTTAATTAATCCCCACTAAAACCACAGTTGGGGTGGATTGAGTCATGGCCACTGAATATCAAAGCCTCATTCTTGGTCTCTAAAAAGGAGCAGCCAAATCTGACAGAGATCAGAGGACCAGACAAAAGCAAAGCAGAGCACAGCTGAGCTGAGCTGAACTAAGAGTTCACAAACACATTTCCAGCTCTCATAGCTCATTCAAGTGCCTGAGGGTCAAAGCCTGCAAAAGTATGTGCACCCATGCAGTCACCCAGGGAATTTTTTGTAACGTCCCCAGAGATAGCATTCTTGGAGAAATAGTGGCAGAGTGACCAAGGAGTTCCTAGAGTGTAGAACAGCATGGCCCCAGGAGAGGAGGTAACTCTATGGTATGAGATTGCAGAAGCTGGGGACGGTAGTGAGAACCAAGAATTTCTGGACCTGGTCTCCTAGAGAGGAGGGAGATAATCATATGGCCCCAGAACTGGAGGTAGTAAGGAAGTGAGAGGTGAAGATGCAAATCTAGACCTGTGAGTTATGTGGACTGTGCTGGTCCAATAAAAAAGGGGTTGACATTTCAAGTAATCCCAAGTGCAAAACTCTTGTTTTGGGGGGAGCCCAGAACCTTAAGTACAGAGAGTTGAATAGGTAGCTAAGTGGATCACCAGAGGATGAGAGACCATCTGTCTCTCAGCCTCAAATATATTTTTTTGGTAGGGAATCTGAATGACAAAGTATCACTGTGAGTCTGGAGAACTGTCCCTGGGGCAAAGAAAGGGAAGGTAGCATTTATCACTGAAGAAAGAAAGAGAGGTATCCTTGATTACTGAATAGTTCCTATGAGTCCTTTATGGGTTTTGTATTTTTCTGCAACATGATATGAAGACTGTTCTGTATCTAATAAACATTGTCAGACTGAGTGATTACATGAAAACCCTCTTACTGACATCTATGGAAACCTAGACAGTAACTATATTCAGCTGTTACCCGAGAGGACTCTGAGACAAATTCTGATGTTCTCAGGGAGAAGTTTGAGTGGGGATAATGAATTAAAGGGAGATTGATGACAAAGCCCCAAGACTGAATCCAGCCTACATAAACCTAGAACAGAAAGCTAGCTGGCACAGTATATACAATGCTGGGCCTGGACTCAGGAAGACCTAGGTTCAAATCTTGCCTCAGACATACTGGCTGTATGATCCTGGCCAAGTCACTTCACCTCAATCTGCCTCACTTTGTTCAATTGTAAAATAAAGATAATAATAGCACCTACCTCCTAGGGTTGTTTTTTTGTTTTGTTTTGTTTGGTTGGTTTTTTTTTTTTAGGCAAATGGGGTTAAGTTACTTGCCCTGAGTCACACAGCTAGTAAGTGTCAAGTGTTTGGTCTGAGGCCACATTTGAACTCAGGCCCTCCTGACTTCAGGGCCAGTGCTCTATCCACTGTGCCACCTAGCTGCCCCTAGGGTTGTTTTAAAGATCAAATGAGATAATATTTGTAAAGTACTTAGCACAGTGTCTGGCACATAGTAGGTGTTTAATAAACGCTTGTTTGCTTCCTTTACCTCTCTTTCTGGGATATGGATCACTCTCCTCACAGCAAGCCCATGAATTAGAAAATACCATTATTATTAGCCTCATTTCAGAGATGAAAAAGAAAATTGAAGTTGAGAGATATTAACGTTTTCTACAGTTATACAACTAGTAAGTATGAGAACTTGGCCTCAAACCTTGGTCTTCTGACTCCAGAATCAAGTTATCTGTTGTTGTTTTTTTCTTTCTACTATACCATTTTATACAACTTCAGGGTTTAATCTGTTCAATAGCCTGCTGAGTATTGAAATCAATCAAGATGGTTACCAGTGTCACGGAAGATGTCCTGTATAAGGTTCAAGTAAAAAAAGGATCTTCTACTGATTGTAAGGTTATTGAAATGCACCTGTTCAGAGAGCACACAAAGGTCCTGTTTGCATCAGGCCAGACAACACTATGAAGCCTCCTCAGTGAAATTCATAGTAACTCAAAAGATCCATCTAACCATCCACAGTGGAACAACAAAGTGGATTAAGAACTCATGTTGCCCCAATTTTGACATAGGCAGCGCAAACTAGTCCATCAACACCTATCTTAAACAAGCATTACTCATGTATAAATTAGCAATTAAATACAAAGAGGAGGAGATAGAGAGATCTCTTTGGATTGTATCTGAGGAACAGAAGCAGTGCTATCATTGATCCTACTGTGCCTGCCCCTCAGAAGACTCAATTTTACCTCAATCTTCCCCAAGTGAAGCCACATGCACGAGATGCTATAATTTCAAAATTAAGATGACAAAAATCCAAAGGGCAATGGGTGGTGTGTTGTCCAGCATCATCTGCTCTTATGTAAAGGGGCTTTGCTGAACATGCCCTAAACCACCTAAGACAAAGGTACCTATGCGGGAGACAGCAGGGACCTGCTTCTAGGAGAAGACATCTTGTCGCCTTACTAAGACATGGCTGAGAACACCCACTTTCCATTGGTTGCATAACTACTACAGACCGTATCTTTGAAACCACCAGAGTAGGAGAGCCTCTCTCTTTTTTTTTCTTTTTTGGTAACTTCCTGTTCATCCACAGTAAGACACCATGAACTAAGCTGGAGGAGAATGGGGAGAGGGAAAGGATCAACTAACTCCCCTCCCCATAACCCCGCCCAAAATGAACATGGGGTTTTAGTCTGTTTTGTTCCTACTTTTCAGGTATATGTGCAAGTATTGGAGTCTCCAGATCTAGTAGCTTTAACCATGACAACTTTAGAGACAGGATTTCAGGTCAGATGTTGCTGCCAGCCTAACAGGGAAGCAAGCCCTGAAGAGTCAAGGACACAAACTCAAGGGAGCTTGGAACTCGGAACTTGGCAAGACCATGCTATACAGAAACTGAGTTAAGCAATGAATCTAAATCTTCCTTCCCTCCCCAGAGACAAATGGACCAGGATAAACACTGTTACACTTGAAGAGTGGCATAAAAGATAGTTGTATCAACGATGACTGGAACAAGAGGTGATCCCATCAAATAGACAAGAATGAGACAATAGGTGGGCAGCTGGAGTATATATTCGTAAAACTCAAGAAGGCCTCCAGTGCATCGGGCAGGATTGATGGGAAAACATGGACAAGAATCAAAGTGAATGAGAAGGCATGAAGGGCTCATGATCTGCTTATGTCAAGGGAGCCTTAGATCCCAAAGTATCAAATTCCATTACAACAAGAACTGATGTTGATATGGCACTTTACGGTTTCCAAATGTTTTATACCCATCATCTCATTTGAGCCTCACAACAGCTCTGAGAAGTAGGTGCTATTATTATCCCTACTTTACAGATGAGGAAATTAAGGCAAAGATAAGTATATTTAAGTGACTCGCCCAACTCTCTGAGGACAGATTCAGTCGAGGTTTGACTCCAAGCCCAACATATCCTCCCTAAAATATGATACTTGAACTGAACACAAAAGTTCTGGATATTTTATGACAAAGCGTTCTTTCCCTCAAGTCATGTTAGTCAGCCCTTTGCTCAAATGAATATGTGACCTAATTAATACGTCATCACAAAGAGAAAGAGATATTTAAAGTGCAGCTGTGGAAATAGATTAGTGATAAAACCTAAAGCAAACATGCAATTTGATTTTGAAGCCACTAAATTGACATGACCGTGGTCCACTTGTTTTCCTCAAAGTTGAACTCAACAAAATTCTAGGATGTCAGAAGAATTTGGATCATTCTTGGATCCAATTCAGTGGGACTGGATCTAAATACTATTATTACTAATTGAAGCAAAGGAGAACCACAGTTATTCACCTTCAAGTATCTGCTCAAATATTACAGAGTAAAAGATGAAACCATTAAAACCCAGGATGCAACCAGAGTCTTTAGGGGCTGGCTAATGTAAGAATATTGCAAACTGATGTAGAAATGAGAGGGGGGAACTCACAGAAAGGCTGGGATTTCTTGGCCTCACCAGGATCCCTTAAATGCAACTGTATGCAAATGATCCTAGAAGCTTGAAGTTAGTAGAGGCCTTAGACTCCATCATCTGGCACTTTACCCCCTACCTCTGAAACATTCACAAGGAGTCTGAAAAAGAATGTCTGAGTTTTAGCACATTGACTAGGGACAAGATCATCACCTCAGTTTTCTCACTTTGTAAAATGGGTATAATGTTTGTTTTACACATCTCACAGGGTTGTGAAACATCAAATAAATGAAAGTTTTTGTTATCATCAGCACCAGTACCCTCTAGCCTCCATTTTGAATATCTCCAGTGATAAGAAACTCACTAATAATTACATTTCTTACTTTATGGCCTAAGTATATTTTTTGGAAAACCCTATCTATATTCAGTTCTATCATTGATTAGTAGGGCAAGATCGTAAGATAAGGTCTTCCCATTGGTTTTTATGGGAAAGCAAGAAAAAAGTTTGAGTTGTGGTTTTATTTTTCCCTTTCAGATCTTAATCTCTATTCTTTCTATCTCTCTAATGGACATTTATAATCTAAGTACTTTGGCATTCTGTGACATAAATTAACATGACAATAGGCTTTGTGGGATACAGTGCCAGCAAGGCTATTAAACCTTATCTTGGTAACCAAGTAGGTGCATGGGGGGGAAAAAAGAGGGGAAAAAAAGCCAGTGCAGATCAAAACTAAGCAAGTCAGACATATTCTCTGTTAGCATTTTTAAATGGTTGATTCTTACAGATGATATGCATGGGAGTAGGTTTCCTTGAATTGATGTATATATTTTAGAAATATATCATATATATTGTATATGTGTGTATATATGTATGCATGTATGTACATATGTATAGGGAAACCACTGAAAGCTGGAAACTTAATAATGTAGTAATAATTTTTTCCCATTCGTGTTATAATATAAAGAGTGCTGGATTTGAGTCGCAATATGTGGGTTCTGATTCTGGGTCTTTCCTTTACCACTTCTAGAATCTTGGGTAAGCCATGAAAGCTAGGATCATAAGCTCACAGACAGAACTGGAAGAGCCTTTCTCTGTCTGGTGCTCTACTATACAAGCTGCCTCTCTCAAAGGAGAGAATTTATTAATCTAATCTAAAAGGAGAGAAAAAAATTCAGCAAAATTAGTCAATATAGAAAAAAATCTTATATATGCAATGTTCCACATTCATGGACCCCCCTATCTCTATAAAGGAGTGGGGGTAGGTATCTTCTCATATTTGTTCTTGAGGCCCACTTTGTTCTTTATAATTTCACAACATTCATTTTCTATTGCTTTATGGTGGTTGTTCTTTCCATTTACATTGTTGTAGTCACTGTGTATGTTATTTTCCTGGCTCTGCTTATTTTGCTTTGTTATCAGTTCATGTAGGTTTTTCCACTTTTTTAACATTCATCACGTTTGCTTCTTACAATAGAGTAATATTGCGCTACATTCATTCATGTACTAATTTGCTTAGTCATTCTCCAATTGATAAGAATCTACTTTGTTTCCAGTTCTGTGCTACAGCAACACTGCTATGTTTTGGTGTATATGGTGCTTTGCTTTTGTCTGTCAGTCAATAAATATTTATGAAGCATTCTGGGGATATAAACAGGGAAAAGAAAAGAAAACAAAGACAGTTCCTACCCTTGAGGAGCTCACAGTCTAATGGGGCGGGGGGGAGTGAGGGGGAATAGCACACAACACTCAAAAAGAAGCTGAAAGAGGTTGGGAAGTGGGGGGTGGGGTAACCAAAGAGTGCAAGCTACTGAGAAATGAAGAGATGGCTGGCCTGGGAGCTCCCTTTAAATGGTGGTATTTTGTTCCATCCTCCAGTCCTCCAATCAGAGGAGTAGAAGGTACTGAGGGTACAGATGAGGTATGATTACCAAAGCTGATGCAAATTTACAGGATAATGAATTTCCTGATGATGAGGTTTCCAGGATGGAGTCCATACTGGTGTAAGCTGATGGGAAATGACTTGCTGGGGGGCACAAGTTCCTATTTCGGGGGTTCTTGAGTTTTAATCTTACCAGATTTTGAATCGACATATGATGCTGATTGTGGTAAAGCATTTTGTGCTCTGAAGTAGATTATGCACTTTAGACTGTGATCATTTCAAGGAACAGTTTATATTATTTTTATGAAGATCAGAAAAGGCTAAATGGATACTTGTACAAGAGGAATACCCAAGTAAAGACTACATTTCCCAGGATACCTTTGAGTGCCATAAGACTAGGCTTGGCTTAAGGGGAGATTGCATAAAGAGACAACAGCTGGAAGGAGAGAAAAAAATAGTTGCAGCTGTTGAGTTGATGAGGAAGAAAGACAAATGGAGAGAGCACAGAGATGACTATGACTGCAGTGCCAATTAGTGCATGAGACCAGCCAAGTGGGGAACTATGTGGAGAGTCAGAATTAGAAAGTAGGCAGAAGATTCCAGAGGGAATAGTTTTCAAATGGTAATGGCCAGACTGTCTGTATTAAAATCTCCATTGTCCCCATTCCAGAGCCATGAGTCTTGGAGGAGCTGCTTCCCAAAACATTCAGACAGAAAATAAGGGCTGAGGCTACACTTACTTTGAAATATGTGTGCAACTGTTTCCTTGTTACTTTGTTATTTGCTCCAATCCTAATTAAACGTTTTACTGATGGACTGCTAAAATTTTAGAAGTCCCCACTTTCACAATGTATGGGGACACAGTGAGTCAGATGAGATAAATTATTTTTAAAAATATTTCCACAATTTGAACCCCAAACCCAGTGGATCTAGTGTTTTTTTTTTCCTTGTGCTAGTAATTCCTCAGACCAGTTCCATTTGAGCTAAAAGGCAGAGGAAAGTCATTCCTAAAGAATGACTTGGCAAAAGGGAGAAGTAGGAGAGTCATTGCTACTCAGCTGAAATCCTTTTGCCGATACAGCAGTTCTTTGAAACAGTCAATTGTACCCTAAATCTGCATACAGACAATTGAATTGCTCCTGGTGACCGAGAACCGATAAACAAATGCCTAGTGAGATGGTATCATCCAAAGGATCTCTCAGTTAGATATATCAGAACTGAACCCCACAGAGACATGGAGACATTATTATTTTAATTGCCTAGAGAATTGCCCAAGATTTCATCACCAATGTGACCCTGATGTCATACCTGTACTGCTAGTAGCAATGTCAGGGGAAGGGCAGGGAAGTGAAGAGAGAATCTCCAGAGAAAAGTTAGCATTCATAGGCTTAACTAAATTTCCCAGAAACTCTGAATGTCCCTGTCTGAACAGTTTAAAGATAGTACTCAACACTACAAAGAAAAGAATTTAAATAGCCATGGCAGATCGGTGGCACAGTGCTTTGGACTTGATGTCAGGAAGACCCAAGTCTGAATCTTGCCTCAGACACACTGTCTGTGGGTAAGTCACGTAACCACTCCCAGCCTCAGTTTCCTCATCTGTAAAATGGAGACAATAATAGCACCTACCTCACATGGTTGTAAGGATAAAATGAGAGTATATGTAAAGGCTTTGTAAATCTTAAAAACACTATATGGCTTATTAGCTATATAAGCAAAATAAAATTTGGCTATTAATACTATTATTATATAGATCCAGGAAATCGATCAGGTTTGTGAGAAGAGACCCAGAAGCAAGTTTAAAAAATACTTTTGGACAGATGCTATCAATAGCTTGTTAAAGTTCTAGCTTTTCTGGGATTTTCAGGGTTTAGCACACCCCAAATACCACCATAAACATTTTCCCTACTCCTCTCATCTGAGTCTTTGGGGGAGGGTGGGAGAGACTTTCACTGAAGTCCTCCTTGGATGCCTCAAATTCAACACACCTGAAATCAAATTTGTTGTCTTTCCTCCTCAATTCACCCCTCCTCCTAACTTCTCTATTTGCATTAAAGGTACCAACATACCTCAGGTAACCTAACTTAAAAACCTAGGGATCATCCCTAACTTATCACTCACCCCTAGATCCCATCAGTGGCCGAGACTCATAGATTCCACCTGCTCAACATCTCTCACATCTATCTCTTTCTCTTTACTAACACAACAGCTCTGGTTCAGACTTTAATCCTTTCCCATTTGAACTATTGCAATGGATTACTAAATGATCTCCCTGTATTCTGTCTCTCCCTTATCCAATGCATCCTGCCAAATCGATATTACTGGGCTGCAGATAGAGGTGTGCTAGCAAATAAATATTTAACAATTGGCTCTCAAAGGCAGTTGTTCAAAAGCAGAACATATTTTTAAGTTTAATTTGTATTACCAGGGGCAGCTAGGTGACATAGGGGATAGAGCACCAGCCCTGGAGTCAGGAGGACTTGAGTTCAAATCTGGCTTCAGACACTTGACACTTACTAGCTGTATGACCCTGGACAAGTCACTTAACCCCATTGCCTAGCCAAAAACAAACAAACAAACAAAAAATTGCTTTATCGGCATTTTCTCCATCACTTTCTTAAGCCTAGGCCAGGGTTACGGAACCTGAAGCCTCGAGGCCACAATAAAAGAATTTGTTCTGTTAAGTTTGGATTCAGTCAAAGGGCTGCACTGGAGGACCTAGAAGGCCACAGTTCCCCACCCCTGGCCTAGACTATCAACAAAACAATAAATCAAGCCCTGGTTTGCAGGATTTACCCATTTCTCAGGTGTAAATGCTCACACTGGAAATTTAATTGGCTTTCCCAACAGGAGCTGGCTCCAGCACACTCTTGGGTGCAAGTCTGACTATGTCACTTTCCTTCCTGAGGAGCTTCGGTGGCTCCCTGGTGAATCATAGGAACTACAGAGGCCCTCTAAGCCCAATTCTCTCATTTTATAGATGAGGAACCTGAAGCCCGGAGGGATGAGCTGAATTGCTCATGGTCACACAGGTAGTAACTATCAGAAGTGGGATGTGAAGCTAGATCCTCTGACCCCAATTTTTCAATAGTACTGTTATCGCCTGGTTAATCGCCTTCAGGATTATGAAAGATATGAACTCCCCTGCTTGACCCTGAAAAAACCTTTCCCAGTCTGGCTCTAGCCTGTCTTTCCAGGCTGATGACACATTATTCCCTATCACTCATGCCATGCTCCAAATGAACTCAACTGCTTACTGTTCCTCCATATACATCATCACATTTCCTAATTCCATGCTGTTGCACAGGCTGTTTCCTATGCTGGAATACTCTCCCACTTCACCCTGACACTTTCAAACTCCTTAGAGATCCTCAAACTTTCAAACTCCTTCGAGAGACTTTTCTGGAATCCCTCCGGTGTTAGTGACCCCATCAAACTGTGTTGTATCTGTAGCTGTTTTAACCCAAGCCTGACCTGGTTTTGTGGAGAAACAGTTTTTACTCCTTGCCATTGCTATTCCTGCTTCATTCTCAAAGAGGAATAAAGACTTTAGGAGGGTGATGTCTTGACTCGTAAGTGAATTGGGTTTAACTGAGGCAGAGCTGTGCAAAGTCATCAGCCTCACTCTCTCCTCTAGGGTTTTTGTACTTCTTGCAGCCTAAGTGGAGGAAAATGTGATTCCTTGCTGAATTCTAGAAACCTGGGCACACCCTTGCATACATGCATAAAGAATTTACTTTGAGGGGGTGGAGCCAAGATGGCCGAGGGAAAGCAGTGATTGGCTTAAGCTCCCTCCCAAAGCCTTCCAAATACCTATAAAAAAAGGCTCTAAACAAATTCTAAAGCAGCAAAACCCACAAAAAGACAAAGTGAAACAAATTTCCGGCCAAAGACAGCCTGGATGGTTGATTGGAAAGGTACATCGCGCCAGGCTGGGAGAGGAGCGCAGTGCAGCATGGGTGCACAGGCCACAGCAACCCTGGAGTAGGCCTCAGAGGACTGAATCGCGGGCAGCTGTGGCGGTTTCCAGACTTCTCAACCCAGGAAGGCCAAAGACAACTTAGAAGGTCAGTGGGAAAAGTCTGTGACTGTGGTGAGAGAGGAGCTAGGTCTCAGCCCCAGTTCCCTAGTGCAGCCCCAGGGCTGCGGCTGCTTCCTGAGCTTCTAGCCCACAGACTGAGGGGGAATCGAGTGGCTGATCAGAGGGGAATTGCAGGGTTCTCTTTGCCAGTGCTGAGGCAGGAATCTCTTGCTTTACCCGTGCTTAGATGTGGGTCGCTGTTCTGAGGGGCAGTCCTGGGGCGAGGAGGAACACTGGTGCGGTGGAGCTTGTTGTGGTGGTGGAGAGAAGATAACTCGCCCCTTATCATACCACCTTGGAAGAACTGAAAATTTACAGGTCCCTAGAGTACCTGTGAAAACAGCTACACCAACCCCCAAAGCTTGGGACAGTACACTCTTCACATTAGAAGCAGACAGAGTTAAAAACTCAAGTAATTGGCCAGGATCATGAGCAAGCAGCGCAAAAAGACTATATTATCTTACTTTGGTGACAAAGAAGATCAAAACATACAACCAGAAGAAGACAACAAAGCCAAAGCTCCTACATCCAAACCCTCCAAGAAAAATATGAATCAGTCCCAGGCCTTGGAAGAGCTCAAAACGGATTTTGAGAAGCAAAAAAGAGAAGTAGAGGAAAAACTGAGAGTGATGCAAGAAAATCATGAAAAACAAGTCAACAGTTTGCTAAAGGAGACCCAAAAAAATACTGAAGAAAATAACACCTTAAAAAATAGCCTAACCCAAACAGCAAAAGAGATCCAAAAAGCCAATGAGGAGAAGAATGACCTAAAAAGCAAAATTGGCCAAATGGAAAAGAAAGTCCAAAAGATTATTGAAGAAAATACTTCCTTAAAAATTAGAATAGAGCAATTGGAAGCTAGTGACTTTATGAGAAATCAAGACACTGTAAAACAAATCCAAAAGAATGAAAAATTAGAAAACAATGTGAAATATCTCATTGGAAAAACAACTAACCTGGAAAATAGATCCAGGAGAGAGAATTTAAAAATTATTGGACTATCTGAAAGCCATGATCAAAAAAAGAGCCTCGACATCATCTTTCAAGAAATTATCAAGGAAAACTGCCCTGATATTTTAGAACCAGAGGGCAAAATAGAAATTGAAAGAATCCACAGATCTCCTCCTGAAAGAGATCCCCAAAGGAAAACTCCTAAGAATATTGTAGCCAAATTTCAGAGTTTCCAGGTCAAGAAGAAAATAATACAAGCAGCCAGAAAGAAACAATTCAAGTATTGTGGAAACACAATCAGGATAACACAAGATTTAGATGCTTCTACATTAAGGGCCTGCAGGGCATGGAATATAATATTCCAGAGGGCAAAGGAGATAGGATTACAACCAAAAATCACCTACCCAGCAAAACTGAGTATAATCCTGCAGGGGAAAAAATGGTTATTCAGTGAAATAGAGGACTTTCAAGCATTCTTGATGAAAAGACCAGAGAGAATAGAAAATTTGATTTTCAAATACAAGACTGAGTGAAACATGAAGAGGTAAACAGCAAAGAGAAAATCATAAGAGACTTATTAAGGTTGAACTGTTTACATTCCTGCATGGAAAGATGATATTTGTAACTCATGAGACCTTTGTCAGTATTAGGGTAGTTGGAGGGGAAAAAATTATATGTACGTATATATAGATATAGATAGATAGATAGAGGGCACAGAGTGAGTTGAAAATGAAGGAGTCATATCTGGAGAATAAAATTAAGGGGTGAGAGAGGAATATACTAGGAGAAGGAGAAAGGGAGAGGTAGAACAGGGTAAATTATCCCACAAAAAAAAAAAAAAACAGAAAAGAAAAGGCTCTTACAGTGGAGGGGAAATAGGGGAAGGTGAGAGGGAATGAGTGAATCTTATTCTCATAGGATTTGACTTAAGGAGGGAATAACATACACACTCAATTGGGTATGGAAATCTGTCTTACCCTACAGGAAAATAGGGGGGGAAGGTTCAAGAGAGTAGGGGAATGATAGAAAGGAGAGCAGATTGGGAAAGGGAGTAATCAGAAGCAAATACTTCTGAGGAGGGACAGGGTCAAAAGAAAGAATAGACTAAATGGGGGGGCAGGACAGGATTAAGGGAAATAGAGTTAGTTTTTCACAGCATGTCTACTATGGAAGTGTTTTGCATAACTGCACATATATAACCTATATTTAGTTGCTTGCCTTATCAGTGAGGGTGGGTGGGGAGGGAGGAAGGGAGAAAATTTGGAACCCAAAGTTTTAAAAATACATGTTTAAAAAAGATGTTTTCACATGCAACTGGGAAATTAAAAATACAGGAAATGGGGTACAGAAATCCATCCTGCCCTACAGGAAGATTGAAGGGGATAAGAGAAGGGGGGGAGAGATAAAAGGGAAGGCTGACTAGGGGAAAGGGTATTTAGAATGCATGCCATCTTGGGGTGGGGGGAGGGGCAAGATGGGGTGAAAATTTGGAACTCAAAATCTTGGGGAAGTAAATGTTGAAAACAAAAAAAAAAATAAAAATTACCATAAAAAAAGAATTTACTTTGATTTATTGCAGAGATTTCATGTGGAGAGAAGAGTTCCAGGGAGGAGGAGGTGAAGAGAGACCTTTAAATGGTGGATCAAAGCCCTCAGAATCATCAACATATTTGTGAGCTAGCCCTGTTGTATTCCTTCACCTTCTGGGCTTGAAATGCTAGAGATGACTGAGAGTGGACCTTCCCTGGTTGCAACCATTTTCTCTATCGATTTGAGTTGAGATTTCATCTTGTTTCCAGATGAAGAGCTCACTTACTTTTGTGCATTATTTGGTATATTATAATCTGTAGAATTTCTCTAATTTCTGTTTTCTGGATTTATTCGCTATTGCTAGTCATGATGGTCTTTTGTATAAGCAACACTTGGTGGGAAGGAAGTTAAGCTGGTGAATGTAAACTAAAGGATGTCCTCTCCTGCTTAAGAATAATTAGGGGAATACCTTTTTGTTTTGAATCCCTAAACATTTTACCCCTAGAGATACTTGAGGAGGAGTGGGATAGATATAATCCAAGCTCAACACCTCTTTGGAGATAGGAAAGATAGTTCTGCCTTCAGCCCTAGAATCTGTCTGCCTTTCCTCTCCTCACCTAGTCATGCATGACCCTCCTCCTTTCTACAAAGGTAGCCCAAACCTCATATAATAGCTATTCATATTTAGACTGCACACATACATCACGCATATTTATTCTGTACATATCTTGTATGTATTTATCCAAGAACATATTGTATACCCATCTCCTATGTCCCAGTTAAATGTAATAAGAATGTCTCAATTTTGTCTCTAGTATATAATTAATCACATAATAAATGCTTGTTGATTGATTATTATTTAGAGGTGAACCTGAGTTTCTCAAGGTTATGCCGTGGAGTTCAAGTTCTTGTATGTCTCACCAAGCTAAAAAGACAAAGTAAAGACCTGGCAAAGATTGGGCTGTCCCTTAGCCCATAACCAGCCTAAGTTCAGGAAGATTCATCACCAGAAGTCTACCCACCAGTTTATGAAGGTTTTCTTGGCCTCAGCAGTTCATGAAGACTTATCTACTATGGCACAGGGGAGTTGCAATTTGAATCAATGGAGGTTGTCCTCATATCAGTGAGATCACAGCTTTTGAAGTAATTAAATAAGGAGAGGAAGGGATGTTTTTATAGTCTTAGGACTTGGTTGTATCACTTTAAGAATAACTAAAAAATGTTCTCTATGAGCTCAGTTCAGGATATTAAAAGGGCAGTGCCTAGTGCATCCCTTTGTCAAACTGAAATGTTGTTTTTCAGTATGAAGAGGAAAAACTGAGGCACAAGGAAGGTAGAGAAAACCAAAGTGACCTAAGGTTTGAATCACTTGAGAATGTCCCAGCTATTTGTGCCCATTAAAGCTTCTTTGTCCCCAGACATGCTTCCCATATTTCTCTGTCTAATGCAAGCAATAAAAAAACAATCAGGAAATTTCAAGGCTGTCTAAAAGTATTAATATTTAGGCTTCTTCAGGTAACCCTTTGTTCCAAATTGATTTTCTGAGTGACCATCTAGCTGGTTCCCCACTCACCACTTTCCTAGTTACATTTATACAACTCATGTCAGTGGCTCCCTATTACCTCTAGACTAAAATGGAAATTTCTCAGGTAGGCATTTAAAACTTTTCACAATGTGGCTCCACCTTATTTTTATAGACTTACTGAGTATCACTCTTCTTCAACAGCTCTATTTCCAGCCAAACTAGCCTTTCCTTCATGCCTAAAATGTACAGACAGTTCCCACTTTACAGAAATTGATGTTCACATTATGAAAATTCAATTTTAGGTAAAGAATTCTGAAAGATGTCTGTATTCCAAAAAAAGACCTATGTTAACTTTACTGTACAGTCCTATGCTCTCTCTCCTCTCCTAACCCTCCCTATCATCAGCAGAAAAAAAACAAAAAACCTCTCCAAGTGAAATCAGAAGAACTGACCATGGAGAGACCACCACCACCACCTCTTCCAGAATGGGGGAGGGGGGGCTTGGTTTGAGACTTCCAGGGTGGAGAAAGGAGGCCTTTGCTCCCCTCTGCCCACCTGCTGCGTGTCTGGCTCCCATATGTCTTTCTGTCCAAGCTTGGGTACCATGAGTCTGTCCCCAGCCCTGCTTATAGACTGTCCTCTCCTGTCTGTGTCCCTGTCAGTTCACCAGGACTCGTGGCTGACCCTGACCCCAACATGTTCTTCCTCCTGCTCTGTCCCTCACCCTCCTGTGACCTTGAACCGTGTGCCTGCCCCCTCCCTGGTGGGGTGGGGAGCCTTTTCTGTCTATCTCTCTCTCTCTCCCTCCCCCATGTCCTTGGGCAAAGTCAAATTATGCTTTCTGCAGAAGTCTACAGAATGGTCCACTTATTTCAAGTGAGAACTGTCTGTACCTTCTTAGCTTCAAAACTGAACTCATTTGTTACTTCCTGTGAAAGACCTTTCCTGATCCCCTTGGTTGTTAGGGCTCTCTCCTTCCTCCTTAAATAAACATGCATGTACTTAACTATCTGCATGTTATAAGAGGCAGCAAAAAGATTGTATCTTGGGTCAGAGGACCTTGTTTTAAACGCTACCTCCATCACTTGCTTGGAAAACCTGTGTGAGCATTGTAGAAGTCACTTTGGGAGCCTTGGTTTCCTTAGCTATCTGTGATGTCCTCTCTGGGCTACCACCCCAAATCATACTGCTAGGTTGGGTTTCCTGAAGATGATTCTCTCAGTTTCTATCAACATTTACCTTTCAGTAGTCAGTCAGGGGCAGCAAAGTAGCACCATAGTGCATACCTTTCCTGGGCAAGTCACTTAACCCCATTTGCCTCAGTTTCCTTATCTGGAAAATAAGCTGGAGAAACAATGGGAAACTCCATTCTCTTTGCCGAGAAAACCCTACAAAAGGCGACAAAGAGTCAGATAGGATTAAAACAATTGAACAATAACAGCCAGCAGACACAACATTAGCAGCTGAAAGTAAAGACAATACTGAAATAGCATAGCAATAAAAGCAGTGATGATACATCTCCCCTATACCACTCAGCCACACTGTACCTCAGGCATCAGAGTGGATACACACACAGAGCTCACAAGTAGAGGAGCACATACTTATGCAACACATGAGGGTAGAGGGTATGCAAAGAGAACCACCTTACATTTCCAAACACTCCAGACCACTTAAGTTCGCATGCTGCTCCCAGTGACCTCAGCTTTTCTGCATCCATTTAAGCCTGTTCCTTAGAATACTATTTTACTGAAGTAACTTCCAGTTTCTGAATTAGTTGAAATTCTTACCTAAAAAAAGTTCCATCCTCTTCCAAAAAAACCAGAAATTCTTACCCTATATAGCACCAACAGATATTCCCATACTTCTATACTCTCAGAAGAAGGTCTACCAATACACAAAATAAAAAAAAAAAAAAAAAAATGGATCACACTAGAAAGCTAATGCTTTTAGCATCAGTCACTTCCTTCAGCAGTTCTTATTGCAAGACTGGATCCCTTCGGTCAGAGACCTCATTCTAGCTTATGGTGACTGTCCAATACACTTCCCAAATGTTCATCTTTTCAAGCTAGGTCACAAACTAGAAAATGACCATTTGCCCAGCAATCACCAAATAGCTCAAGGATTGGAGTTTTCTAGTTTTCAAATTCTTAAGTCCCTCTCATTTAACTATGTAAATGAATGCATAAAGAAAAAGCAACCAAGGCAGTCTACACCCCAGAAGAAAGCCCATGGCCTCTACTTATGGGTCCTGATCAACTATCCCACTACACATATGGGCCATTCAAAATTTCACATTCTTTATAAGTTGTATTCACATTCTGAAAAGGGCAAAGTCTGCTTAAAGGGGTTTTGCCCTGTACCCTTACCTATAAAGTGAAGGAGTTTGATTTGATAGCCTCTAAGGTCCTTTTCTTTTTTGTTCGTTTTGGGAAAGGCAATTGGGGTTAAATGACTTGCCCAGAGTCACACAGCTACTGAGTGTTATATGTCTGAGGCTGGATTTGAACTCAGGTCGTCCTGACTTCAGGTTCTGTGCTCTATCCATTGTGCCATCTACCTGCCCCTAAGGTCCGTTTCAGTTGTCTGTCCTTGTCACTTGCAGAATTTGTTGCTTGTCACTGGAATTATTCAATTTAGCCACTATATGGTCTTGGAGTTTGCAGCATAGGATTTTTTTATTTTTTTCTGGAGGCAATCTGTGAATTCTTTGATTGCCATCTTGTTTTCTGTGTTCAGGAGTTCTGGGCAGTTTTCTTGTGTTATTTCTTCCATTATGATGTTCAGAGTTTTTTTGACTTGTCATGTTCTCCAGGGAGATCTATATTCTTTAAGTTGTCTCTATTAATCCTGTCTTTGAGATAAATATGTTTTGCTTGTATAGAGATCATGTTTTCTTTTAAAGTAATTTCTTTTTGTTTTTCTTCTTCCAAATTGTTCTTCACTTCTCTGCATTTGCATTTCCAATCTGCTTTCTCTCTTTTAATTTCTTTGGTGAGGTTTGCCATTTTGTATTCAAGTTTTTCTATTCTGCCAATTACTTTTGGCACTCAGGCCATAAATTCTGCTTTCACAATTCTTATTTCTTTCTTAAACCATTCTGGGAAACTATCCTGCTCTGGTTTCATGCTATCTCAAGAATCCAAAGAGTCCTCAGCTTCATCAGGTGCTAGTTCAGTTACCATTGTCTTATACTACTTATTCACAGACTTTCAGACTTATTTAGATGATTTGGAAGCCATCTTCCCTTCTGTTAATAATATCGTTATAATTGGTTTATCTGCTTGTAGCTTGTCTCAAGGTCTTTAACTGAGTTTTCTTTCTCCTGGCAATTTCATTCTCCCCTCCCCCACCCTATACCCTATCACTTACTTTCTGACTCCATTCCCCATGATGGCAGTTATCCCTAGGATTAGGCCTCAAAGTTGTCTCAGCCTCCTCCCATACTGGGCAATTCACATTTCACCAGCACATTTCACTCAATTTCTTCCCCAAGTGGCTTCTGGTGGGACAGATGGATGTCAGTCACCTTTGCTTCCAGCCTGGTGCATCCACACACATGCTGATATATTGTTCCAGTTGCCTCTGTTCCTCAGTTCTCTGGCTAAGTATTGTTGCAGCATAGCATGACGTCATGCTGAAGTCCCAGCCAGGCAAGCTTTTGCCTTCCGGTTTTCCAAGGCAGAGAGGTGGAGGATGGGAAGAGAAAGTTGAGTTCTATTGCAAGCCAGTGGGTCAACTTGGGCAGCCCTGCCCAAACATGATGGCTGGATGAGAAAGAGATACTGATTGAGATTGCTAGGGATTAGAAATTAGTTTTCTCTACTGTTAGTTCATCATGTTATTACCTCATTAGGGTTCTTAGTGTCTTAGAGGAGTTTGAGAAGTTGTAAAGATCTGAGAAAATATCTGGTCCTCCATCCTCCTGGTCACATCCCTACTGTCTATTTATGATATACTATGATCCTCTGTTACAACAGAGCAGTAGATTTTTAGGGCACAATTTCATTTAAAAAAATTTTCCCCAGCTACATGTAAAGACAATTTTTAACATTCATTTTTTTAAAATTTTGAGTTTCAAATTTTCTCTCTCCCTCCGTCACTACCTTGCAACTTGAGACTTGAGAGTAAGCCACTTGAGAATAAGCAATTTGTTATAGGTTCTACATGTTCAATCATGTAAGACATATTACCATATTAGTCATGTTATGAAAGAAGACACATACCCAAAGAGGAAAAAAAACCATGAAAAAATTACCAAAAGTAAAAAATAATATGCTTCGATCTGCCACCAGTTCTTTCTCTGGAGGTGGATAGCATTTTTCATCATGAGTCCTTTGCATTTGTCTTGGTCGTGTTGCTGAGAATAGCTAAGTCATTCACAATTGATCATTGTGCTGTCACTATTACTACGTGCGAAATTATCCTGGTTCTGGGGGCAGCTAGGTGGTGCAGTGGATAGAGCTCCAGCCTTGGAGTCAGGAGGACCCGAGTTCAAATTCGACCTCAGACATTTGATACTTACTAGCTGTGTGACCCTGGGCAAGTCACTTAACCCCCAATTGCCTCACAAAAAAAAAAAAAGGCAAAAAAAAAAAAAGAGACCTCTTGGGGCAGCTAGGTGGTGCAGTGGATAGAGCACTGGCCCTGGATTCAGGTGGACCTGAGTCACTTAACCCCATTGCCTAACTAAAAAAAAAAAGAAAGAAAAAAGAAAAAAAAAGAAAGAAATTATCCTGGTTCTACTCACTTCACTTTGCATCAGATCATATAAGCTTTTCCAGGTTTCTGAAATCATCCTGCTCATCATTTCTTACAGCACAGTAATATTCCATTATAATCACATACCACAACTTGTTTAGCCATTCCCCTAATTGATGAGTACCCCCTCTATTTCCAGTTCTTTGCCACCACAAAAAGAGCTGCTATAAATATTTTTGTACAAATGAACCCTTCCCCCCAATAAAGATATTTAAAATATCTTTGGGATACAGACCTAGAAGTGGTATTGATGGGTCAAAGGCTATGCACAGTTTTATAGCCCTGTGGGCATAGTTCTATTGACAATTTCAATTTTATCTTGCTATCCCTAGCACAATGTCTGGCACTTAGGAAGCTTTTTTTTTTTTTTTAGCATCTGGTTGGCTTTGGGATTTTTATTTTTCAAATATTTTATTTTTTTCAAATTACATGTAAAAACAATTTTTAACATTAATTTTTTTTTTAAATTTTGAGTTCCAAATTCTCTCTCTTCCTTTCTCTCCTCCTCCCTCAATGAGAAGGCAATTTGATATAGGTTATACATGTGTAGTCATGCAAAACATTTCACAGGAGATGTTTAATAAAATACCTGTTAAGTTTTTGGAAGTCATTTTGCAATCTATTATCTTTTCTTCCTCCCACCTTCTCCCCTTCCAAAATATTTGACTTTGAACTGCCATAAAATCTCAGACTCCAAAAAGAGTTGAAATGAAATTTAGCTATTTATTGTTCCATGCAAATCTGAGACTTGCCAAATACTATGTTATCATAACTAGTTTTGCAAATGACCAGGTATACAATAATATCCATTATTATCAGCCTCAATGTTCTCTTCAAGGTGTATATTACAGGTATATCATTTTAATAGCAGAGGCTTTATATCAAAGAGCTAGAAACAAGTGTGGAGACTTTTCTATCCAGGATAGAATATAATTTTATTTCTACACATAGTACTCACTTAAATTGCTGAAAGAATTTGCATATCATTTCAACATCATGAAAGTCTAAAATGTATATTTAAGGAAAAAGCCTGAAAAATGGGTAGATACCTCACCAAAAAAAAAGTATCCATCCTTCAACATGATTGAATGATAGTACTGTAGCTTCTGTCTATTATATTATTGTTGGGATAAGGAGAGAAAGGAGAGAGAGAGAGAGAAAGAGAGAGAGAGAATATAAAATATTTAGAGACTAAATAGATCTCTAAATGTTAGAAACTTTTGTTTTTTTAAACACACATCTTATTTATACTTTCCAATGCTAAACCTGAAAGGATTAATTAATATCCATTAGGATCACAGATTTAGAGCTGGGACTTCAGAGATCATCTAGGACACCCTCCTTCCCCTTCCCCCTTCCATTTTACAGATGAGGAACTGAAGCCCTGAAAAGTAAAGTATGAGAACCAGGATTCAAACGTAGGTCCTCTAATTCCAGAGCCAATATTCTTTCTCCTATAATAGGGACTGTTAACCTTTTGTGTGTAATGGGCGGCTTTGACAGTCTGGTGTAGCCTATTTATGCCTTTTTCACTTATAATTGAAAGAAATGCTAAGTTTTAGGGTTTTTTTTTTAACTTCTAAAGTTAGTGCAATTAATTCAATTCTTTTCACCACACCCACACCTCCTATATCCCAGTCCTTCCTTCCTTTTTCCCAAAGACTTTAAAACAAAATATTAATTAAAAAAAAAACAAACATCTTGGCATTTGAACCCAGACACCCACTGGTCTTTAGGTTTACTGAGAAATTCTATTAATACATTTCAAAACACAGAGAGCAGACTGATGGACTATCAGGCACATTGGCCAGAGAAAGGAAATGTTTCTCAGCTTGAATTTCCCAACCCTGCTTGCTCACTGAAGGCTGAAAGCCTCCCTCTTAGGAAGCAGTGTTTCCAAACCCATGAAATGGATTCAAAAGGAGAGGAAGTGAAAGAATTTAGGCATCAGTTTGAGGTCTGTGAAGGGTCCCATCCCCACCAATGGTCTTAGAATTCAGGGAACAATCGTCTTGCTATGATTTTTCCCCCTTCTCACTAAAAACATTTTTGCCCCTTAAAGGTTCAGGATGCCAATAATAGCACTAAAATTATCATCTTTCCAGTTTCTTTCCCTCTCCATTTTCTTTGTCCCTCTGTTTTTTCCCCTTTTTTTTGAAGGGTTGGAGATTTATAGGAAATGGGGTAGCTTTGGTCACCATTAAATCAATCTCACCGCCTCTCCTTTCACAAGTGTGAAATTAATTCTGAGTGATACTGATTACAGCAACTATATCCTGGCCCTGGTCAAACCTAATTACAATTTCATGCCGGGCTGCTTGCTCCATTATTGTATGTGGGTAATGTCGCGTCTATTTTCAGGCAGTGGCGGCAGCAGTAGCAGCAGCAGCCTTTGCTAGACAGTTCCTTGTTAATGAATAGGAAGAGTAGAGAAACCTCCACCATTGTCTCCGAGACCTCTTTTGCATTGTAAAAGGAGAACAGGATTGATAAATACACCAAGATGTGTTATTATCCTTTATTCAGTTTAACAATTAGTGAACACCTGGCCCCAGAAAAGTGAGAATGGCTGTTTGCTTCCCATCTCCTTGCAGAGTAGTAAGGTCTGCAGCTACCCCAGAGTGGGCTCTTTTCCCCTCGTTAGAGGAAAGAAAATGTAAGGGGAGGGGAGGGAAGAAGGAAGGGATGGATGTGTGTGTGTGTGTGTGTGTGTGTGTGTGTGTAAGTCACTTTGCTACTTGACTGGAGAATTAAGATTCTGGTGTTGATTCTGTAAAGGTTATAGGTTAGTGGCTTTCGGAGCCGTATCTTTTCCTTTTTTTTTTTCTAATTTTTAAAGCATTTTTATTTATTTTATTATATTTGTTTATATGTTTATGATATTTTATATTTTATATTTTTATTTTACTATATTTATTATATTTTTTAAAATTTTTAAACATTTTTATTTAAAATTTTATTTAAAATTTTGAATTTCTATTTCAAATTTTTATTCAAAATTCTATCCCTCCCTCCCTCCTCTCCCCCTTTCCTGAGACAGTATGTAATCGGATATAGGTTATACATGTGCAATTATATAAAACGTTTCCACATTAGTTATTTTGTACAAGAAGACTCAAATAAAAGAAAAAAATGAAAGAAAGAAAGTGAAAAATAGCATGCTTCAGTCTGTATTCAATCAACATCAATTCATTCTCTGGAGGCGGATAGTATGGGTCATCACAAATCCTTTGGGATTCTCTTGGATCACTGTATTGCTGAGAATAGCTACATTATTCGTGGTTTTTCATCGAAAATACTGTGTGCAACATTCTCCTGGTTCTGTTCACTATGCAACCGTTTAAGTAAGTCTTGACAGGTTTTTCTGAAATCATGCTGGTTGTCAGTTCTTATAGCACAATAACATTCTATTGCAATCATATACTACAGCTTGTTTAGCCATTCCCCAATTGATGGGTATCCCTTCGATTTCCAAGTCTAAGCCACCATAAAAAAAAAAAGGCTGCTAAAAGTATTTTTCTTCAAATAGGTCCTTTTCCCCTTTTTTTAAATGTCTTTGGGATATAGACCTACCAGTAGTATTGCTGGATCAAAGGGTATGCACAGTTTTATAACCCTTTGGATATAGTTCCAAATTGCTCTCCAGAATGGTTGGATCAGTTCACAACTCCACCAACAGTGCATTAGTGTTCCAGTTTTTGCACATCCCCTCCAACACCGAACATTTTCATTTTTTGTCATATTAGCCACTTGAAAAGGTGTGAGATAGTACCTGCATTTCTCTGATCAGTAGTGTTACAGCATTTTTTCATATAATTATAGATAGCTTTGATTTCTTTGTCTGAAAGCTGCCCATTCATATCCTTTGACCATTTATCAATTGGGGAATGACTTGTATTTTTATAAATTTGACTCAGTTCTCTAAATATTTATGAAATGAGGCTTTTATCAGAGATACCTGTTACAAAATTTTTCTCCAGTTTTCTGCTTTCCTTATACTTTTGGTTGCATTGGTTTTGTTTGTGCAAAAACTTTTTAATTTTATATAATCAAAGTTATCTATTTTACATTTTGTAATGCTCTCTATATCTTCTTTGGTCCTAAATTCTTCCCTTATCCATAAATCTGACAGATAAGCTGTTCCATGCTCACTTAATTTGCTTATGTATCACCTTTAATGTGTAAACCATGTACCCATTTTGACCTTATCTTGGCATATGGTCTGAGATGTTGGCAAATACCTAATTTCTGCCATACTGTTTTCCACATTTTTTGTCAAATAGTGAGTTTTTATTACAAAGTTTGGATCTTTGGGTTGATCATATACTGGATTACTGTGATCATTCACTGTAATTTAATTTGTATCTAATCTATTCCACTGATCCTGCCACTCTATTTCTTAGCCAGTACCAGACTGTTTTGATAATTACTGCTTTAAAATATAGTTTGAGATTGTAGACCACCTTCTTTTGCATTTTTTTTCATTGATTCCCTTGATAGCCTTAAGTTTTTGTTCTTCCAGGTGAATTTTGTTATTATTTTTTCTAACTCTATAAAATAATTTTTGAATGTTTGAGTGGTATGGCACTGAATAAATGGATTAATTTATGTATAATTGTCGTTTTATTGTATTGGTTCAGCCTACCCAAGAGCAATTAATATTTTTCCAATTGTTTAGATCTGACTTCATTTGTGTGAAAAGTATTCTATAGTTGTGTTCGTATAGTTCCTGGATTTGTCTTGGCAGGTAGACTCCCAAGGATTTTATATTGTCTACAGTTATTTTAAATGGAGTTTCTCTTTCTATCTCTTGCTGCTGGATTTTGTTGGTAATATATAGAAATACTGATGATTTATGAGAGTTTATTTTGTATCCTGCAACTTTGCTAAAGTTGTTAATCATTTCAGGTAGTTTTTTAGTTGTTTCTCTAGGATTTTCTAAGTATACCATCATATCAAATTAACCAATGGTTTAATCTGTTTTACTGTTTTATTTTTCCATAAAACCAGCTTCTAGTTTTATTAGTTCGTTCAATGGTTTTCTTACTCTCAATTTTATCAATCTCTTCTTTGATTTTCATTATTTCCAGTTTGGTGTTTAATTGGGGATTTTTAATTTGTACTTTTTCTAATTTTTTAGTTGCATGCCCTATTCATTGATCTATTTTACTGATGTAAGCAATTAGAGATATAAAATTTCCCCTAAGTACAACTTTGGCTGCATCCCATAAATTTCCCCCTCATTGTTGTAATTTTCTTTAATGAAATTTTTAATTATTTCTATGATTTGTTCTTTGACCCACTTGTTTTCTAGTATTAGATTATTTAATTTCCAATTAATTTTTAATCTCTCTTTCCATTGTCCATTATTGAATGTAATTTTTATTGCATTATGATCTGAAAAGGATGCATTTACTATTTCTGCTTTTCTGTATTTGGTTGTGAGGTTTTTATGTCCTAATACATGGTCAATTTTTGTGTAAGTGCCACATACTACTGACTATTCCCATTCAATTTTCTCCAGAGATCTATCATGTATAACTTTTCCAGGATTTTATTCACCTCCTTAACTTCTTTCTTATTTTTTTATTTTAGTTAAATTTATCTAGTTCTGAGAGGGGAAAGTTGAGGTCCTCCACTAATATAGTTTTATTATCTATTTCCTTCTGTAACTCATTCAACTTCTTCAAAAATTTAGATGCCATACTATTTGGTGATACATACATATTTAGTATTGATATGACTTCATTGTCTATGGTATATTTCAGCAAGATATATATGCCTTCTTTATCTCTTTTAATTAGATCTATTTTTGCTTTTGCTTTGTCTGAGATCATGATTGCTACCTCTGCTTTCTTTACTTCAGCTGAAGCATAATAGATTCTGCTCCATCCCCTTACCTTTACCCTATATGTATCTCTCTGCTTCAAATGTGTTTCTTGTAAACAATGTATTGTAGGATTCTGGTTTTTAATCCATTCTGCTGTCCACTTCCATTTTATGGGTGAGTTCATCCCAATCACATTTATAGTTATGATAACTAACTGTGTATTTCCCTCCATGCTATTTTTCACTTGTTTATCCCCCTCTCTTTCTTATCCCTCCCCCTTTCCCTCCTCATAAGTGTTTTACTGCCTTCCCCACTATGCCTTCCTTTTATCAGTCCCCCCTTCCCCTTCTATTATCCCAATCCCTTTTTACTTCTTTATAGGGAAAGATAGACTTCTATATCCAACGAGTGTGTATGTTATTTCCTCTTTGAGCCAGTTTTCATGTGTAAGATTTAAGCTTTGCCTGCCACCACCATCCCCTTCTTCCCCCCATTATAATAGCTCTTCAATGCCTCTTTCATGTGGGATAATTTACCCCTATCTCCCCCCTCCTTCTTCCAGTGAAATTTTCTTTCTCATCCCTTATTTTGTTTTTTGGAGTATCATCCTATCAAAGTCACCTTATATTCATTCCCTCTGTCTACATATACTCCTTCTAATTGCTTACTTATAGTAATAAAGTTGTTGAGTTGCAAATATTATCTTGCCATATAGAAATACAAAGTTTAACCTTACTGAATTCCTTATGTTTTATCTTTCTTGTTTCTTTTTTACCTTTTTATGTTTATCTTGAGTCTTTTATGTGGAGGTCAAATTTTTTATTCAGCTCTGGTCTTTTAATTAAAAATGCTGAAAAATTCTCTATTTTGTTAAGTGTCCATTTTTTTTCCTTGAAAGATTACATTCAATTTTTGTAGGCAGGTAATTCTTGCTTGTAACCCTAATTCCTTTGCCTTCTAGTACATTATATTCTTTGCCCTCTGGTTCTTCAGCATGGAAGCTGCCAAATCCTGTGTAATCCTGACTGTAGTTCCATGATATTTGAACTGTTTTGTTTTTTTATTTTGGCTGCTTTCAATACTTTCTCCTTGATCTGTGAACTCTGAAATTTGGTTATGATGTTCCTGGGTATTTTTATTTTGGGATCTTTTTCAGGAAGTGATCAGTGGGTTCTTTCAATTTCTATTTTGTCCTCTGGTTTTGTTTTTTTTTTACAATTTCTTGAAAGATTTTGTCCAGGCTTTTTTTTTTATCATGGCTTTCAGGTAGTCCAATAATTCTTATATCATCTCTCCTGGGTCTATTTTCTAGGTCAGTTGTTTTTCCAATGAGCAATTTCACATTTTCTTTTTTTAAATTTTTTTTTGAATTTTGTTTTATTGTCTCTTGATGTTTCATAGAGTCATTAGTTTTCATTTGTTCAATTCT
Source organism: Vombatus ursinus (assembly GCF_900497805.2). NCBI lineage: Eukaryota > Metazoa > Chordata > Mammalia > Diprotodontia > Vombatidae > Vombatus > Vombatus ursinus. Next base: position 66,107,811 of record NW_020954610.1, read on the forward strand.
AATTTTCAAGGAATTATTTTCTTCAGTGAGCTTTTGTGCTTCCTTTTCCATTTGGCCAATTCTGTTTTTTTTTAGGGAATTTTTTTCTTCAGTAAATTTTTGTATATCTTTTCCCATGCTATTGACTCTTTTTTTTTCATGAATCTCTTGCATTATTCTCATTTCTTTTCCCAATTTTTCTTCTACCTTTCTAATTTGTATTTAAAATCCTTTTTAAGCTCTTCCAGGAATTCTTTTTGGGCCTGAGACCAAATTACATTTTTCTTTGAGGCTTCACATGTAGCCATTTCAACGCTTTTGTCCTCTTTTAAGTTTATACCTTGATACTCCCTATCACCATAGTATCTTTCTATAGTCAAGCTCTTTTTTGCTTATTTGCTCATTTTTTTCTGCCTTTCTTTTGTGACTTAGAATTTTCATGTACGAGTTGGGCTCTGATCCTGCACTGTCCCAAGGTTTTTGTGCCAGGGCTCTGGGTCTTACTACTGGCTTTCACTGGGCTTCAGGGCTTAGCTGGTTGCTTTCACTGAAGGGTACACTTCCCTTCTGGCTTGTATTGGGGGATAGGGCCTACATCTTTGCTTCCCTTGGGTGTGGAGTTTAGTTACTGGCCTGCTCCAGGGGTGTGGCCTTTCTGCTGGGTTGCTATGATAACAGTCTTTCTGGTAGCAGATGCTGGAGGAGGGATCTTGTTGCTGATTGGCCCTAAGGGTGGGGCCCTGCTGCTGGATTGCTATGGAAACAGGGTCTCTCTGCTGGTAGGTCCTAGGGCAGGGTCTCACTGTTGGCCAGCCCTAGTGCTGGTTTCACTGCTGGTCAGCAATGGGATCAAGGCCTCTGTGGTGGCTTGTGCTGGGGTTGAGGCCTTGCTGTGCTGCATAGATGACTCACTTGCCTACGGGGGCTGCTGGTTTTAAGGAGTGTGGGGGTCTCGCTGGTAGATTGCCCCAAGCTTGGAGCCTTGCTACAGGCCCCCGGGTGAGAGGGGCTACTGCTGCTGCTGCTCTTGGACCTTGCTCCCCGCCCCCCCAGTGAGACAGACAAGCTGCTTCCCTGCTCCTCATTGTTTGGAGGGGAATTTGGGAGGGCATCAGAGGGTTCCTTCCTCACTCCACCATGTTGGCACCAGAAGTCTCCCAGAATTGTATCTTTTCAAACATGATCTGTTTTTGTAGAGGTGACTTCTAGACAGAAAAAGAATTCCCCCAGCTCCTGATTTCTGATACATTTCAAATCTCAACAAGATGATAAAGAGCATAGGAGAACAAGAACCTCACATGGCCACGTATGACCCAGGAGGAGATGAAAAATCATTGTGTTTTGCCCAGTCACTGTTACCTGGGGTTTTGCAATTAACCTAGATCTCTTTGGATTTTCTCTTTTTTCTCTCTCTCTCTCTTTAAAAAAAAAACAAAAAACAAAAAACAAAAAAAAAACAAATGTTTCATCTCAGGCACAATGATTCCTTTGGGGAAACAGACTGCCTATCTTTGACAGTAAATATCTACCAGATTTCTTTGATCTCTGAATGTACTACATTTAATTTATGACACCTTCTCAACCCCTCTTTTGAATGACAGAATTCCTCTGCTACCAATAAAGAATTTAAATGACAGGGTTTATTGGCAAACTTCTTGTGTTAGTAGCCTGCTGAGGCAAGAATTTATGTTGACCATTGTCCTTGGCAGATCCTTGTGAAAGTTAAGAGGTCACTGTGGGAAGTAATGAAAGGCCTCAGGATCACTGCCCAGGTGTCTAGAAACCCAAGATTTGTTCTCTCAGCTCCACACATGGGTGTGACCACATGTGATTAAGATCTGAGTGTTAGGGCACCACCCCATACTCACATCTGACTTAGTGGTAGGAGAAGACTATTTGAATAGAAAAAAAAAATCCCTTTCTCAGAGATAAAAATGTTTGGAATCAAAGTTGAGATGATAAGGAAGTTTGCGAGTACATGGGATCAGAGCCAGGAAGGTGTGTGAGGGACTGTCTGATGTTGGCAGTTGCCAGTTGGGTGCTGTGGCAAGAGTAGGGTAGAATCTGGGTATTTTTGGAAGTCGAGGCAGGGGCTGTGGTAGGCGGAGTCGTGGTGAACTGGGATGGGCTGGATACGGAGAAGCCCTGAGGCAGTGGGCAGTGCTATGTGAGATAAGCTGGGTGCAAGGAAGTAGCCGGAGCTTGTGCTCCTGAGGCAATGGGTGGTGCCACGTGGGAGTGGGATGGCAGAGGACTGAGTTCCCTTTGCTTAGTCCCCTCCCTATATGCAACGTCAACCCCAGACGCCTCCATCTTGTGACCTTCCTGACTTCCTGGGTCCCTTTGTGTAGCACTGACCCCAGACCCCTCCTCCCAGTATCTGAGTCTGACTTCCTAGGTCACGTACTCTGTCTATGCACTAATCCCAGATGCCTCCTTCCTGTATCTGATCCTAGCCTCCTACGTCACTCCCTCCCCCTTGGTGTGCTAAACTCAGACAGCCCCTTCTGGTATCTGACCCTACAATCATTGGCTAGTAAGTGGGCTGGGGAGGAGGGGCTAAGTAGGTACTTAGGAACGAGCGTGGTCAGATCACACGCTCCCTCTCTCTCTCTCTTGGCTCCTGCTCTGTTGCTCTGGCCTTGCTGCTTGGGCTTGCTGTGATGGCTTGCTGTGATGGCCTCTGAATAAAGCTCTGGTGTTGGCGCCTCCCGATGGCTCATCTCTGTGTGTTTATCCGGCTGAGGACCAAAGATTCGAGGGTGAGTATGACTCTGGCAGCCTGCTCCTTATAGGAGGAGAGGGTCGGCGCGGCTGGTACAAAGGTGTTCATAGGAATAGGCCTACCCCAGCCTTCAAGCGCTGCTGTTGATGTAGTCTGAGAAATCAATACTACACAGAGCTACAATTGTCCTTTTCTCCACTAAGGCTAAAGACAGCTACCCACATTTCTCTACTATGCTTTGCCTTTCCATGCTTCCATTTACATCGAAGGTTTTTTTTTTTTAAGTTGATATTTTAAATCAAAAGAGTCCTTAGTTGTTTCAGAAGCAAGGTCACCAGTGGATGCTACTCTCTTTTACTCACCTTCTGGGTCTGCTTCTGTCTAATTTGTTGGAAGAGAGTAGAACCAAACCTCATAGTCTAATACATCCAAAACTTAAAAGGGAGCTTAAAGATTGTTTTATACAACTCGCTCATCTTATAGGTGGCAAAGTGGATGAAGCACTAAACCCGGTGTTGAGAAGACTCATCTCTCTAAGTTCAAATCCAGCCTGTTTGCTCAGTTTCCTCATCTGTAAAATGAGCTGGAGAAGGAAATGGCAAACCACTCCAGTATCTTTGCCAAGAAAACCCCAAATGGGGTCACAAAGAGTCAGACACAACTGAAGGACTAAACAACAATTCACCTTATAAATGAGAAAAATGGAATAGTCACATAGGTCACAAAGGTAGTAAATGTCAAATCTGAGAATCAAACCCCTATCCTACCCACTTTTCCATAATACTCCATATTTATCATGAGAGTTTAAATTAAACAGACTCCCCAAGTCTCAGAACCATTTTGTTGTTGTTGTTACTGCTTTTTTCTTCAAGTTTACAACCTTTTGGCTGGTTGAAACTGAGATGTGCATTTTCAAGATAAACACTAGTAATAACACACCATTTAATATTATCATTAATTTCAGTGTTTGAACTACTGGCAACAAGTTTTAGTGAGGAAAAAGAAATAAGTATGGAAGAAATAAAAATAGTACTTTTTTTTTGCAAATAACCTAAAGGTTCTAAACCTTTTTCCATGAGTCACCAACTCCCCTATCTTTACCTTCACTAACAGTAAATAGATGACCTTGACTCCTACTTTATGAAGATCAGGTACATCTGAAATGACTTCCTTCCATTCCTCTCTCTTACATTTCCAAATCCTCCCAATGATTTAACCTATTTTCTAATCCATTCCTCCAGTTTCGGATGAAAAGATGGTCTTAATCTTTGCTAGAGCTAACCCTTTCACCTATAACCTTGATCCCATATTCTATCTACTTGATGACCTTTCTCTATCAATCATCCTTTCTCTCATAGTTTCAGAAAAACCTGGGAGGATGTATATGAATTGATACAAAGTGAAGCAACCAAGTAGAAGAATATTGTACACAGTAACAGCAATACAGTGATGATAATCAACTGTGAAACACTTAGCTATTCCAATCAATACAAAGATCCACAACACTTCCAAAGTATTCATGATAAAAACATTATCCACCTCCAGAGAGAGAACTGGTAGACTCTGATTGCAGATTGAAGCATTATTTTTTTTGGTCTTTATTTTTTTTTAACTTTTTTTTTTGCAAGGTGGCAATTATGAAAATATGTTTTGTATGACTTCATATGTAAAATGGGTAGCATATTTCTTGCCTTCTCAATGAGTGACAGAGGGGAAGGTTAGAGGAAGAGAATTTGGAACTGAAAATAGAAATAAAACATTTTTTAAAAATCCCTTTTCTTTCATATATCTTTACCCTCTCTCATTCTGGTAGATCTTTTTTCTTAACTTATACTACAAACCACTTGAACAAAAGAAGGAAAGAGACAGAGTTCAGGAAACATTACAAATATGGGGTGGAGGCATTAAATAGTAATGATGGAAGATTTCAATTTTCTAGATACCTTCTGAAACTGAATTTCTGTGTCTCTTGGTCTCTTTCTGTCTCTTGGTTAGCTTTAATGACAATTTCATTCTTCAGATGATGGAAGAAGTAACAAAAGGAAGTGCTGGTCTACACCTGCTTCTGACCAACAAAGAAAAACAGGTTGCTGAATCAGAAAATTATGGGAATCTTAGGAAGAAGTGACTACTCTATCTTAGAATTTGTCACAGGAAAAAAGAGGAAATTGGGGCATAGTCTAACAATGTACCCCCAGATTTGGGGAGAGCAGATTTCAAAGGCTTGTAAGAAAGGATAAGTTGGATTAGCATAATATAAAAGAACTCAACTCAAGAAAGACAGAAAACTATCAAGAACGTCATTTTGAACATGTAAACAGAAACTTTTACCAATGAGGAAGAAAAGGCCTAAGAAAACCCAGAGGGATATTTGGAGAACTCACTAACCAACTTAGCTTGAGAAAATACATGTATAGAAGACGACAGTAAGTTCCTTATTTATTTAATAGAAGCTAGAATGTTTTTTTTTAAGGAGACAGGTTAGATGGCTTCAGGATTTGTTTGCTGCAGAGAATTAGGTTTATGAAACTCCCAGCCTGTAGGAAGTTAGTGTTCCTGAGACCTGAAGGAATTCCCACTGATCTGCCGGATATCTTTTCCAGCACTATTGCCATGGCCATCAAAAAGATGGGGGAGAGCAGCATTAACTTTTGGTAATTATGTCCTTCTAAATCCTTTATTATTAAGCATTTTTATTGCACTTTATAGTTTATAAATGTTTCATTGCTTACAGATCCAGAGCTTAAATCACTGCACTTGCCTGAGCTAAGCTTAGCCCAAAACAAAAGGCATATAGGATGAATACAAGAAAATTGTCATCTGGTAAGAATGTCAAGAGTGCATAGAATGAGTTGAAGATGGATAGGAAAGCTAAGGACGACAAATAGGATTTTGTAAAGCTGTTATAAGGAAATCAGACCATCAAAAATAGTGTAGAACAATTTCTCAGGGTATATGGGATGATGGTAATACACAAAGGAGAGAAGGCAGAACTACTCAAATCCTATTTCACTTCTGTTTTCTCTGCCAAGGAGAATGATGTTTGGAATTAAAAGAATAAAAAAAAGGTGATTAACATGAAATTGAAATTCAAGATAAGTGAAGAGATAGTAACAGAATGATGAGCTGCCTTCATAGAGTTCAAGACCCTGTTGGACTGCATTCCAGAACTCTGAAAGAGTTTTCTGATGCAGTTAAGGAACTGATATCATTGATCTTTAAAAGATCATAGAGGGGGCAGCTAGGTGGCACAGTAGATAAAGCTCTGGCCTTGGAGTCAGGAGGACCTATGGTTCAAATCTGGCCTCAGACACTTGACACTTACTAGCTGTGTGACCCTGGGCAAGTCACTTAACCCCGAATGCCTCACCAAAAAGAAAAGAAAAAAAAAGATCATAGAGAAAGAGAAAAGATGCCCTAGGACTGGAGAAGAGCAAAAAAGAGAAAGAAGATAGAGTCTGTGAAGCATGAGACAAGTGAGCTTGACTTTGGTTCCTGGGAACATTCTAGAATATACGATTAAAAGAAATCCCATCTCCTTGAGGTTGTGATTATTTCATTTTTGGTTTTGTATCCCCAGCTCCTAGTCCAAAGTCTTAAACAGAGCAGGTGCTTAATCAATGTTTGTTGAACTGAATTGAAAGGGTTGGTTTATGAGCATTTAGGAAGGGAAGCAATGAGCACGAAGAGCCAGAGGGGACCAACCGGGTCACTATCTTCAAGTATTTGAAGGGTTGTCAAATGGAAGAAGGATTAAAGTTATTCTGTTTGGCCCCAGGAAGCAAGACTAGCAACAGTGGTTTAAAGTTACAGAGAAGCTAGATTTAGGCTTAGAATAAAGAAAAAGTTTCTAACAATGAAAGCTATCCCAAAGTGGAATAGGATGCTACAGGAGGTAATAGGTTACTAGGTTTTCTGGAAAAGGGTTAATGACTACTTCATGGTATATTGTAGAAGAAATTCCTTTTTAGATATGGGTTAGTCTAAATGGCCTCTTTCAATAAATGTTTATCCATTCATTCACTTAAGACCCATCCAATGCCATCTTCCCCACAAAGCCTGTTCCTCCTCTTACCTCTTACCCAACCCACCCAAGTGAAAGTGATCTCTCCCTCCTCAAATTTCTCCTTGCATTCTCCTATGCATTTCTCTCACTCTCCTTTGTACCATAGTTAATCGTGTGTTTATTCTTCTCCTTAGTAGATTGTAAGCTCTTAGGAGCAGAATTGTAACTAGGATGTGGTGTGGGCTTTGGAGGAATGCCAAAATGTAGAGATCACTGATGGCTCTTATTTGCTTCAGCAGCATCGAGACAATTAAGTTTAGTCCCTAGTTAGTGAGAATAGGAAGCTACCAAATGACCTATGCTTTCATTTCCCTGGCTGCAACATCTCCAGTGATCTTCCAGTCTCCCTCCCCAGACAGTTACCTTTCTGTGTCTCAGGGTTTCTGTCTAAACGGGAGAGTATCCCCTCATCATCTTAACTGAAACTTGTCTTCAACAATTGACTTAAAGGTACTTTCCCAGGTGAGAAAAGTTCTAATTAGGGCTTTGTCTTAGTAGGGCCTATTCTGTAGCTATCTTCACATTCCTAGTGCTTAGCACAGTATCTTACTAAATTGTCACTGAATGAATGAATGAATGAGTACTTGAAAATCCATACGAATCAACCAAAATCTTATTAGAGGAAATTATTTGGAAATAAAATATGATAAAATTAATGAGAACAATCAAACTGGAAAATACGTCTCTAATGTACATGCAGAAAGTAAATGCAATGAAAGGAAAACATTCTATTTACTAATGAAGTAAAAATATTACCCAGTTCCATAAAGACATAGTGGTCTAGGGAAAAACTCTAGGATTTGGAAACAGAAGAGACCTGGATTTGAATCCAGGGCTCTAACACTAGCTGTGTGACCCTTTGTAAGTCTCTTAAACTATCTGAATCTCAGTTTCCTCATTTATAAAATGAGTATGCTGATGATAATTGTATTATCTCTTTCACAGGATTGTTGCGAGAAAAGTGCTGTATAGACCCTAATTGTAACCTATCATTACTCAAAGGAAACCACAAATTCCTACCAGGGAAACAAAGATATAAATAAATGAGAAGATAAACTATGTTCTTTAGTTGGTACGATAGATAGACTATTGATGGGTTCAATTACCATCTCTATGTAGACAATTCCCGATTTTATTTATCCAGCCCTAATATTGTTCCCTGAATGCTTGTCCTACATTGACAATCACCTACTGGACCTTTCCACCTGGATATTCCATCAGCACTTCATACACATGTCCAAAATGGAACTTATCTTCCCTGCAGTGAAAGACCAGCAATTGACTTAAACATGGCTTTCAATGGTTAATAAGGAGATTTCCCCCCACATGAATAATCAGGATGCAAGGACCTCTCTGAGGAACATATCAGGGCTTCACCAGCTCATTGACAGCTCCTCATACCTGCCTTCAAGAAGCTCATCACCGGCTGCTTAGTCACCTCTACCGTGGGTCACTCACTGAGTATACTTTTGAAGATGATGAAAGGCCCAGATGAACCTTGCTCATTACTTATCAGTGTCCAGGCTTAAGAAAAGCAACCACTTGAACCTATACTTAAGACTCTAATGCCCTATTATATTACAGCAGATTTGATTCTTGTTGAAGAAACCCTCTAAACCCATTCCTCTTCCCAATTTATCTGTTTCTGTTGAGAGCACTGCCATCAGTCAACCAGGTTCACAAACTTAGAGTAACCCTTCACTCTTCTCTCTTCCTAAAAGAACCTGGATACAAAATTACAAGGAATTATTAATGAAATTGCCCTGAAGTTCTAGAACAAGAGAGTAAAGTAGAAATAGAAGGAAAAAAGGAGAAATAGAAAAAATCTACCATTTGCCACATGAAAGAGATCTCAGGAAGAAAACTAACAGGAATGTCTTAGCCAAGTTTCAAAATTCCCAGGTTAAGGAGAAAATATTGCAAGCAACAAGAAAAAAAAAACACATACAATTAGTTGCCAAGTTTTGTCCATTTTATCTCCATGGCACCTCTCACATCTACCTCCTTGTCTCGACTCACACAGCTACTATTCTAGTTCATTTGATCATCATCTCCAGCCTGGACAACTAACCAACCAACAAAGATTTAAAAAGTGACACAGGGGCAGCTAGGTGGTGCAGTGGATAGAGCACCAGCCCTGAAGTCAGGAGGACCTGAGTTCAAATCTGGCCTCAGATCAAGCACTTGACATTTACTAGCTGTGTGACCCTGGGCAAGTCATTCAACCCCAACTGCCTAAAAAAAAAAAAATTTTTTAAAAAGTGACACAGTATATAGAGTGCTGGGCCTGAAGTTAGGAAGCCTCATCTTCCTGAGTTCAAATCTGGCCTCATGACACTTTACTAGCTGTGTGACCCTGAGCAAGCCACTTCACCCTGTTTTCCTCAGTTCCTCATCTGTAAAATGAGCTAGAAAAGGAAATGGCAAAACACCTCATTTTTTTCTTTGCCAAGAAAACCCAAATGAGGTCACAAAGAATCAGACACTACTAAAATGACTCGACAACTATATTAACAATTACTATATGCCAAACACTGTGCAAGGCACTGAAGATACAAATACAAAGAATGAGATCATACCTATTTGCAAGGAGTTTGTATTCTAATAGGGATGATAAGTACATATCAAAATGTATAACAAATTAAAAAGTAAATATACATACATGTATATGTGTGTATATGTATATATGTGTATATACATATATACATATACACACATACATATACACACACATACATATACACTAGTTAAATACAAAATAGTCTGGGGAGGGCACTAATAGTTGGGGGAAAGGCTTCATGCAAATGTTGCCTGAACTACATCTTGAACAAGGCAGAGGTAAGGAAGGATTGTGTTCCCAGAATGTGGGATGCTTATTTCAAAGGCATGGAGGCAGGAGATGAAGTATACTGTGTGAGGGACTGAAAGAAATCCAGTTTGGCTGGATTTCAGAGTGCAGAAAGTGGGAGTTATATTAATTACCATAACAACAACCTCTGAGTTGTTTTTTTAACTTGCTTCCGGTCTCTCCCTCTCTTTAATCTACCCTCTATACAGCCAGCAAAATTATTTTCTAAAAACACAATTCAGACCATATGATTCTTCTGCTCAAAAATCTTTAGGAGCTCCCTATTGCCTCCAGGAAAAAATACAACCTTCTCAGTCTGGCATTTGAAGACTTCCATAACATGATTCCCAGCTACATTTCCGGCATTCATAAACTCTTCATTCCAACCAAATAGGCCCTCTGGCTGTTTCCCCAAACTCAACATTGCATGCATCTCCTGACTCTGATGCTATACAGACAAAAGTAACAAAACCTAATGTCAGAAGAGAGAAAAAAAAAGGCTGCCTTACATGTTGCTGGCGGCAAGGTAAATTGGTTTAGTCTTCCTGGAGAACAAATTGTCACTATGTATGGAACAATAGCTACAAAACCATTCCTACCCTTTGACCTAACAATTCCATTTGTAGGCATTACAACCCCCCCCAAAAAAAATAACCCAAATGTAATTTGTTCAAAGGTGCTCACAGTAATGCTATTTATAAAGGGAAATTGGTAATAATTCAACAATAAGGAAATGACTGAATAACTTACTATTGTTTAACATGATGGACCACTAAGTGACTTTTTAAAATGACACCAATATATGGAAATACTTACATGAAATATTAAATGAAAAAAACTAAAAATTGGATTCCAACTAGGTAGAAATATATGTAAGTACATTGCAAAGATCAAGAGAAAATTTAGACATATGGAAATCAAGTTCTTTAGGTTCCTCTCCTCTCCCTCTCCCCCACAAACCCACCCCAAGTCAAATAAAATAGTCTGCCCAGCATCCCTAAAAGCTAGATAAAAGGTGGGTAACACATAAGTTCCTTTTTTAAAAAATAGCAGTGTAGTAAAATAGGACTAGATTGCGAGTAAGAAAGCCAGGGTTAAAATTCCAGCTTGACTACTTGTTACTACCTGGGTGACCCCTAGCAAGACATCTAAGCTCTCTTTCTAGGCCTCAGTTTACTCATCTGTACAATGAGGAGATTGGACTAGAACTGTGAGGTTGCTTCTGCTCTAAATTCAAGTCTAATATATGATCTTAAATTTCAAAATGACAAATTTCTATATTGTCATCACGGGAGGAAGCAAGTACTCCCCTAAATTATCTCTTCCTTTACAGTAAGAGCTCAACTGTTAGGCTTGATGAACAACAGGTCTAACTAACTATAGCAATCGCATTCAGAAGGCTGTTGGAAATGTTTGAGTTCTAAAGTTTAAATGAATATACTTTTTATTTTAATATACTTTTCTTTCTCTCTTCCATAGCAAACTTTTCAAAAAGGTGGTTTCTACTTGCCTCTTTTTCCTCACCTCCCACTTGCTTCTCAACCTTTTGCAGTCTAACTTTCAATTCCACCAGTCAACTGGAACTGCTCATTCCAAGGTTATCTCTTAAATGCTCAATCCAATGGCTTTCTTATTCCTTATTCTACTGGTTTTCTCTGCAGCTTTTGTTTATGGTGTTGGCCTCTTTAAAAAAAAATGTTGAGTTCTTCTGCTGGAGCAAAGGGAGCACTTACCCAAGCTTGTTTTCCTACTCACCGGGGCCTTGCACTTGACTGTTTGACTTGGCTTCTGCTGGCCTAGACCTTGCACAGGGATGTCTCAATGCTGGTGGATGTCTGTCAGCCTGGAGTTTTGCCTTCTGGAAGTTGTGCTTCCCAGAGCTGTGTTGAGGCACTGGATGATTTCGATGCTGGAGAATGTTGTTGCCCATGGTGGTTTTCCGAACTGGTGTCTACTGGTTCCCCTGCCTGTACTGAGGCTCTCAGGGGATCCCGGTGTTGGCACTTGCCTGCTCCCCCAACCTGGGTCTCAGGATCTCCCCCTGGTCTGCTAAGATGGGGCTTGCTGCTGCCTTGCTGGGACCCCTCCAGTCCTGTACTGCTCCGCCTCCCCCAGAGCGAGTAAGGCCTTTCCTGTAATCCCCCAAGCTTCCTGGGGTACAAGACTCTGTGCCCTGTCTTTTTGCTGGCTCAGGGTTTTTCCTGGATTAATATTTTCTGGGCTTTCAAAGGCCAATGAAAGAGGGTGAGAGTGACTTACTTCTTACTCTGCCATCTTCTCTGCAGTTTTTGAAACTGCTGACCAACACTCCTTCCTTCCTTAGCTTCTGTGGGATTGCTATCTTGGTTCTCTTCCTATCTGTCCAGACCTTCTTTTTTAGTCTCCTTTGCTGGATAATCACTCTTCCACTCGTGTTTTAACATATTAATACCTGGAAATCAGGGAAATAAACACAAAGCAGAAGAGACAACAAGGGACTCTAGGTCTTGTCTCAGGTTCACCCACTTGGATGCAGATGCACATGGATTGCCATTGCCATGAGTTCACTTGTAGGATATTATGGCCCTTGAGAGGTGAATGGGGAAGGGAAAGAAATCCCCTCCTCTCTTGCTTGAGAGTCCAAGGGAGAGATGGCCTAAATGTATCTCAAGAGAGCACTGGCTGTCTGAGAGAGAGATGGAGATTGTCCATGGTTCTTATGCCCTGTTAAGGCTTATGCCCTTATGCCCTTATCTTATGCCCTATTAAGTTCCTCCTGGGCTCAGTCACTAATTAACCTCAGACACAACCACCATGACGACCAATCACAATCCAGTTAATCAAGCGCATCCTTTAACAAAGGGCCAAAGCTCAGGACCATTTTCACTACGTTCCTTGGTATGGCCACCACTACCCAGATGAAGAAGCTGAGGTTTAGAAAGGTAAAATGATTTAACAGGAAGTCACAAAGCAAGGAAGCATCAGACCCCAGGCCTCTGACTCTAAGCCACCAGGCCATGTCTCTAATAAGCCCCATAGTACACCTAACAAAATGCTTTACACAACAGGCATTTGTTAGTTGTTTACTGAACAATTTATATCAAATCCACATTCCTGCTGCATAAATTTAAGCCCACTTCCTCTTATTCTGTACTCCGTGGCAAGGAAGAACTCACCTCCTAGCAAAAATTATCTAAAGCTACCCAGACTAACCAACATCGAATTCTTAGAGATTTCCTGAGAAGGAAATACATAGGCTAGAGTTGAAGTATCATTGAAGAGGGATGTGTGAGGAAACAAATAACACCCTTTTCTTCATTCAAGGCC
>NW_020954610.1:66120744-66148153 GCF_900497805.2 Vombatus ursinus
TTAATTGAGTAGATGGGGATGAATGAAATTCTGGTTATAAGGAGAGGGTATAGGCAGTGAGTAGGAATGAGTTTTTTACATAAAAACCTACTTACTGACCAGGTACCAACAAAACAACATAATTTAAAAACACTTTCTCAGATTTCCCTCACAAGAGCAAATTCTCATGAAAAGCCAACAAAGATAATAAAAAGTAGAGATGTTTCCTAACATCTCAAAGAAATGGAATTTCCTCAAGGACTAGACTGTCTGAACTCTTCCTATCAATATCAGTTATTGTCTATGTGAAATTGATCACATTCATGAATAATTCATAGGATCACAGATTTTGAGCTAGAAGGGACCCTCAAGGTCATCTAGTCTGATTTTATTTTACTGATGAGGAAACCAAGGCCCCAAAGAGTTAAGTGACCTGCCCAAGGTCACACAGATGGCAGAGTGGCATAACTAGGATTTGATCCTAGGTCCTCTGCTTCCAAGTGAGGAAGCTGGATGTTATAGTGGGTTAAATAATGGACCTAGGATTGGGAACACCTGAGTTTGAATCTGGCCTCAAACAATTACTAACTGTGGGCAAGTCATTTAACCTATCAGCCTCAGTTTCTTCATCTATAAAATGGAGATATAATAGCAACCCAGGACTGTTATGAGAATGTTGGATACACATTACAAAACCTTTTAATTTCTCTAGAAATATTAAGGAAAACTATTTCTCCAGCCTGAAACTTTTCCTTTTAGGAAAGTAGGAAGAAAAAAAGGTAAGAGGTCTTCCTTTGAAATGGACTAAAAGTGATAAGATGATTGCCTCCCCACCCCTTGAAATGGTTTCCTTGACCCACCTGGAGATAGAAATTCAAGGTTAAGATATTGATCACAAGAAGAAAGTCTTAAGGGAAAGCAATCCAGGAAGGAACTGAGTAGTTACTATTCTTGAATGTTAACTTGAAACTGCATTTTAACATATTATGATATTTTCCTTTTTTAAAGTTCCTATAAATGTTACCTGAAATCTCCTTCAGACAGAGAGTCATGTCAGAAAGTATGGGGGACTATGACAGTTTGGACATCTTTCTCTTTCCAAGCTAGAAATAGCTTGGATATAGATTAATGACATGTCAAATGAAATTGTTTCTGGCAGACTTGAGCCTAAATTGCCTAGTACATTATTAATATTAATATTTTTTCTTTAACAGGATCAAATGAGATGCATGTAGAGCATTTTGCAAACCTTGAAGTGCTCCATAGATGCTAGCAATTATTATTAGTTTGTCTGCAATAAACATCTCTTCCTTTGCTTTCCCACTGTTACTTTCTTAATTTAGGCCTTCATCACCTCAAACCTCTCCTACCATAAGAACTTCTTATCCAGTTTCCCAATCTCTAGTCTCTCCTCTCTCCTATACAATCTGAATCCTTTGGTCAGGTGATTCTTTCTGACTATTTTTCCCTTTATTATTCTTTGTCAGAAGGGATTGCTTTATAGATAAGGGAGTGGGAAAGGCAACATTTGGAAATGAAGGTGATGTAAAAACAGAAGGTAGAATAAATTTTTTTCAAATAAAGATGACTCCTAGGCTTATGAACCTAGGACATTATGAGGACTGTGGTATCATGAACACAAATAGAGAGGTAAGGAAAAGTTCTGGGAGAAGATGAGTTCAGTTTTAGACATGTTATATCTAAGGAACAGCTATATATTTTCATGGAGATATCCAACAGGGATTTTAATATATAGGAATAGAATTCTGAAGAGAAATTGGAGGTAGAGATAAAGATTTGGGAGATCTCTAGATAGGGGTGGCACCTGAAGATAAAAGATTAGATGAGATGACCAAGGAAGAAAGTACAGAGAAAAAAGAGAAGTGGGCCAGTGATAGAACCTTATAGAAGATCCACATTTAAGGAATGGAAGAGTATAAGAAGCCAGGAAAAGAAACATAGGAGAACCATGAAGGCAGAACATCATGGAAGGTAAAGAAGGAGAGGGTATCAGGAAGAATAAAGGATCATAGAGCTTGGAAGGAACCTTTTAAGACCTTCCATAGAATTTGAAGGGACCTTAGAGCCTATCTAGAGGTATTTGTCAATAATGACATATGCTACATGGAGCTTACAGGAAGAATAAAAAGAGAATTAGATTTGGATACAAGGAAGTATTTAGCTTTCTTAATGAGAGCTGTTTCATTAGAGTGTGGAGGACAGAAGAAAAATTGCAAGGGATCAAGAAGTTAGTGGTGAGGTGGTGGGAACAGCAAATGTAGACAACTCTTTAGCAATTTGGCAGAGGAGAGGATAGAAAGGAGACATCTTAAGGGGGTGGCAGGATTCAGAGAAGAGATGTTTTGCTGAGCATGTTTGTAGCTTGAGTAAGAACACATGAGTAAGGTAGTTTGAAGATGCCTGAAAGAGAGTAGATCATGGATGAATCAAGGTCAAAGAGGAAATAGGAAGGGATGGTTGAGGATACAGGTGTAAGAAGAAAGCCAATTCTTCCTCTGAGCCTAGAGAGAAGGAAGAAAAGATATGTTAGGACACTAAAAATAAAGACAGAAAGGTTGACTTCAACAAGGAGGAAGGCCAACTTTTCCTCTAATGCTAGAAAGAAAGAGAAAAAGATAAGTTAAAACATTGAAAGGAATAGAGAAGAAAGAAAGATGAAGTTCATATTAGATTGCCTCAGAGTAGTGGGAGCATGGCAGGGTGGAGGGGACTTTTGGTATCCTTTCCGCTCCCAACTCAACTGATGAAAAGGGAGAAGCGGAAGAGAAAGGTAACAGAGAGATAGGTATTAATATGTTCAAGTACAAAGGCTTATTTGCATCCTGTCATCCTTTTATGAAATGTGAAGAAATTTCCCTGATAGAATTTGAAGAGCAGTTTACCATTGGTCCATAGAAGACTGACCATGTCCTTAGGTAGCTCTTAAAAAACAAGTCTGTGCGTGACCCTGGGCAAGTCACTTAACCCCAGTTGCCTAAAAACTAAAAACAAACAAACAAACAAAAAAGTCTGTCTGCCCTGAGAGTCAATCAAGCAATCCATGGCAGGAAGTCTCTCCAAGGAGTATGATCCTCAGCAGCAGAGAAGAGGGCCATGGCTGAGGAAGACAGCTAGTCCTGGTAGTCAAGAGTTAACCCTTCAAAGAAGAGCAGGCCCTAGGAGATCAGCTGAGCAACATGCCCTAAAGAGACACTGTACCTGGTCGGCACAGAAAAAGGTGGGGAAATGACCAGGGCGTTGGTGGCAAGGCACAGGGGAGCGTACAAACTCCAAGCGACAGGTTGTTAAGTGATGACAGCTAAGCATCAATTTGGAGTAGCAGGCCCTATATGAGGAGGAAGGAGTGGAAAGGAGCAGATAACATTAGAAAAAATGGCTTGAGAAAAGCTGTAAAGGAGGAAAGTTAGGTTTTAGTGAATTCAAGAAGTGGATTCCATATAGAATGAGGTTTAGGATGAAAGGAAGTTTTGTTGTTGTTGTTATTGTTGTTGTTTTAAAAGGATAGAAATGGACTTTGAAAAAAGAATAGTGAAAGGGCCGGACAAGGGAAGATTATCCCAGTGGAGGGATAAGGCTTGAGTTAGTAGAGATGCAATTAGGAGGGAAGCTAAGAGGAAGACAGGACTTGGACATAGAGAAGTATACCTGGATAAAAGAAATGAGTTGAATAGGATGGTGGGAAATGAGTTGAATAGGATCTGCTAGTCATAAAGGAAGAGAGCGATTTGGAGAGGTGGGAGAAATGCAAGTGGTTAGCAGTCAGAAAATCTTCTGGGCTTAAGCAGGCCCTGTGAGATTAGCCCCAGGATTCCTTTTGTAGCAGGAATTTATTTCTACTGCATGATTCCCCTCAGATACAGTCCACCACTTCATAATTAATCATGTATAACCTTATGGCATCTGGTTTATTGTTGTCTTGAATGGTTACTTAAATTTGATATTGTTAGTTAACATTTAATATGATTAATTCTCTCCAAAACCATATTGTAAGTTCCATGAGGGCAGAAAGTATTTTTTTAATTTTTTAATTTTAATTTTAATTTTTTATTATTTTTTTTATCTTCTCACAGTGCTAAACATAGTGCCTTGACCAAGTAGTTCAGTGAAATTTTTAATAAAAATATTTTTAAGATTTACATGAACTGAAGCAAAGTAAAATGAACTAAACAAGGAAAACTGTACACAATAACAATATTGTACAATGATCAACTATGAATGACTTCTCTCTTCTCAGCAATATAATGACCCAAGACAATTCCAAAGGACTCATGATGAAAAATGCTATCCACTTCCAGAGAAAGAACTGATAGAGTCTGAATACAGATCAAAGCATACTACTTTTACTTTATTTTTTTCGTGGTTTTTTCCTTTTGGTCTGTTTCTTCTTTCACAACACAGCTAATATGGAAATATGTTTTACATGATTGTGAAGGGGTATAGGCCCTGGAAACCCTCCCTTCCACCCCCAGCTTCCCCTGAACTCTCCCATGTGGCCCTGGCAATCCCGAGACTCATCTCAGTCTAATCCTTTCAACTGACTTTGCACTGTGGCTTTGACCCTGCCCCAATCTCCAATTCTCTGTTACCTCTAACCTAGCCCAGCCTTCATTGTCTGCACCTGGCCCCACCCTAGGCCACCATTCCTTGATTCCTTCTAGACCCTTTCCAGGTGGCCCAGGTCTCTGGCATTTGCCTGGGGCACCCGGCCCTTCTGGGTCCTCTTCTGTTACCTCCCAGTCACCCCAAGCCATTGGCCACACTATAAAAAAGGTCAGTCTCATCTACCAAGGTGCTCAGATTCCTTAAGAGTCTGGCCCATTTGTCAATACAAGTGTCACAAATGCTCAGATTTTTAAAATCTGGTCAACAGTGTGGATTCTTAAAATTTCGCCTACCCCAACTGGTGTTTTAATAAACCTTGTCTCTGACTGAAAGAGAGCTTGAGTCAAATTCATTTGAGGCAGGACCTGCATTGTTTGCCCTTGAATTTCAGGGTTCCCAGCACCCCTAGATCTCAACAATTACACATATATAACCTATATCAAATTACCATTTTAGAGAGAAGGAAATAGAGGGAAGGAGGTAGAAAAATTTGGAACCCCAAAATTTTTATAAATCAATGTTAAAAATTGTCTTTACATGTAAATGGAAAAAATAAAGTACTATTTTTAAAAAGCAAAAAAAGTATTCCTTACAATTTTCAATTAAAAGGGAACTTAGTGGCCTTCTAATTCAATCCTTATTTTACAGATGAGGAACCTTGAGGCCTAGACAGGAGAGTGCTGTGACTGGCCCACAATTGATAGGTCAATATTTTAATGGGTCCATGATTTCATTGATGTAGATACACCCTCCAGACATGCAGATTGTAACCCATCCTGTACAGTTCTTATCCATTTTAACCTTGTCCACAATTAAATGGATAATAAATGGTGGAACTAGGATTTGAACCCAGGAAATATATTTAGGGCCAGAAAGGATTTTAGAGGTCATTTAGTATAACTTCTTCATTTTACAGGTGAGGAAACTAAGGCTAAAAGAAAGTAAGTGACTTGTCCAAGGTCATACAAGTAGTCAATGTCAAAGCCAGGATTTGAATTTGAGTCTAAGGACACAGGTCCACCACATTATCCATTGATTTGATTTCTTTTGGGTCTAGTGTGGTTTCTTTAATGAGTCATTTTACTCTACATACCCCTCCAAAAAACAACAACAACAAATTTTGGAAAGCCCTCTTCTCTTATTGTTGACCTCTTGTCCCTACACCTATTGTCTACCAGGTTCACCTGCACAATGTAAAGCTATTAAAAACAACATCAAGCTTCACTTACAGAAACTATGCCATCTGCCAGCTCCCTAGTACAGCCTAGAACCAAGCTGCCCATGGATACTGATCACAAGACAGTTGTATTGAGGAAATAGCATTTGAAAACAGCTTCCAATAAGCCCAAACCAGTCTTCTACAAGTCAGACAAATTGCCTCACCTCTCTGACCTTTAGTTTCCCCATTTGTACAATGACGGAGTTAGAATAAATAATCTTTCCAGTTTCATTGGGAAAATTCTAATTGTTAGATTGGGGTTCAATATAAAAACAAACTTCTTATTTTCTTCTCTTCCACCATTTTATCCAAGTTCTTTCCCTGAGGCCAAACAATCTTTCAGATATCCAAAGATACTGATCGTGTTCCAACTCCCCCACCCCCACAAAATCTTCTCTTCTTTAGACTAACCATCCCCATTTCATTTGACTCGTTTTTTTTTATGATTTCCTTTGAAGGCCCCTCACCATCTTGGTTTTCTTCTACTGCAAAAGTTTCTGCTTGAGGGCAGCTAGGTGGTGCAGTGGATAGAGCACCAGCCCTGGAGTCAGGAGGACCTGAGTTCAAATCTGGCCTCAGACCAAACACTTGACACTTACTAGCTGTGTGACCCTGGGCAAGTCACTTAACCCCAATTGTCTAAAAAAAAAAGCTTCTGCTTGTCAAAGTCCTTACTCATTAGAATGCGACATCTAGACCTGTATCCAATACTATAAATATGGCCTGGTCAGCACAGGCAATAATAGAACAATCCCTTCCCCTGTTCTGGATACTGATCTATCAAGGCAGCCTAAGACTGCATTTATCCATCACATTCTCCTGTTGACTCAGATTCTGAGCTTGTTGAGTCATTTCAGTCATGTCTGACTCTTTGTGACCCCATATGGGTCATTTTTTGGGCAAAAATATTAAAATAATTTCCTTCTCCAGCTTATTTTACAGATGAGGAAACTGAAGCAATCAGAGTTAAATGACTTTCCCAAGATCACATAGTATGTGTCTGAGGCCAGATTTGAACTCAGGAAGATGTCTTTCTGATTTCCCACTACACTATGTAGCTGCCTAGTTGTACCACTTATTCTGAGCTTGCAGTCCACTAAAACCCCTGATCCTTTTTCACACAAACTGTTGTCTAGCCACGTCCTCTTCACCTTAAACTTGTGCCATTTTTTTTAACCCAAGTGCAGAATTTTTATTTATCCCTATTCAACTTTATTTTGTTAGATTCAGCCCATCATTCCAAACTCAAGAATTGTTAAGATCTTGATTCCATCATTTAACATATTATCTATCCCTATCATCCACAGATTTGATTAGTATCTTATTAATAAAAATGTTGAACAGAATAAGACCAAAGACAGTACCCTAAAGCACCCCACTATAGACCTTCTTTCTAATTGACACTGATTTATTAAATTGCCATTTCTTTGGCACAGTCAACTGGTTTTGAACCCACCTAACCATACCGTCATGTAGTCAGCATCTCTTTGTTACGTCTCAAGCCTGCTCTCCTCTTCTAGGAGAGAAGAGTCAGATCATCCAGGAAATTAAGACACAGATCATCGCATTCAGCTCTCCTTTTTCTAGGTTCAGTAACAAGACAACCATACAATAAATCTATTTAGACTCCAGGGAAATACACAGATACCACATATGTTTCAGATTGCTTCTTCCAGGGAACTGGCAGCCAGACACACATCCAAACATGGAGACAAAGGGAATTTTCCCTTTGATCAGGAGCCTCAGACCACCACAACTGTGCCAAAATGCCACTCTTAGGATCCCCGCCTGGCCTCTATTCCCGTATTCTCTCTCAAAGCCACCCATCTCTCTCAAAGCCACCATGTACAAAATGATTTAAGGAATATTCCAGTGCTGGCCTCCATCCCTCCTCCCCATCCCCCACCCACAAATCAGGGCAGAAGATGCAAGGTAGAATTCCCACACTCAACCCCACCTGCAAATCTCTCATTCTCACACCCATTACCTTATGTTAATAATCTTAATATCATTAGAGACTTTTGCCAAATGCCTTGCTGAAATCAAAGTATACTATATGTAGCACCTAGGAGCCCCCTTCCATGTGGGCCACCCTAAATGCTACCCCAAGTTCAAGGCAATTAAAAGTGTGGGATAGCATCCACACAAAACCTTAGCATGTGTTTACTAAGCCAACTAGAAAAGACAAGAGTTCATGTAAAAAGCTATTTAATCAAATAACATAGCAAATTAAATGACAAGAAAAGATCCCTTCCCTAATTTCAGTGAAGTATACTCCCCCACAGTTTACCACACCACCAGTGGGGAAGTGCACAAACTCAGATAATGCCCGTGCCTATGTAGGGACACATGTAGCCAAGGAACATGCCAGGGCAACTCACCTCCCAAGCTGTATTACCTCTGCCATTTTCTAGTGATGTCATCATGCTGCTCTCTAAAGGGCAGAGAACCTCCACTGGGGGATCATGTTACCTCTGCTGGGCGTCTCTGCTGGTCTCAAACCCCAGTATTCAGCTTCTTTAGGTCATCTGATGCTTTCTACCATCATGTGCTGGAAAATTCCTGATTGTCCATCAGCTCCCTTCAAACCACTTTGGGAACTTTACCCAATAAACCTACAAAGGAACTGTATGGGGCAGGGGCAGCAAGACTTCCCTTAGCTCCTCTCGTGTTCCTGATTGCCACTGAAATGTACCTGGAGCAAGAACAAAGAGCTAGGTGAACCAGGAAGCCCTCGCCTTAAATACTTCATTCTAAATTCCTGCCTTATTATCCATGCCTAACCATCAACAAAGTCACTAGTCTTTGTTTCGAATTCCTGCCAGCAACAAACCTTACTAGTCTGCATGCATACGTACGTGACAATTTTTCTGATCTACCTCTAATAGCCTAGTCAAAAGAGCATGTGAGGTTAGCCTGTGTGGAGGAAGCACAACTCCAGTTTAGAAGTGTTTTATGGAACTAAGAAACTCTATTTTGACCATGACGTGCTGATAGGCCCTTGGTTAAGTAACTTGTGGTTTCTCCATTCTGACACAATGACCTTATGATCACCAGATCCAGACGCAGTAATAATTCTTCCAGAGACAGGAACTGAATACCTCCTTGGTTAGTTAAGCTTTGCTTACTCACCACGGAATACTCTATAAGTGCACCTGAAAAGCTGTACAAACCAAATATGTACCCTGGGCTACTTCCAGCAAGCAGTTTCCCTTAGCACAGTAATCAATTTTCTTTCCTTTCAGTGAGGCTACTGACTTTTTTTTTTTTTTTTTACTTCTAGGCATGTGGACCTATTTGTGGGTAAAATAATCCCAGGTGTCCAACTCCCTTCTGGCTGAGAGATTCCCTAATAGCTAACATGACTTGTTCTTATAGGACCTACCTCACAAGGTTGTTGGGAGGATTAAATGAAATAGTGTAGGTAAAATACTTTGCAAATTTTAAAGCAGTATATAAATACAGGGTGTCCCAAAAGTCTTAGTGCTGTTTTAAGCTATTGGGGGGCGGGGAGGAAGGAAGGGAGGAAAAGGAATAAGTATCTAAATAGTGCCTACTATATACGGTCCATTTCAAGAACAAAGGACAAATAACAACTATATACCAGACACTATGTTAAGCACTTTTTAAAATATTACCTTTTTAATCTGTTAGATCTATTGTTTGATCTATTAGAGCAAGAAAGGACACAAAAACTTTTGGGATACCCTATTTAAAGTATCATTATTCGCCACTAGCCCCCAAAGTCCTTGCTGGGCCTGATTCACCATACCTAGGGACTTGCTCTGTGCAAAGTAATATAAATTTGTTGTCTATGATAGTCCCATGCTCGCATCCTGACCCCTTGACTCCAAACCCCAACAGGGGACCTTATTCCCTTCCCTCTCACCATTGGCCTCAAATACTTACTGGCAACCTAGAGTTGATCAGAGTAAATGGTAGAAAAATAGAGGCTTTCAAAGTCCTACATTTCCAAAACTGCATGTAGCTCTCTTCCAAATCCTCCTTCTTTTTAGAGTGCTTTTAGAAAATGGAGTGGTTGAAGAGGTCACCGCAGCTGCAGCCCAGGTTTAAAATGCTCTACGGTTTGGAAAAGAGACACACACACGCTCTTTGTATTGTGTTTGTTTCCCAAAAGGAATGCTCAATCCATCCCCAGGCCTTTGTGAAGGGAACATGAATGGCTTAAGTGCCAGCCAGCACTATGCGAAGGGAAAGAAGAAGACCCTTGGCCAAGTAGGCTTCTGTGAACATCTTTGTTCCTGCACGCCTTCCCTCTGAAATCGATTCAATACTGGTATTAATGCTACAATCAAACAGCAGGGAAATTCAGAGTTAAAGCTCTCATAGGGAGGGCTGCTTCCACCTACGCACCTGAGAGACTTAGAAAATATAAAATGACCACTTGTCCCATGCGTGGCTGCAGAAAGGATTCATACTGGTAACTCCATTACAGCAGAAAGCTATATGGAGCTGGGTCATCTCTCCAAGCTCCATAGGCTGCACCAAGGCACCTGGGCACTCGGATGAGATTATTTACAGACCCGCATTAAAACAGAGGCCCATGCTTGTCGATTAAGCATTGCATCTGTTTGAGATGTTTAACAGTGTTTAAGCAAAGGTTTCTGTAAAAATATCCCTGGTTTCCTTTTAAAACACATACAAGACATAATGCTGGAATGAAAAGAAAAGGAAAATTGAATGAATAAAATGTTCTCTTTGCTCGCTACCTTCCTCCCCAGTCCCCAGTCCTCCCCACTTACATGGTATCACTAAGTTTTCCCCTGGGCCCTTGCTGAGACCCAGGATCATAGACTTAGCATAGAAGGGGCCTTAGAGGTCATTGAGTCAATCCCCTCATTTTACAGATGAAGAAACTGAGGCACAGAGAGGTTAAATGATTTACCCAGGTCACACTGCTAGTAGGAGTTTAAAGCCGAATTTGAACCCAGGTCTTTTCCAGTGTCCGTTTCACTATACTGCTTTTCTTTTCTTTTTTTTTTTTTTTTAGGCAATTGGGGTTAAGTGACTTGCCCAGGGTCACACAGCTAGTAAGTGTGTCAAGTGTTTGGTCTGAAGTGGGATTTGAACTCAGGTCCTCCTGACTTCAGGGCCGGTGCTCTATCCACTGCGCCACCTAGCTGCTCCATACTGCTTTTCATCTTAATAAAATTAGCAATTAATTCTGAAAGGTAAAAGCAATTCAGGTAACAAACGGGAGGAGAGGGATTTTCTTTCACAGTTTTGTCGTTTTCCCCACCTACCCTCTCTTCTCTCCTAACTACAGTCTTCTCCTAGTGGTGGCATATGGCTTTTGGTCAAGGATGTTTTCCCTTCTGACCAGAAGCAACTAGCTAAACTGATCAGCTTCACAGAATTTCTTCCATCCAATACTCTAGACCTGCCTCCTGGTAGGTTTTCTCTCAATAATAATCTACAATATTTTCCAAACAAGTCTTTCTGAGAATCCAAATAAATAATCTGCCAGCACAGTATTTTAAGACCTTAGATGAGGAAAATAAGACCATAATTATTCAAATGAAGCAGGAATATAGGAATTCCTAGGGAAGTGGGAAAACAGAAATAAGAGGCAAACAAGGAGGAAATTAATCCATTTTAGGAAGGAAGCAAACATATTTGAGGAAATTTGAGCTGTGGGCCTCCAAGCTTCTAGGACCCATCTCAACAACACTGAATCAAAAAGTTCTTATCGATATGACTGTGGGTTAAATGACTATGCCCCATCTGACAGATTTGTGTCTAGGGTTGGCCCTTGCCCACAAAGCCACAAAGCAGAGAAGAGTTGAAAGGGCAGAAGGGATGTGGCAGACCTCTCAGCCACCAAAAATGGGTACTGAAGGTCACAAGGAAGAGATGCCAGAGAGGCCTGACTTTGAATCCATTCCCTCTGTTCCGTAAGAATCAACTAGCCATAGTAAGAAACAGAGAGACAACAAGTAGTAATTAGACACCAAACCATAAAAAGCAACAGCTGTAGGAACTTTGCTCGATATGGGGGAGGGGTGGGGAACCTGCAGCCTTGAGGCCACTTGTGGCCCGCTAGGTCCTCTTGTGGCCCTTTGTCTGCTCAGGGAGATCTCAGAGGTCTTAGAAACAATATAGAGCCTTTTAATAAAGAGATTTGTTCTGTGAAGTTTGGATTCAGGTGAAGGGCCACACTTGAGGACCTAGAGGGCCACACGTGGCCTCAAGGCCACCTACCCCTGGTGGGGTCCCAAGTCCACGTCCCATCCTGCAATGAGGAACTGAGACCTGAATCTATAGTTTCTGAGTCTTTTTTCTGGTGACTGGCCTTACTGGATGCCATGAGTCAGAAACATAAGTTGGGAAATGTGTTGTACTTCTTATACTCTATTGCCTGCTCTCAGAAATGTGACCATGGAGGAACTAAATAAATGAACTAAACTATTTGTTTCCTGGAATTTCTAGATGAGTTAAGAACTTGTGTATCTATGTATAGTTTGGGCAAGAGATGCCGTGAACACATAGATGTGCAATAGATTTCTAATACGTATTTTTTTGCTCCCAATCTGACTCTGTACAAAAGAGGATTCAGTAAAATATGCTAAGTGGGGAACAGAAACCCTCCTCTAAAAAACTACAAATGTTCTAGAAACTTATCACCATCTTTGGAACAGTTCTGTGAGACAGATCAATATTAACATTATAGAGAACAAAGAAAGTATGTCTGAAAAAGAGAGACGTTGACACAACAGAGAAGCTCAGTAGATTTCTTTAGGTCACACAGCTTGCTGGTAATTGATCCACTGATACCCAAGCAAAGAGACTGTCTATAACTAAACAAGTAATTTGCATTGTTTCTATTGTTCTAGTTGACACACTGATAAACTTATCAGAAAGACTGTGATGGGTTTCCAGAAATAAGCCAGTTAGGGATGACGAGTTTGATCTCTAGAGAATGCAATCTTTCCAAAAGACTTCATGTTGGCTTAGGGAGATCTCAGAGGTCTTAGAAACAATATAGAGGCATATCTTGGAGATATTGCAGGTTCATTTCCAGACCACTGCAATAAAGTGAATATCACTAAAAAGCAGATCACATAATTTTTATGGTTTACCAATGCACATGTTGTTGTTTGTCCCTCATTTTTAAATTTTTTTTTATTTTTAGGCAATTGGGGTTAAGTGACTTGCCCAGGGTCACACAGCTAGTAAGTGTCAAGTGTTTGGTCTGAGGCCAGATTTGAACTCAGGTACTCCTGACTTCAGGGCCAGCTCTCTATCCACTGTGCCACCTAGCTGCCCCTGTCCCTCATTTTTGGAGAGGACCAATGACATCATGGGTGATATCTTGACTTGTGTGTGAATTGGATTTAAGTGAGGCAAGGTTGCACAAAGTCATCAGCCTCACTTTCTCTTCCTGAGTCATTGAAGCCTAGTGGCAGGAAAAAAGTCAAGACAACTGGCAACAGCCCAGGATGAGGTGGATGACCTTGATATCTTTTATGCCTGACCAAGCTCTAAGCACTTCATAGCACCTGCTTCAGCCACCTTTGTGGCCATTGAAACAAACTGTTCTCATCTGTCCATTCAACTACCCCATGCCTAGGGTAGACATCACCCTAACTCATCAACAGGTTCAAGGCCTGCTGGTTACCTTCAACCTGGTTCTGCCCATCTGCCTAGATGGTTTATCAGGGTGTGGCCACTGCACATGTCACAGCTTCTTGGAGCCACAGGTGAGAGAATTTGGGGAAAGGCGGACATTAAAGGTGGACGAGCAGACCTGAAAAGGGCTTGGCAAGCCCTTACCACAGAGGTGCTAGTGCTCTCTGAACAACCCATATACTCCAGTGCACTCCAGTGCATATAAAGGTTATGTTTACACTACACTATATCCTATTAAGTGTGCAATAGTATTATGTCTAGAAAATGTACATACCTTAATTTAAAAAAATACTTTATTGCTAAAACATGGTAACTGTTATCTGAGCCTTCAGTGAGTTATAACTTTTTGCTAGTGGAGGCAAATCAACATTTGCCTCAATGTTGATGGCTGCTGACTGATCAGGGTAGTAGTTGCTCAAAGCTGAGGCCACTGTAGCAATTTCTTAAGATAAGACAACAATGACGTTTGCCACATCAATCGACTCTTCCTTTCACTTACCTACAGGCCATTGTAAAATTTTTTTTACAAAAAAATTGTAAAATTTTTTTTAACTGGCCTAATTTCAATATTGTTGTGTCTCAGGGAACAGGAAGGCCCGAAGAGAGGGAGAGAGATAGGAGAATGCCTGGTAGGTGGATCAGTCAAAACACACAATATTTATTGATTAAGTTGCTGGATGTGGTTTGTGGCACTCCAAAACAGTAACAGTAGTAACATCAAAGATTCCTGATCACAGACCATCAGTGATTGATATAATAATAATGAAAAAGTTTGAAACATTGTGAGAATTACCAAAATGTGACATGGAGACATAATGTGAGCACATGCTATTGGAAAAATAGTGTTGATAGACTTGCTTGATGCAGGGTTGCCACAAACCTTGAATTTGTAAAAAACGCAATATCTGCAAAGCACAATAAAGCAAATGAGATATGCCCATAGCCTCTCCAGGATCCTCTAAACCAATAGTCTCCAACCTTTTTTGATCACATACCTCATCAGTACATATGTTGAACACACCCCCTTCAATGTATGTATATTTATTTATAAGTTATAGATATATGCTAGTATACTAATTATACTAATATATTATGTATATTGTAAAATATATGCAAAACATAAATGTAAAGAGATGAGATAAAGAATAAGTAAGTACAATTTTAGAAATATGTCCTGGGGATAGGGCACACTTGTGAATAATAACTGACCATAATTAATTTCATGGTAATTCCTGACTTTAATATTTGTATTAATTTATAGAAATAGTAATTATTTAATAAATTTGATAATAATAACTGATAGTAGTTAATTTGATAAGTGAAGCAAGCCAAGTAAGTGAATTTCTCCTTTTTAGATATTTTTTTAAATTGAAAGATATACAATACAACAATAAAATAATAGGCACGTCAGTCACAACAGCTTTTCAGCAGGAATCATGTTTCTCTGTACTTAAGAGATTCACCATACACAATACAGAAGTAGTGAGTTAATTGCCTTTGGTTTCATCTCAGCAGAAAGTTTTCAGTATAAATCCATTCCTCTTTCTTTGAGTGGTTCTACTTAACGGACCTTTTGCATGGTTACTTAAAGGGTATGATACTTATTATATACTTAATCTCCTACTCCTTTTTGGAGTATATGAATACAAGGAACTGCAAGGAGGCCAGGTTGAATGGCCCAAAGCATGTAGGAAGGGAAGGGATAAGACTGGAAGGTAAGTTTGGCCCAGGTTGTGAAAGGCTTTTACTGCCAAACAGGAATTTTTATATTTGATCCTAAAAGCAATAAGGAGTCATTGGAGTTTATTGAGTAGGGGGGTGATATGGTTAGACTTGTGCTTGAAGAAAATCATTTTGGGCTGTGTGGAGGAGGGATTGTACTAGGGAGAGACTGGAGGCAGGAAAACAATTATGAGGCTGCTGCCATGGCCATGAGGTAATCTGGGGGACAGGAAGTGGAGGAGCACAGGGTGGAATTTTCCTATTAGCACCTGCTGCTGGGAGACCCTTGGTGACAATTAGGATACAATTGCCTAGAAGGGCTGACACCCAGCAGGGAAGAGGAGAGGTCAGGAACTGACACGGCAGAGAGAGGGGAGGAGTAGGAGAGTGCTGGAGAATACCAGGTGAGGGGTTGGTGTGGTTGTGTTGGAGAAAAGCCCCATGATTAGCTATCACAGGGAGGGCAGGATAAAATTCATCTTCTCATCCTCTAATTAGCTGATCTGAGTTCAGCCCTGGGAGTCTGTGCCACCTGAGCATTCCCAGGTGTAAGAGCCCCCCACTTTGGAGACTCAGAAACAGCCTGAGGCAAGTAAGGCTAGATCTGCCCTAATAGGTCCTCTAGAGTAGATTGCTTAAATGATATGATTTCAAGGAGCCTCTCAAAGGCTCAAGACTTCCCCGAAATCCTTCCCCATCCTTTAGCTATTAAGAAAAATTATTCTGAATTTCACCCTATTAAATTAATGTTTTGATTTCCATTAAAATGCAAATACCCCTGGTAATACATTAAATTGTTAGCTGTTATTTACATTTATACCTTATGATGGATTCAGACTCTAAGAAGTTTGGATTAGGGAGGGGAAGGAAGGGCAGAGGGAGAAGATTAGACTGGACACTCAAGGTGGGTATGAATGGGAAGAAAAGAAGGGAACATCTGGGAAGTGAAGGAAAAGGTTCAGAAAAAGGAGGCTGGAACTTTGCAAACTTCACAATTTGCCTAGAGCTATCCTTGTATTAAGATGCTGTGAAGTGGTACAGATAACACACCCATGTAAATATCTTGATCCAACACAGACAACAGCTATGGTTAAGAGGGACAGGAAAGTTCTATGGAAGAGTTTTGAACATATTTCCATTCATCTGTGGCGGTCACATTTGGTTCCTTTTATACTCTTCTAACTACAAGTTTAAGATGACCCAAAGACACATGTGAAAGCACCCAGGTACAAAGGCAAGCAGCAGCAGCAGCAGCATTTTAATCTTGGCTAAACTTCTCTTCCACGGATACAAATATGAATTCTGTACAGATGCATCCTTCTTGCCCCACCCCCATAAAGAATTATGGGGTACATAAAAATGCATGCAAAATAGAATATTCTTTAAAGGAGATTATTCCTGCTTCTTTTTCCCACCAATTTTATCGGTGGTCTGATGTGTCAAACATTTGGGAGGTTCCAGCCAAGACTCTGGAGTTCAATACGTACACAAATGAATTCATTATTCTCCAAACCAACCCTTCTTCCAAGCTCCCCTACAGTGCTGTCAAGGACGCTTTCTACTGTGGCATGTGGTTGTCGTGATATGACTTTCAGGGAGGCAAAAGCAGACATCTCTAACATCTCCTCCCCCTTCTCTTCTCCAAGGGAAATTTTAATTCATGCCAAGAGAGGAAGTAGAAAATTGGAGCCAAAAGTTGGCCGCCCTGCTCTCTTCAGAGAGAGGGGCTACTGGGCTAGAATTACATCTTTCTACTCCCTTAAATATTATTAGTCTAGGGAATGTAATTTTCAGGTGCAAGGTAACCACCTGATTGGTATTCATTAATGGGGAAGGGGGAGGCCCCAAGTTTTATATTCAAGCCTTGACTCCTTTCCCAATAAATACCAGTCCCACAATGAATATACATAGCAAATAGCAAAGAAATCCATTTATCCAAATTGATACCAAAGACAGAAATCAGAGAAAGTATACATATAAGAATATATATGCATATATATCTATATATGCATGTACAATATATGTATACATGTATGTGAATATGTGTATATGTATTGTGCATATATACATATGTACACTGCACATATATGTATATACTCTTGTGTTTATCATGTATATATGTATACATATATGGTGCATATATTTATATGACAATACAGATTAAAGAAGCTCTCCTATTGATAGTGAGATATCTCAACTCAACCAAGAGAAAGAATCTCAGACTTCACCCAAGGGGAAAATATCTAGTATAGCAAGTTGAGGATAGAAACTGCTATCTCCTCTCATATTGGCTTCTTCCCAGAGTCTTTCTTTGCCTTCAGTGACCTGAAGAGAGGTTAGCATCTCACATCTCTTTCAAACCTGGAAGCTAGAAGAGCTGAAAGATGTCTCTTCCTCTATTTCACCAACTCCACCCCACCCCTCATACAGACGTGGGGTATTGATCTCCACCAATGATGAGAGAATCCCATAGAAATGAGTTTTGAGCAACAGAGTTTCTGGGTAGTTAATAATCAATTTATTAGTTAGGCTAGCAAATAATCAAGAAAATGATGGTCAGTTGTCCCTCTTGGTATCCAAAGACAAAAGACCATGGAGATGATCAAATGTTTCAATACTTTTGAAAAAGTGGGTGCCCCTGACAGTGAGAGATCAACTCTGATTGGTGAAACTATGATGGGGTGGACATATTAATGAGGAGGTGGGTCAAAAGTCTCCTCCTGCTGAGAACTTGACTTGAGCATGAGATTCAGACTCTAGCACTTTGGACGAAAGAACCTATCTCCACTCAAACCATTCTAGCTTTCTCTCTCAAAGCTCTCCAATCAAGATAAAGGGATCCATCTCCACTCACACTACTTAATTTGAACAAAGGGGTTGTGTATGGCTCAAGGGCCATAGCCTAACCCTTTAGGACTGGAATTCACTTAGAATAGATTCTATTTACACTTTATTCAGAAATAAGCTTTCCCAGTTGGGTGGGGTCTTGCCCAAGATTGAGAAAACTATTTGTAGAAGATTAGGCCAGTCTCATAGGCTGACTGACCTATAAGGATTGGTCTTTGAATGAGGAAGTAAAAAGAGAAAAAGCCCTGGATCCTGATATTAATCATTGGTTATTAATAATCATTTCCCTCAGCATTATAGATAGTTATATACTTAGATGTTATCTCCTCCATTAGAATGGAAGATTCTTGTGGTTAGAGAGTTTTACTTTTGTCCTTGTTTCCTAGTACTTAGCACGGTGTCTGGCATGTGGTAGGCACTTATTGAATGTTTCATTGACTGATGCCCAAATGGAGCAAAGGCTCCAGATACTATTGTATAATTTGGGCTCTGCTCCTTGCCTGTCACACTTTGAGGGAGAGAGAATGGCTATCTCCTCATCTCCAACTTTTTGTTCTCTTGCTCCATTTATAAAGTCGTACAAGTGAAGGCCTTTTCCATGAACTCTCAATGCTGCTGAGGATGGCTTCTACTGGATTTCAATTACTGTGGTTATTTTCTAGTGTCATGTGACACATGATGTCCCTCTGTCAGAGAAACAGGGAAAGTAGTATTACGTATAGCTGAAGGAAGAGCTCAATAAAGAGTCAGGGAAAGGACCCATGATGGGGGGGGTGGAATTAAATCCTGCTGACCAGGTTTAGTGCAAATTTATGATATCTAATCTCAGCTGAGCTCTCATTGCTTCTTTACTCTCCTTTTATTTATCTCTTATTGATTCTTTATCACATTCCCCACAAGATCTGTTCCAAACTTTCTCTTCTCTCCCCAAGACTCTGACTCCATCCTTTCTACACTCTCAGCTGAAGAACTCACCTTTCACTTGATTGAAAAGATCAAGGCCATTGACCATGAACTCACCTAGACCACTGTAATCCCTTTCTAAGCACATCTCCTGTCTTCTAACTTATCCTCCACACAGTTGCCCAAGTAACATTCCCAATGTATTACTAGGATCATGTGGTTCCTTTACTCAAAAAATTTTAGAGGCTCCCCACTGCCTACCAAATGAAATATACATTCCTGACTGGAATTCAAGGCCCATCACAATCTGGCTCCAATTTTTCAGCCATATTTCATCCTACTTTCTTTTGTATTCCCTACATTTCAGTCAAACTGGACTACTCTTCGTTTCTCCATTCTTGACTTAACGCTTGCCAATCTCCATCAATCAATTAACAAGCATTTATTAAGCACATATTATGTACTAGACATGTGCTTGGCATTGGGAGCAAAAAGACAAAAAATTTAAATGGACTCTGCTCTCAAGGAAATTGCATTTTGTCAAGGGACAACACACACATACTCTAAGTATACATAGAATAAATACAAAGTCATTTAAAGAGAGGGATCCAGAAAGACTTCCTGTAGAATGTAGTGCTGAAGTTGAGTCTTAAAGTACATAATGGATTCTCTGAGGAGGAGGTAAGTACAGAAAGTGATCCAGATATAGGTGACAACCAACGTAAAAGGAGGGAGACAGGGGATGGAGTACTGTTTATGAGGAAGAACGAGAAGGTTAGTTTGGCTGAATTTAGAAGGTAGAAAGAGGAGCAACAGATGAGACTAGAAAGGTAGGTTGGAGCCAGACCACAAAGGGTTTTAAAAGACAAAGAGAATCGGGGCAACTAGGTGGTGCAGTGGATAGAGCACCAGCCTTGGAGTCAAGAGGACCTGAATTCAAATTCGGCATCCGACACATAACACTTCCTAGCTGTGTGACTCTGGGCAAGTCACTTAACCCCAACTGCCTAGCCCAAAAAAAAAAAAAAAAGGCAAAGAGAGGCCAGTTTGCACGGAATATAAGATGCATAAGGGAGAATAAAATGAGGTCAGTATGGAAAGATAGGAAGGGGGCAGACTGTGAAAGGTTTTAAATGCTAGACATATGAGTTGTATTTTTTCCTAGAGGTCATAGGAAGCAATGAAACTTCTAGAGCAAGGGGGTGACATGGTCTAACTTGCTCTAGAGTCAGAGAACCTAGGTTCAAGTACCATCTTTGACACTGATTATCTATGCAGCCTTGGGCAAATCGCTTTACCTCCCTGGGCCTCAGTTTCCCCATTTGTAAAAAAAAAAAAAGGGGGGCTGGAATGGATGGTCTCTGAGGTCCCTTCTCCCTCTAGACCTATAAGCCTATGACCTGTGCTCTAGGAATATCAATGTGGCAGCTTGGTGGAGAGGGAGGAGACTATAAGCAGGGAAGATGAAATTGGAAGCTATTTGAAATACCCTGGGCAAGAGATGATGAGAGCATGAACTAGGTGGTCACACGAGTCAAGAAATGAACCAATGCTTTTGTTAAATTCAATGTTTAGTTTTTCTTGTGTTTTTTTTGTTAACATGTATAAAATAATTAAATTTCAATATGGTTGTTTAAAAAAAAAGTGAAACAGTATAAGGGATACTGTAGAGAGAAAAACAAGATTTGGCAACTGATTGGACATTAAGGACATGGGAGAGTGACAAGCCAAGGATCATTCCCAGGTTACAAAGCAGAGTGACTGGAAGGGTGATAGTGACTTCCAACAAGTTCATTAAGCATCTGCTCATACAACTAGCTATGCCTGGGTCACAGAAGAGGTTTAACAACTATGCTTTAGGGGCAGCTAGGTGGCACAGTGGATAGAGCACCGGCCCTGGAGTTAGGAGGATCCAAGTTCAAATCTGGCCTCAGACACGTAACACTCACTAGCTGTGTGACTCTGGGCAAGTCACTTAACCCCATTGCCTAGCAAAAATAAAAATAAAAATAAAAAATAACTACCCTCCAGGTGCTTGCATTCTAAAACACAGAGGCAGCATGGGAGCGACCCTCACATTCCTGCCTCCCCACCCAACCAAAGACCAGGAGACAATATCTCTGTATTACACAGATGCTTATGAAAAGAGATCTATTTTCCTCTTCTTACTGTAGGGATACCAGTAGGGTTTTGGCTTTGACCTAATTATAGCTCCAGATCTTTTTTTTTTTTTTTTCTCATGCACCAGCTACTTTTGTACCCCTGCCCAAACACCTGGTTTCAGCACTGGATGGGGGAAAGAAGAAGTAAAGCACTGTCTCACTAGACCTTCTGGTATAACTCAGGTTTTTAGCCATCCACATAAAACAGTGCAGATTACCCATCTCCAGATGACACATTCATCTCAACACACACACACACACACACACATATACACACACACACACACACACATATATATATACATATATATTTACTCAATATAGCAAAACTCCACTGTAGCTGCTGCTAAAGGGTTTTGATTTGTAAACGGTGAGAGCTGGAAGGCAAAATTCTTCCATGATAGTGATGCTGTTCACTCTCCTTTACATTGGATGCTTTTCATGCTTCATTGGTTTCCAGAGAGCCCCACAAACCAAATTCAGTGTGTCCTTGGTACAGAGCCACCTCCAGCTATCAATTGCTGCTCTCTTCTTTACTTCCCTGATGGGATATATGGAACTACGCTGGCTTCTGGCACAGAAGGGGGGGGGGGGCAGGGAGGAGAGGACCCGTAGAGGGAGATATACTCATTCAAAAAGAGACTTACAAGTTCCCAACTTATCTGCCAACCCAGATTCAGTAGGAGTAGACATCTCATATTTCCTCCCCTCCACATGTACACCCTAACTGGGAGATGAAGATGTTTCCCTCAGTAAATTCTCACCTACATGTTCTGGGAAGAGAGACCACAGGCCCCCAAGCCAGTTAAATCATTCAGGACCATGCCTGTGCCTGCAAATGTGTGAGTGAAGCAGCCCAGCAGGACTCCCCCACTCAGGTATTTCTGCTGAATTACATCTGGTCCAGCCTTTCTCCCCTCCTGCTCACTCCCCTTGTTTTTCATGTGAAACAATAAGAAAATCTCATTAAAATGTTTACTATAATTTTAAACCTTAATAAAGCCAGCCCTATTTAGAAAACATTTGATTCTTTGTCTTGCATATAATGTCCTGATTCATCTGTATGCAATTCCTCCTTGTTTGTTACCATGTTGTCATGGCAACATTTTCCCTTTCAAGTACCAAGTAAATTGTTGAGGAGTACATCTTATTTTGATTATACAAACAGCATGCTCCTATGGGTAAATACTTTATTATTATCACACAAACATTTAATTTATTTTACCTACACTCCCCTGCCTCAATACAGGCAGCTCCATTAAGACCCAGTTTTTGAATTCTTTCCCCACAATGGCATGTGAAAGATTTGCTTCTCCAGAAGAGCCCCTTAATCAAATGAGAATTTAGTAGCTTTTCTTTTACATTTTCCTTTATTTCCCATTCCTCTGGTGACCTAGTGACGTGATAGAGGTATTAAAATCGAGCAGGAGGCTTACTAACAAAAATCCTCTCTCAAGAATTCTTGCCTGGAATCTCTATTTTAGTGGCATAGCTCTCTTTTCTTACCCAGACAAAGCAGAGATTTCAAAGGCATAGGAGGAATAAGAGCAAAGCATGAAAGAAAGATGGCTGCTGGGAGGTTGAGCTAGAAAGAGAAGAATAATCCAGTTGCTGGATTCCAGTTCATCTTACTGGAATTATTTTTAATTTAAATGGAATGAGGGAAAGGAGAAAAGACCAAGTGCCCAGAAATCCTCTTTAACAATGCACACTGCAAAAAAAACAAAAAAATTTCCACAACAGATATGTGCCAAGCCAATAGAAGTACATGGAAAATTTATAAATCTATAGATGCACAAATATATATCAATATGTAGGTATATGTATGTGTGTGTATATGTGTGTACATATATGTATGCTTTATACATATATGTATATACACATACACACACACACACACACACACACACACACACACACATATATATATACTTTATACGTGTGTGTGTGCACATATATATTTCCAGGAAATTTAGTTATCACCTTGAAAGGCAAGCCTGATAGAGCTAAAGCTCTCCTTCACCAATCAAACCAAATCCAATCTAGTATATCGCCATTAATTGGAGAGTATGGAACTATTAGTTCTAGATTGAAAGAGTATGGACCATGGGATAAGCACTGAAGAAGAATCAATAGCCAATGAACATTTATTAACAGCCTTCTATATGCCAGGCACCATGCTAAGTACCGGGGATAAAAAGAAAGGCAAAAGATACACACTGCTCTCAGAGAGCTCACAGTCTAATGGGGTGGAGAAAACATACAAACATTTGTGTACAATTAAGCTATATGAGAAATAAATTGGAAATAACCAACAGAAGGAAGGCACTCAAATTAAGCAGGATAGGGAAAGGCTTCCTGTAGCAGATAGGATTTGTGCTGGGACTTGAAGGAAGACAGGGAAATCAGGAGGCAGGTAGAGATGAAAAGAGAGCATTCCAGGATGGGGGACAGCCAATGAAAATGTTCAAGAGTCTGGAAATCCAGTTTCAAGGAACAGCAAGGATGCAAGTGCCATTGGATCCTCGAATACATGGAGGGAGGAGGAAGGATACCAGGTTTAAGGAGACTGGAAAGATCAGTGTAGGAGGCAGATTATGAAGGGTTTCGAATGCCAACTTTAGATTCTTCATAACCACTGACCCTGGAAAGGTCTTCCATCTGCTCTTGAAACTTAGTGATCACATTAAAGACAAGTCTAATAGAACTAAAGGCCTTCCTCTCCATCTCACTCCAACCCAGCATGGTCTCCATTAAATGGAAAGTTGTAGAGTATAGTACCACTAATGGGAGAACTAAAGAGTATGGCCCCATCAGATGAGCAATGATGCGTCAATATTTCAGATTCCTTATAAACAATAGCCTTGTAAAGGTTCCCATGTGCTTTTTCAAGAGTAGTATTCAGTATTCACCAGTAAAGTCCTACTCTACACCATCATGGCATGGTGATAACCCTGGGTTCTCAAAGGCACCTGCTCTGGTAGGCCCTGCCAAGATGTAAAACCTTCAAGAATGAACCTGGAAACAGATCAAATGCTCATCATCCAAAGACCAGACTATGGAGAGACTGATTTTCCATAGGGTGATGAATTGTTTGGCCACAGCAATTCATGGAAATGGTCCACTAAGGCTAGGAGTTGGAATCTATGTTAGTGTAGGAAACAGTCACACCAAAAATGTGGTGTGAATCCTTGAAGTATTCAGGTAGTACAATATATGGGTTTGTCTTAGTTTGAATTGATGTCATTTGTTTTTATATCACCTTCATTTCCAAATACATACTTCCTTCCCTGCCCTTCCCAGAGAGACATCCCTGGTGACAAAGATTAAAAAACAAAAACAAAAAAGCAATTCAACAAAACCAACCACATCTCTACCTTTGGATTTGGGCAAAAACTTTTACTTTCTACTGTTCTTTGCATGGGAGACCCCAAGAGATCCAGAGGATCCCTAGAGGGGGTCAGGTAGTTCTAGATTTTGTCAAAGATCAAATCCTTTTTCATGATCTCCCTAAAGAGAACCGTAACAGAACCCTCATCACTTTACTCCAAGTAGCCCAGGACTTCTAGATAACCTTGTAACTTTTCTGTCTTCAAGGGGTGTTGGTACAGTCTCAGAATGGGTCTTTAGGCTAAAGGCCCTGTTTACCTTTCCTGTTTACCTTTTTATGCTTCTCTTGAGTCTTGTATTTGAAAATCAAATTTTCTATTCAACTCTGGTCTTTTCATCAGGAATGCTTGAAAGTCCTATTTCATTGAATACCCATTTTTCCCCTGAAAGATTATATTCTGTTTTGCTGGGTAGGTGATTCTTGGTTGTAATCCTAGATCTTTTTAGCTCTGCAATATTATATTCCAAGACTCTGATCCTTTAATGTAGAAGCTGCTAAATCTTCTGTTATCCTGACTGTGGCTCCACAGTATTTGAATTGTTTCTTTCTAGCTGCTTGCAACATTTTCTCCTTGATGTGGAAAGTCTAGAATTTGGTTATAATATTCCTGGGAGTTTTCATTTTGGAATCTCTTTCAGGAGGTGATCAGTGGATTCTTTCCCTTTCTATTTTACCTTCTGGTTCTAGAATATCGGGTCAGTTTTCCTTCATAATTTCTTGAAAGATTATGTCTAGGCTTTTTTTTTATCATGGCTTTTAGGTAGTCCAATAATTCTTAAATTATTTCTCATTGATCTATTTTCCATATCAGTTGTTTTTCCAATGAGATACTTCACAGTTTCTTCTATTTTTTCATTCCTTTGACTTTGTTTTATTGTTTTTTGATATCTCATGGAGGCATTAGCTTCCACTTGCCCAATTCTAATTTTTAAGGAATTATTTTCTTCAGTGAACTTTTGTACTTTCTTTTCCATTTGGACAATTCTGCTTTTTTTAAAGTTCTCTTAAGTAAGTTTTTGTATATCTTTTTTCCATTTGGTCAATTCTGCTTTTTTAAAGTTCTCTTAAGTGAATTTTTGTACATCTTTTTTTCCATTTGGCCAATTCTGTTTTTTAAGGAGTTCTTTTCTTCAGTGAATTTTTGGGTCTCTTTCACCTTTTCACCAATTCTGTTTTTAAGGTGTTATTTTCTTCAGTATTTTTGGGCCTCCTTTACCAAGTTTTTTACTCTTTTTTCATGATTTTCTTTCATCACTCTCATTTCTTTTCCCAATTTTTCCTCTACCTCTCTTATTTGATTTTTAAAATCCTTTTTGAGCTCTTCTAGGAATTCTTTTGAGCCAGAGACCAATTCACATTTTTCTTTGAGGCTTTAGATATAGCAGTTTTGACCTAGTTATCTTTTTTCTGAATTTGTGTTTTGATCTTTCTATAGTAACTTTCTATAATCAGGTTCTTTTGTTGTTGTTGTTGTTGTTTGCTCATTTTCCCAGCCTATTTCTTGACTTTTAACTTTATGTTAAAGTTAGACTCTGCTCTTGGGATAGAAGGAGCACTTTCCGAAGCTTCAGATTTTTTGTGCAGCTGTTTTCAGTGCTAGTTCTGAGCGTCTGTAAGTTTTCAGTTCCCAAGATGATATAATATAAGGAGAGGTGTGTTTACTACTCTTCTGGCCTGTGCTCTGGTCTGTAAGTGACCACAAGTCACTGGAACCGTGAGGGGGGTTCCCCCATCCACTGTGGCTGCAAACTCTGGTGTACTAGTACCCCCCTCACCCTGGGACTGCTACCCAGGATTGTGACCCAGATCCACCTAAAGGCAATGCAATGAAGTCTTGCCCCCAGGGCCTGCAAAGAGACCCCAGTAATCTCCTTCTGACAAGTTTACTGTTTGTGGGCTGAGAGCTCCTGGAGCTACTGATGCCAATTCAATTGCCCCCAGGCCTGCTGCTGTCTTGCCTGGCATTGCTTGTACTGGACTTCACTCCACTCTCATCCCAGTGTGACAGGTCTTTCCTGCCAACCTTCTAAGTTGGAGAGCTAGAAAATTGCTTCACCCTATCTTTTTGTAGCTTCTGCCTCTCTAGAATTTGTTTTGAGGCATTATTTAAAGTTGCTTGGAAGGGGGTTGGGGAGAGTTAAGGCGAGCCCCTGCCTTTTCTCAGTCATCTTAACTCTGCCCCCATAATTTTCCCTTTCATGTATAATTCGGCATTGGCTAATATACCACTCAACTCCCCTTTCAATGGCTGCAGTTTGATAAAAAATTTTCTAAGGATTTTGCAGTGTCCATCCGTTTATGAATATTATTTTGAGTCTTTAATAGTTCTAGCAGTGATGTCTAGGTACCTTGGGAAATTAGTGCTTATTTTTAACCCAAAACAGTCCAGAAAAACAGGTGGAGTAAGCTGCCTAAAAGCCAGTTCAAGTAACTCTGATTAACAGCAACAAGTAAAGAAACTTTAACCTGTTCCTAAAACCAATATTGCCTATTTCAGATGTCACAAACAGATCATGCTAGAGGGTAAGGAAGATTTATTCCTGGTGACCTATGATGTCACGTAACCTTTTGGCATTTCCAGGGAGAGAAGGAATCAACAGAGATCTACTACTGTGCCTGGTGGCTTGACATTACGGGAATTTGCAGGAGCTCTTTAGATGAGATTGTTCAGCTCTGCCAAACGTCCATAACATCACTAGGCCCCAGGAATGGCCTTAGGTAAAACTGTGCATAAGGCAAAGTTTCAATTAAAATGATAGATTTTGAATACTGGAAAGGACCTTAGACATCATTTAGTCCATCAAACACCAATCAATCAATCAACAAGCATTGACTAAGTGCCTACTCTGTGCCTGCCTGCCTTCTGTCCTTCCTTCCTTCCTTCCTTCCTTCCTTCCTTCCTTCCTTCCTTCC
>NW_020954610.1:66148163-66174591 GCF_900497805.2 Vombatus ursinus
TCCTTCCTTCCTTCCTTCCTTCCTTCCTTCCTTCCTTCCTTCCTTCCTTCCTCTCCCTCCACTCCCTCCCCTACCTTCTCTCCATTCTCTCCCTCCTCTCCATCTGTCCACATAGGTAGTCATACTCTTACCCATGTGTGCTCTGCCCAAAGGGATATAAATTTTGATAAGTGAAATCTTGCAAGACATCTTGGGGTTTACAGGCTAGATCTCTTTTTTTTTTCTCTTCCCTACTTATTTATTCTATCATTTAAAAAAAAAAAAAAACAACTGGGACAATTAACTCTTTTGCCCCATGTAGTTTCATTTATGATTTCTTGAAATACAACATTGGAAACCCAGGCTTTGATAAAGACCATTGGGATTCAAATGGAACTATTTGATTATGCCTTAAACTCAAATCACTCAGGCTCTCACAACAAATATGTCCCAGCCCAAGCCTCACTTGGTCATTGTTTGGGTTTTGCAGGCTCAGGGTGAGTGTAAATAGCAATTGTTTCAGTTTTGGCTAGAAACCTTGACTAGGTAAAAGATGCCAGTTTTTTCCTCATTTCTTACCTAGCCTTAATCACTGTTGCCTCAGACAAACTGAGACCTGCCAAAGACCTTAGCTTAAAAAGGCCAACATTTCCCACTGCATCCAGAGCCATCTCCAGTCATCCTTTCTATATTTTGCCACTGGACCCAGATGGCTCCAGAAGAGAAAGTGAGGCTGGTGACTTTGCACAGCCCTGTCTCACTTAAATCCAATTCATTTGCATGTCAAGATATAATCTTCCTGATGTCATTGGTCATCTTCAAGAATTAAGGACAAAACAACAACAACAACAACAACAACAACTCTGTGCCACATAATCCCCTTCAATTTAAAGCAATCCATAACACCACTGCCTTACCTGATAGATGCTACATTCTGAACTTCTTCACTCAGTGGTATCTCCTTTCCCTATCCCTCAGAGCCCCAGGGGTCACAAGTCCTACTCCCAGTGCCAGCAAAGAGACTCCTGTGATTTCTTTCTGACCATTTGTCAGACCTCTTTACCATCTGTGGGCTGAGAGCTCTTCCTCTTCCTCATTATCAAAACCTATTCTCATATCCTTAATTCACACTAAGATAGTGATTGCCAACCTTTCAGAATATGAGGGCATTTTTTTAATTTCAAAAAATGTTAATCTCATCCACCACCCCCCTTCACCCCCATAAGAACAGTTGCTGTATTAGCAAACCAGAATATATATTGATTTTTAAAAATTGTGAATTTGGGAAAAGTTTTAAATGAATTTACATTTTATTAATAAATGCAACAGGGGTATGCTGGTAAATGTTTAACAGTCAGCTCTCTACAAAGCAGGACACATTTAAATTTTATCTGCATTATTAACTTTTTCTCCATCACTTTCTTAAGTCTAGACAATCAACAAAATAAGAAATCAAGCTCTGATTTGTAGCATTTACTAATTCTGGGAGTGAGTCTGTCTGAGCTGGCTCTAGTCCACCTCTGAACAAGTGATAATCGAATTTCAGTAACAAGAAAGAAATCTTGAAAAGATGCCTCTTCAGTCTATGCAGGGATTAGGCCACAATAGGCTGGGTAGGATGGATTACTAATATTTAGGTACATTGTTGCGAGTTTGAAGTTCCCTAAGGAAGCTGATCATGTCAGCGGGAATATGGACACAGAATCACAGAATCTGAGAACTGGAAGAGGCCTCAGTAGCCATCCAGCCCAACCCACACCCAGGATTCCCTACTCTACCCTACCCAACAAAGTGATCATCACTGCGCATGCCCTCAGATAAACGAGTTGGCAAACATCTCTGGTATACCAGCGATGATTGATACCCGTTCCAGTCTGTTCAAAGTATTAGAGTACTAAGGCAACAATTTGGGATACAGTATCTGAACACTGACAATTCACGCTTCCCATACGGATGTCTACAGAAAGATAAGCTCATGTTGATAGAGAACACATCTGGAGCATTAATTACTCTAACTCAACAAAATGTAGAAAATGTGGATTCTCCCCCAAGGACTGGTGTGTTCTCGTTGCCTGAGTGGGATGTGGGGTTATGCCCATGAAATAACACACAGAATACAGATCACTGCTCTGAGTCTTTTTCAGTAACATCCTGGAGGTCCTCTCCAGAATGGAAGACAATTAGAAATAATGGCTCATCAACGGCCTCATCATAGAGTCAAGAAGTCCAGAGTCCACCTCAGAGTCCAATCTCATCTGTGGTGGTGATACTGAGGAAGACTAGAGAGATCTGGAGGGTACACTGCTAGACATTAGACAAATAAGCCAAGGTGCACCACAACTCCATGCCACAAGTTCAGGAGGCCCTGGAATGTTGATTGAGCAATCAGTAGTTTTCAGTATTGGATTTCTGTAGTGGATAATACCAAAACCGCGTGGCAGAAGGTAAGAAGAAGACGGACTTCATCTGCCCAAAAGAATTATGCCATTTTGAGCATATGCTTCAACGATTCTAGAAGGCATCAGCCATGTTTCAACAGCTTATAGAGAAGTTGTAGGAGACACAAACTACCTGGAAGTTTTGGATGGGATGATCTCATTGTCTTTGGGAAAACCTTGGGAAAATATGAGGAAAGGGTAATCAAAGAATAAAGACAGGCTAGAAGTTGGGCTGAAATTGCTGATTGGAAAGTGCCAGTTTTAGAAAGACTCTGTCAAGAACATGGATTGTATAACATCCCAGCAGGGATTGAATTCTGATCCAGAGAAGAGAAAAGTAGTTGTGAGCTGGCCACATTCAAAGAACTTCTGTGAACTAAATACTTTTCTGAGACTTAGTGGCTATAATAAAAAATTTATGAAGTATGCTATCATTGTTTTTTTTTTAATTTTTTGAGTAATATTTTATTTTTTCCCCAATTACAAGTTTTAACATTCTTTTTTTTTTAATTTTGAGTTCCAAATTCTCTCCCTCTCTCCCCTCCCTCCCCACCCTGAGATATAGGTTATACATGTTATGCTATCATTGTCACCAATGACCTCCTCCTGCATATATGATTGGGAAAAACTAAAATCTGAAGGTCAAAAACAGTTAACTAGCTTTCACTCCTTCCTCAGCATTTGAGACCACTGATAAGAAATGTGAACAAGCTTTTAAAGATTTATCCAACTACCTTACTTTTGTACCAGTGTTGGCTTATTACAGCATCAAGAAAGCCCTTTGTTCTGCATTCTGATACTAGCCTAGAAGGCTTGGGAAGAATCTTGTACCAAAAAAAAAAAATGATCAACAGAAACCTATTGCATTTGCCAATAGAGGATTTATTTACAGTGAGATTTGGTATATAATACTCATAATAGAGTTCCTAGCTTTAAAGTGGGCTATATATATATATATATATATATATATATATATATGAAATTAAATTTAAAGTATGGATAGAACAATCCACTTACGCAACCAGGGATCAGAAAGCCTCTACAGTTATGAGACAAGTATTTCTATATATGTGGCTTCCCTTAGCAGGACCCACTCCAACCAAGGTAGAGACTTTGAAAGCAAAACATTTAAGAAGATGTTGGCTTTGACAAGAATATAGAAGGTAAGAGTCAGATCTTATTTACCACCCCTAGGAGATCCACAACACAACCATTTCAGTTGTGTACTGCTCAAACTATTGGGCACCTTAAGACCTGAGCAGACCTTTCTTTGTATCTCCTATGCTAAACACAATGCCTGATACATCGTAGTGCTTAGTAAATGTTTGTTAACTGACTGACTAAAGTTAGCATGTGACCTTTACAGTGACCTTTACATATGATGCTACCAAGAAAGATGCCACAGACTTTATACCATACTTGTCAATCTTTGAGCAAGAGCTACATTTTCCTAATGATGTGTACTTCAGAGTCTCAGAATGTGAAGACAGAGACTGACAACAAATATATCTCTGAGCTGTAAATGAAAAGAGGCTCATTCACCTAGTTATAGCATCACTCAGAAAAGCTTTGATATAATAAATGTTATGCTGATGATCAAGTTTATTGCCATCTTCAATAAGGCGATAGGGTTATTAAGACATCTTGGTGTTCCAGGGACAAACAAGACAGCAGACTGACCAAAAGCCTATCAAAAGCCATCCTAGAGCAAGTAGTTGAAAATCTGGGAAATTTACTAGTTTACAAGATAATCCTGGAGGTTAGGGACTTGCAAAGGCAATACATCACAACCACTGATTTACCTACTGGAAGGCGAGTTAGACTCCCTCATAAGCCAGAGGAAAGGCTTGAAAGACAATCAGCCAAGTGGACTCTAGGAAGAGACTCTGCAGAGAGACTCTTCAGAGCTGTATGATAGCTCAGAAAATGATGATTCGGATGAGAATGAAATTGGGTATTGCTTCTTATTATAGCGTTTGGGAAAACAACCACATCTATCCTGGTCTCCAGGGAGGACTACTAATATGAGGGACAATGGATTAAACTCAGAAGTAGCTCCATTCTTACCTAATACTCAAATTGGAAAGACACCAAGGGAACAGGGCAAACCCATCTTTCCAGGCACCAGTGATAGTCTACCCAATCCATCTTTAAACTCAAGGTTGGACCTCCATCTAGGTGACACGATAATGCTAACCAACAGCGTGGACCAGAAATAATCTCTTTCTTGCTTAATACTATAG
The DNA here is from genome assembly GCF_900497805.2 of Vombatus ursinus. Classification (NCBI taxonomy): domain Eukaryota; kingdom Metazoa; phylum Chordata; class Mammalia; order Diprotodontia; family Vombatidae; genus Vombatus; species Vombatus ursinus. The sequence goes on from NW_020954610.1 coordinate 66,152,824, forward strand.
TTTTGTGAAGAAATCTAGTGAACAAAGCCTAGGAAAAGCAATAGTCAGTCTGAGACAGCTACAAACTAAGATCAGTATTGCAGGGTAGTAAGGCTGATGGTAGCCTGAATTAGGCATAAACTCAATTTGTCACACAGTGAAACTATCTATTTGGTAGTGATCAAATACACACATGATAATTAGGGGAAATAGAAGTGGTTACCCGTATGATGCTGATTGTTACAGAACAAGTAACACGTGCTTTGGGTGTATGTATGGAAGTGAATGTTGAAAACTAAAAATAAATAATTTTATAAAAACAAAAAAGAATTTGTATAGAGAAACAGTAAGGTTTATTCCTGGAAAAAACATAATATCAAAGCTAGAAGGTTTTGCTTCTTATAGGTATACATAATAAAGGCAGAAATTCAGGCAAGCCGGTAAGGAAAAACAACCTTGCTTCCTTTAAGCACTTTTGGTTCTGGGTAAAATTCATTTCACATGCCAATCAAGAGAGGATTTTGGGAATTTCTAACCTTAAGCTGGATAGTTATCTGAAACAAAGGACTGTGATCTCTAGATGTAGGGGTTAAAAGAAAAGTGCTGAAATTAACCTGAGGATACTCTGTCTGGCTTTTGTTAGCTCACAACCTCTGACTCTGGCTCTGGCTCTAATGGCATAGCAGTTTGCCCATATTAAGGAAATGTTTCCTAGTCACTATATCTTTGTAGACTTGAGCTAAGATAGCAAACAAGTGGCTCTGAAGAAATGACACGGCCACTGCAGTGGTGAGCATGAGACCAGCTCAATACTCTTAACCCGGAGGCACATTGATAAGGCAGGAGACAGCAAGATGGCAGAAGCTCCGTTTATTAAGTGCTAGTAGCTTTCTTTTATATCCCTAGTAACACCTGATCAAAGCATGATCTCCACGTGATAGACAATCACCAAGTCTGCCGGACACCTGCAGCCCTCGTATCAGGGGTATGAGTAGGACTTTTCTCCCAATGAGAGGGGAGCCGAACCAACCATGGGAGCTGTGTGTCAGCAAAGGAGAGGTCTTGTGAGACTTCCTTGTTTTTGCCACGCAACAGGTTATGACCCTCAGCTTCTGCCAAGAGAAGCTAGAACTCCCATGGGAAAATTCTCCCAACAAAGAAACAAAACCCAGAATCTGGTAGTAGGAAACAATGCCCAGCAATAACCAGGAGATCAGTAAAGTAACACACTCAATGGAAAGCAGAGAAGAGGAAGAGAGCAACAAGGATGGGAAGCAGCAAAGACACAAGACAATGCAATCCCCAGGTATAAGTCCAATAGAAATGGCAACCAGAGAGAGGATCACTATGATATTACCAATAGACACTGTCAGCATTGCACCATCAGAGGCATGAATTTCTCCTCCATGTGTATGTCCTGGACACACATATTCTTTACTTATGTACTCCTCTGCATTATCCCTATGCACATCCCCTCTTCCCATTTGTGGGAAAGTATACCCCAAGAATGTCAGGGGAATTTGCCATTACCGACAGGCCTCAAACCTGTCTGTGAGTTAGGAGGATGTCTGCTCCAAGCAAGTAAAGACTTCCCCTGGCATAATGGAGCAGATGAGAATGCTTTGTTCTGCGGCTGAAGCAGGGGCTGTGGAACACTTAGAGAGCTTGGTCAGACATCTGCATCCACAGCATCCTGAGCCATTGCCGGTTATCTTGACTTCGTCCTGCCACTGGATTTCAATGACTCTGGAATTCTTGTACCTTTTTGATGCCTGGCTTTGTTTACCTTAAATATGTCCTGGTAAAAATTCCTTCATAAACCTCCAATTTGCCAATGATTTTGTCCAAGGAAAAGAATTTGTCCTTCACCTTCCTATAACCTGGTTAGTTAAAAATATTGGGGCAGGGGGTAGAAACAGCTAGATGGATAGAGCACTGGCCATGGAGTCAGGAGGATCTGAGTTCAAATCCGGCCTCAGGCACTTACTATCTGTGTGACCCTCGGCAAGTCACTTAACCCTGATTGCATACACACACACACACACACACACACGTATGTGAACGTCAGTATCCTATTCACACTAATGAATGATGGTGGTAATAAATAACCAGCTGCCAGAGAATAAGAATCTCAGAGTAGAAACTATATCCACTCCTTAAAAATTCAGTAGGTTTAAAAAAATATTTTAGGGGGCAGCTAGGTGGCATAGTGGATAGAGCACCAACTCTGCAGTCAGGAGTTCAAATCCAGCCTCAGACACTTGACACTTACTAGCTGTGTGACCCTGGGCAATTAATCCCATTGCCTAACCTCCAAAAAATTATTTTAGAAAATGGAATAAAAACATGAAAAAATACTTTGATAGTATCACAATATGAGGATGTATGAAATTATTTTTTTCTCAATCAGAAGCATATTAATAATAAAAGGGACTAAAAGAAAATAGAAAACTAGCAAAGGAAAGTAAACCAAAGTCTTTGCAGCACTAACTAGTCAATCAGTCAATAACCAAACTAATCAACCAATATCTGAGTCCTTCAACAAAGCAGCACCTCTTTCTTCAGTAGTTCCGAGAATCAAGGATTTGGAGTTGGAAGGCATCTTAAGTCCTTAACTTTAAATCTGGTCTAACTCCTTTTTATAGATAAGGAAAATTGAGATCAACTCAGAGAGGTCAAATGACTTATACAAGGTCACACAGTTATTAAGTGACAGAAGCAGGATTTGAATCCAGGTCCTCTGACTTCAATCCATTGCTCTTTGCACCATACCACACTGCCTCTCCTCCTCTGGTTAGAACATCTGCAGGAGTTGCCCACAAAACAGTCCCTGACAATAGGGCATCCAGCTGCCACCTGAAGATCTCCAGTGATGAGATACAAGAACAACAGATCCAAAGCCGGAGTGTCTGCACAGAATCAGGCAAACATAATGGAGGGTGACCTCAAAAATATCTGTCTCTCAAAAACCATCATTCTGAGTGAGGGGGTATGCTTTTATGAGAAGGCTGAGAGAGGAAGAGGAAGTTGGGGGGAAAGAGATGGAGCTTGGGGGAGGGGGGGAGAGAGAGAAAGAGAGAGACAGAGACAGAGATAGGGAGAGACAGAGACAGGGAGAGGGAGAGAGAGACAGAGACAGAGAGACAGAGACAGAGATAGGGAGAGACAGAGATACAGAGAGAGAGAGAGAGAGAATCCCTCTGGGACTATGGACTTTGGTTTACAAAATTCTGCATGGAATATTCCCTCACACCAGTATGACTTTAAGGTAGCCATCTCAAAGCTATCATAATTATTATGAGCATATTTTCGAAAGGTGGGAATCAAGATTCTAACTTATGAGGCCCTAAGAAGAATAAGGGAAAAGACATTTCCAAAGGATTCATGATGGGAATGCTATCCACATCAGAGAAATAACTGATGGAGTCAGAATGCAGATCAAAGCATACTATTTTTCACTTTATTTTTTTATGGGGTTTTTTTTCTTTTGGTCTGTTTTTCTCTTGCAATATGACTGATGTAGAAATATGTTTTACATGATTGCACATATATAACCTATATCCAATTGCTTACCACCTTAGGGAGGGAAGAGTGGAAGAAGGGTTAGAGGGAGAAAAATTTGGAACTCAAAAAGTTTTTCAAAATGAACATTAAAAATTGTCTTTACCTGTAATTGGAAAAAATAAAATATCAAAGAAGAAGAAGAAGGAGAAGGAGAAGGAGAAGAAGGAGGAGGAGGAGGAGGAGGAGGAGGAGAAGAAGGAGAGAAGATGGGAAAATCAGTTGCATCCTGCACATAATCCAATTGTTGCTTAGGTTTTTTTTTGTTTTTTGTTTTTGTTTTTGTTTTTTTGTTTCCTGTTGATGTTGAGGGGGGACAAAATGAAAAGGGAACTCGTTGAATTTAAAATATTTATAGTCTCAGATTTCTCAGGCCTCCTTAGTCTTAGTGCCTTCCCCCAAAATTATTCCCAATTTATCCTGTATATATCTTGTCTGAACATAGTTGTTCACTTGTTATCTCCCCCATTAGACTTTGAGCTCCTTGAGGGCAGGGACCTATTTATTGATTTATTTATTTAGCCTTTCTTTGTATGTTCAGCTCTTAGCAAAGTGCCTGGCATATAGCAGGCAGTTAATAAATGCTAGTTGATTAACAGCTAATCATAGGACCCAGGAATAAGAGATAGAAGGGATCTTTGAAGTGATAGAATGGATTATAGATCAAGAACTGGAACGAACCTTAGAAGTCATTTAATCCAACCCCTTCATTTTACAGATGTGTAAACTGAAGCTTAGAGAAGTTAAGTGACTTGCCTAAGGTCATACTTGTGTTTGAGGTAAGATTTGAACCCAGGTCCTTAACTTCAAATCCTGCATCCTTTCCATTGTACCACAGGTCATCATGCTCCACCCTCATTTTTATAGAGGAGGAAACTTAACGCCCAGAGAAGTTAAGGGACTGGCCCAAGGTCTCACAAGAGAAAGCAGCAGTGATAGAATTTGAATGCAGGCTCTCAACTCCAAATTCAAGACTTTCTCTCCTACTCCCCACGGACTAAGCATCTCCTTATGCCTATCTATATCTATCTCCCTGAGTCTACTTCTCTTTGCAGCTCAGAAACAGAGGACTAAAACAAGCAGACATTTTAATATAAAAGAACATGGAGAAAGGGCCAGAATTCAACATAGGAATAGAATAGTAAGACACTTCTTTAAAAGTGTGCTTCTCTTCCTTACTACTTCTACTCGATAAGTTTTTTTTAAAATAATTTAAGAAATAGAATGAAAATATATAAATAAACACTGTGATAGCATCATAATATCAGAATTATGAGGCCATTGTTTCTTAACCAGGAGCACATTAGTAAAAAACAACAACAACAGTAAAAGTGACTAGACTAAAAGAAAAAAAAAACCTGGCAGGGGAGAGTAAACCAAGTTCCTTGAAGCTTTAACTGAGCTAATCAACATTTGAGCCCCTCAACAAAGCTGGGCCTAGTTCTTCAGAAATTTCCATCCTACCTCCAGCCAAAGAATGAAATGATTCTCCTCTTGAGTTGAAGTATAGTGTAACAGTCTCTCTCTCTATCTCTCTCTCTCTCTCTCTCTCTCTTTTTAAAAAAAAATCTGATCATCAGGCCTTGAAAAAAAAGAGGAAATTAAATTTACTGGTCTCAGAATTAAATTTCTGACCTAGGGAACTTGGGTCACAGTTTATTAAAATGATACCTATGCCCAATTGATAAATGGTCAAAGGATATGAACAGGCAGTTTTCAGATGAAGAAATTAAAGCTATCTATAGTCAAATGAAAAAATGCTCTAAATCACTATTGATTATAGAAATGCAAATCAAAAAATTCTGAGGTACCACATCTACCACATCTATTCAAATATAGGTACCAACCTATCAGATTGGCTAACATGACAAAACAGGAAAATGATAAATGCTGGAAAAGATGTGGGAAAATTAGAACACTAATACATTGTTGGTAGAGTTCTGTAATGCTCCAACCATTCTGGAGAGCAATTTGGAACTATTCACAAAAGGCTATAAAACTGTGCATACCCTTTGATCCAACAATAGCACTTCTAGGGCTGTATAAAAGAGATCCTACAAATGGGAAAAGAGATACAGGTACAAAAATATTCATAGCAGCTCCTTTTGTGGTGGCAAAGAATTGGGAATTGAGGAGATGCCCATCAGTTGGGAATGGCTGAACAAGTGGTAGTATATGAATGTAATGGAATACTATTGTGCTATAAGAAATGATGAGCAGGCAGACTTCAGAAAAACCTGGAAAGTCTTATATGAACTGATGCTGAGTGAAGTGAACAGAACCAGGAGAACACTGTGCACAGTAACAGCCACATTATGTGATGACTAACTTTGATAGACTTATCTCTTCTTAGCAATGCAAGGATCTAAGACAACTCCAAAAGACTCATGATGGAAAATGCTGTTCACATCCAGAAAAAGAACTATAGAGTCTGAATGCAGATGGAAGCATATTATTTACTCTCTCTCTCTCTTTTTGTTTCTTCTTTCTTGTGGTTTCTCCCATTGGTTCTAATTCTTCTTTACAACATGACTAATGTGAAAATAGGTTTAATATGAATATATATGTTGAGCCTATATCAATTTACACACTGTCTTGGGGTGGGGAGAGAGGAGAGATGGGGAGAAAATTTGGAACTCAAAATCTTATGGAAGTGAATGTTGAAAACTAAAAAAAATCATTTTTTAAAAAAATTATACCTATTGTAAGGGACAAGGTATCATGTTCCCACAATTTAAGATAACCTTTGATATCTTACAACATCAGCAAAGAATTTGGTAATAACAAGTTACATTGTTTTAACAAGCTTGCAAAACCTTGAAACGGCAAACCAATGAGAAGGGCCCTAATCTTTTTATAGATCTCAAAGTTCCAGAGGGCAGAGCCGGTTTTAACTAGCCCTAAGTAGGACAAAGGACAAGTGTTTTTGGATGACGAGGGATGGGGGACACATGTCAAGGAGACATGAGATGGGTGGATGTGTAAGATTGTAACCTGGAAAGGAATGGACCAATCCGGGCCTGGAAGGGAGGAGTCATGGCATTCTAACAGTATAAAACGTTTTCTCACTTCTGTAATCAGTGCAATCTCTTCCGAGAGGTTTTGCCCAGTTCTCTCGCAAGAACCATAATAAACGGTTCTTTTCTCACTCCGAGCTTAGTTTCGTTTTTAACTAGAGGGCTTTATTTCTCTAAGGCCTTATTTCTAACACTATGAAATGGCAGGTATCATCTCCTCATCCTTGTGCTCCAATGAAGGTTATGGAAAACAAGGCTAAGTTCTACAATGAATGTTCTTTTCATTGCATTTAAGTCTATTCTGGACCACACAGCTCTGCACACAGTAGGTGCTCAATAAATGTGTGCTACTGATTATGAAGAATGAAAAAAAGCTAATATGTCCAGCCTACTTACATAATGGCCAATATTTATATAATACATTTCTTGGACTGTTATCCTGTCAACATAGTTTAATGCCAAGAAAGAAAGAGGTCAGGTGTCAACAAATGGCATCTCCTGTGATTTTAACAGTGTACTAATACTTTGCCACTGCAAGGGAATTTTCCCATTTAGGCATCGAAAATCCCCCAGGGAGATTCCCATCAATAGCAGTTGTGAGTGTGTCTTTGTGTATAAATTGAAACCCCAGGAGATTTTAAAGAAAGGAAGTCTCATGGCAAAGGCTATAAACCCTGCCATGCATAGAAGTAACAAAGCAAATCTTTCCTACCTGACACATTAGCCAGCTGTCCAAATGAAAAATCTATATGTGTCTTTTTTGTTAGTGCAATCACCCACCTTATGCTATCTTTTTTATTCTTTCTTCATTTTTTTAGATCCAGAGCTATGATTTCATCAGTAAGAACTCTGGGTATAAAAAGTTCATCTATCAATTCAGATCAATGACTCCTCTGTAACTTATGGTCTCACAGTGTTCCCTGGGGAACATTGAGTGATTAAGTCACTTGCTCATGATCACATAGCTAATATGTCAAAGGCCTCAGTTTCCTCATCAAATTAGGAGGTTGGACTCAATACTCTCTAAGGTTCTTTCCAGCTGTGAATCTATGATCCTGTACAACCGCTATGTCCTCTGACATAAATGCCCAACAAGGGTCCAACCAACATGCCCTTTCTAATATCACGAAGACACCAATGGAACACTGGGGCTACCAGCAGATCCTTTACTTTCACATGGCCAGTCAGTCCTCTTTTCTAGTTGTACACCTCTCTGAGGACATCCTTTAGTCTTGGTCTCCACTGTAATTCCTACTTTGTAATTTTGTCATATTTTGCAATGTTTATGATGTATTGGACTTACAGATCTGGTGAGGCTAAACACTCATGCATTTTAAGTAATTTTCTGTCCCAAACTTTGAGAAAATTATTTGCTTCCATAATTGAGGTGTCCAACAACAAAAGGAAATCAGGAGTAAAACACAAACAAACAAACAAAAAAAAGCAGATTTTCTTCTAATTACTCTCCTAAGACCAGTCTTCCAGAACCTCAAGTGTCCAGAATGACCCCAGACTTGGAAGCAGGGATCTCCATAGCACCATCCACACAAAATGAAGCTTTTCTTTGGGTATGAAGGAGTAACAGCACAGGCAGAAGAGGACAGCAAATTACGACATGCACTATAATTGGCTGGTTGACTAACTATTAAACCTTAATTGCTTGGTGATGTCTATATAACTCAGAGTCCCCCAGTGTTCTAAGCTCACATAGATTAAATAAGATTTGAGGGAATGACCCCGAGGTGATCACATTTTTTACGTTGGTTCATAGCCAACCTGACAGGACTCTAAGAAAGTTTATTATCGTAACTAATAATTGGCTCACACCTAAATTTCCCCAAGATGTGTGTAACATGAGCCCAGCTCCCATAAAATTACTCAGTATAACAATGCATATAAATAGGAAATTATTTATTTCAGTCAATTAGTCCATCAACAACCAACCAATCAACACTGTGCCCAAAGGATGAAACAATTCCTATTCTCAAGGAACTTAGATTCACACAACAGAAAATACAAGACACAGAGACACCAAAATGCACAAAGCATTTAAATAGTTCATCTGCTCTACCCAGAAGGGAACTGAACTTCGGGTCTTTGTTGGGCAACCTTTTCACATTCCAGTGAATCTATCTTTCCTCCAGAGTCCTACACAATTACTTCCCAAGACCTGAAGTTCCACTCTGTGAGTTAGACTCCTCATAGAAGGTAAACATACTTTGGAAGTTGCCAAACAACTATACTATCTGGAGAATTCATAGTAAGAGCAGGGGACAGCAAGGTCCAGATTTCTTGCCTCTATCTAATTTCAATTCATCAGTTGCAGGAGCCATATTAACAATCTTCTTCCTTCTCCAAGAAGCATCACTGTTCAGAAAACCTACTTTTTCTATTTAAGGCCACTACCCAAATGCTCAAACTTAGGAACTCTGGAACTTGGAGTCACCCACAAGGCAACTCCAAGGCTGGATTCCCCACCATGGGCTGACACATATCTGCTTCTTTCATGTTTTTACATGAAATATTTTAGTACCCTGGATACCCATATTTCTTGAACTGGGAAAGTCCATTCTCAGGATCTCTTTTCAGGCTGTGTTCAAGCACATCCAATTCCCATATGCTTCTGCTCCAAGATAGCCATTTCAGGTCATAGAGGGAAAGCAAAAGACACCCAGAAAAAGAGAACTAGCTCTTTTGTAGGCCAAGGAGAGTGCTGGCTCCTCTGAGTCTGCCCTACTGAGTCATAACCAAGTAATCATCTTGGAAGCAATCCAGGTCACTGGTCACTGAGCAAGGAACCAATGAGCATGCCCACACTTTCTCAGGTGATATGCCTCAGATGCCTCCAAATAAAGGCACATGCCTAATAATCTCATTAAGGTGGCTGAGGAATTAAACAAATTGATCAAGAACTCCTTTGATCAGAGATTCCTTATGCCTGTAAAAGGTCATCTTTCTACATTGGAAGATCAAGAAATATAATAGAAGAAAAAGGAGAGAAGAAAGACAAAAAAAAAATACCTGGAAGATGAGAGAAGAGAGGTTAAATAAAGTCAGTAGCAACACAGAAAGAGACATACATTTTTGGACATGGCCAACTTGGGAATTTGTTATGCTGGATTATGCATATTCATTATGAAGATTTTATTTTGTTGTTGTTTGTTAATTGTTTAATGGGGGTGGGAACTTCGGGAGGAAGAAATAACTGCTTTTAAAAATAAATAAATAAAATTTCAAATCAGTGGCAACAGCAGGAGCAATGACAATTTTAAGCATCAATTGTGCACCAAGAAATAGACATTGGCAGTAAAGAAAAAGAAACCAGGAGCAAAGAGAAAGACTAGCTCTTCAATCTGGGAGGCTCACCTGCCTTCTCTTGGACTAGTCAATGCTAGCCTTTGAAGACAGAGGCATAGAACAACCCTACTGTGTGTGTCAGTTAACTAGAGACAGGGTAGTTGATTAGATGGAGTAAATAGCCATTTCTTAGTTAGCTATAAGAGCAAGTAAGAGATGAGAAGAATGGATCCAGTCCATTGTGCAAACCTGACAGATAATTAATAACAAATATTTATTAAACACCCCTGTGCTAGGCACTGAGATAACAATGGCACATCCACCTCCTAGTTCCTGCCCTCAAGAAAGTTACATTCTCCTGGAGGGAGATACAACATGTACACATATTTAGCAAATACAGAATAAAATGTAAGCTCTTTAAGGGCAGAGACTTTCAACTTTTTTCTTTGTAGCCCTACTTCAAGAACATAGTAGGTATTTTGGAATTGCTGGGTTAAATTTATTATGTATTTTAAAAATGTGAGAATTATGGTTTCATATACGATTTGCCAAGGTCTCTTCTAGCTCTAAAATCTATGATCTATGATCCTCTCTTTCTTGTTCTTTGTATATAAAAATTATCATATTTGTTGATGTTTGTGAAGTTCATAATTTTTAAAAGAAAAAAAAGAGCAAAGAGCAGAATAAGGACCAGAGGAGGACCCTGACAAGCAGAGCAGTATTGGAATCATTGTGTTCAATTTAATATATAGCTTCACTTTGAAAAGAATATGTACATAATGGAGCTTCACAATGTAATACAAATTCCTTTTTTTTTCTGTTCTTCTTTGTATGTGGAAATGTGGATGTTTGCTGATGTTTGCCAAATTCATAATAAAAGAAAATGGAGAAAAAAAGAACATAGTAGGTATTTCATAAATGCTTGCTTGCTTGATTGTGTAATTTGAGGATGGAAAGAACACAAACTTTGAGGATAAGAGAAAGCTTCAAAGATGGTGGGACATAAGCTAAGACACCATTCTGGGCAAGACATATATGAGCAAGGGCATGCTGGAGCCAGCTCAAAGAGGATTCTGAAACTGTTAAATTTTCAGTGTGACCATTTATACCTCAGAAATCAACAAACCTACAAATCACCGCTTAGTTTATTTTTTTGTTGATTGTGTGGACTTAAAAAAGTGCTACAGGAAATGTCAATAATGCAGATTAAATTTAAAAGTGTGGCCTGGGGAGAAACAGTAGTTAAACATTTATCAGCACATATGAGAAAAATATATCAGCATAGGGGGAGTCATGATGGGTCAAGCTATAACAAAGGAGCATAGCTAGACAGAATAGCTTAAATAAAGTTAATATTCCTCATTTAAGATGGGGAGGGGAAGGTATGAATAGTTCTAGTTATCTTACCTTGGTTATTTTTAAACTTGTATAATCTCTTTTATCTTGTTAAAAAAAATAAGAAAGAAAGAAAGAAAGAAAGAGAGAGAAAGAGAGAGAGAAGAAAGAAAGAAAGAAAGAAAGAAAGAAAGAAAGAAAGAAAGAAAGGAAGGAAGGAAGGAAGGAAGGAAGGAAGGAAGGAAGGAAGGAAGAAAATGTTCTAGTTGGTCGGCAGTCTACAAAAAAAAAATCCACTTTAGTTGTCTTATAAGTAAAGAGTAGAAGAAAAAGAAGATTAAATGTCAGACCAGGGCATCTACTTATGGTGGCAGCTGCAGACGGGGAAAGGCAATTAGGGCTGAATATACAACATTTCTAAACCTAGGGAACCAAGCCAACTCAAGAGCCAAGTCAGTCCAGGAAGGGGCATGTCTCATGTTGCTATTCAATGATCAAGGACATTTAGAAAGTACTGCAATGTAGAAAGCTCTGAGGCCACAGGCAAGTGTCCTTATTTCAACTCCAAACAGAGGAGTTTAGGAACATAGGATTTGGAGCTGGAAAGAACCTTAGAAGACATCTAATCCAACTCCCTCACTTGCACATCAGGAAAATGAGGCCCAGAGAAGTCACACAAGGGAGCAAGTAGACCCTATGAAGCTGAGGAGATTGAGATTGAGCCTAAGGCTCAGATTTTTATCCTTCAGAGCCTCCCTCTCCTTTCACTCTTTCACCACTGTGCAGTTAAGCCTCCTGAAAGAGCCTTTCTTAGGGCCAGTTCCACGTGGTATACAGGGTATTCCAAAAATCTTCATGTAGTTTTAGCTTTAATCACTATTATCAAAATAGCTATTACTTTAAAACTATTAATAGATTTAATAGTTTAAAATTATACTAAGGTTTTTGAGACACCCTGTATATTTCCTTTCACCTTTCTACCTCCCCTCTCATCCTTTTTCAATCTTGTATAGCAATCTTTCAATACTTAGAGGTACTATGGAGGTGTATGGGGAGGTCTAGCCCCTCTGGTGTGAGGGCTTGCCAAGCCCTTTTCAGGGCTGCTCATCCACCTTTGGTGTCCATCTGCCGACAACCCATCTCTCACCTGTGGCTCCAAGAAGCTGTAGCATACACAGAAGCCACACCTCAGCAAGCCAGGTTGAGGGTCACTATAGGACTCAAGGCCAGCTGTGCATTAGGGCGTGTCTACTCCAAGCATATGAAGACTTTCCCTGGCAGAATGGATGGATGAAAACAATTTGCTCCAATGGCCATGAAGGTGGCTGATGCAGGTACTGTGGAGCGTTAAGACCTTGGTCAGGCATCGAAGCCACCAATGTCACCACTGCATCCCAGGCTATCACCAGTCATTGTAACTTCTGTCTTGCCACTGGACTTCAATGACTCAGGAAGAGAGAGCAAAGCTGATGACTTTGTGCAACTCAGCTTCATTTAAATCCAATTGACACACAAGCCAAGATATCCCCCTGTAAAGTCATTGGTCCTCTCCGAAAATGAAGGACAAACAACAGGTACTATGACAGAAAGTATGAGGAATTCATCTGTGTTTTGTGCATTCCAAGCTACAGACTAAAGCTAGACTCACCTCCATCTTTTTCTTTTTTTGACAAAATCTGTGATTTCATTCATAAGGAGCTCCCCATTAAGAAGGCAGAGTGGTACTTTAGATCACCAGCTCTAGAATAAGAGGACCTTGGTTCAAATCTTGCCTCTGACAATTATACTCTTGTAACCTTGGACAAGTCACTTAACCTCTTTAGGCCTCCATTTCCTCATCTGTAAAACAAGGTCTTCATAGAGCTAGAGGTAGAAAGGATTCAGAGACCATCTAGTCCATCTCCCCTCATTTTACAAAATAAGAAACTGAGATCCAGGGAGTTTAAGTGACTTGCCAAAGGTCATGCAGCTAATAAGTGTCAAATAATCAGTTAAGAAGTATTGATTAAGTACTTGTTATATGCCAGGTACTGTATTAGGTGTTAGGGGTACAAGTACAAAGAATGAAATAATCCCTACTAGCACAGTCTCCATTCTAACGGAGGAGACAAATACACACGGTATAAATGTAAAGCTAACCAATACAAATTCATACAAAGGAAACAAACACATATGGTATAAATGTAAAGCTAACCAATACAAATATATACAAAGGGGGACCGATACAAAGAGAGGGAATTAAACATTGGGGGAATCAGGAAAAGCTTCACACGGGGGGGGGGGTTACTTGACGCGTGTCACAGTAAGAGAGGCAATCATTGAGGAAAAGGTAAGGAGACGGTGCATTCTGGGCAAGAAGGGCAGGAAAAGGCGGTGTCGCAGGTGAAGAAGAGAGAAGGCCAGTTTGACCGGATGCAGTCGGCTACGAGGGGAATGATGTCCAAAGAAGCTGGAAAGGTGTGTCAGGGCCAGGTTGTGTAGGGCTTTAAAACCTAAACAAGAGATTACATTATGCCAGGCCTGGTTGAGCAGTGGAGTCATGAGGTCAGATACATATTTAAGGAAAATTACTTTGGCAGCAGTGTATAGAATGGACTGGAACAGTGAAGGGCTTGAGTGAGAGACACCAATCAGAAGGCTGTGGAAATAATCTAGCTGAGAGGTGATGAGGGCCTGAACTAAGGCGGTAGTTCAGTGAACATCGCATCAGTCTTTGAAGCCACGTCCTCTGACTCTGGTTCCAGCATCCAGTTCCACTGTACCAAGTTGGACTAGATAACCTCTAAGGTCTTTTCTAGTTAGATTTATGAATTATAAAATCCCCTTTACCAATGCTAATTGGCAACTTCTATAATTTATGGTCTTGGAAGATTGCCTGGGACACTTAAAGGTCAAGTAATTTGCTGGGAATCACATAGCCAAGATATATCAGAGGTAAGACTTAAACCCAGGTTTTTGTCTTTTTTTGTCTTTGAGATGGACTCTTGATCCACTCTGCCCCATCTTCTCTCAGACATTCAATTCATTCATTCAAAAAATATTTTTTAATGGCTGCTGGGGCAGCTAGGTGGCACAGTGGATAGTGCACCAACCCCAGAGTCAGGAAGACCTGATCTGGACTCAGATGCTCACTAGCTATGTGACCCTGGGCAAGTCACTTAACCCTGATTGCCTCCTCAAAAAAAGATTTTTAGTGGCTGTTAATAATTCAAATGAGATCAAATGAGATAATAGTTGTAAAGCACTTAGCATAGTGCCTGTCCCATGCTGTTGTTGTTCAGTCATTTTTCAGTTCTGTCCAACTCTTTATGACCCCATTTGGGGTTTTCTTGGCGGGGATACTGGCGTGGTTTGCCATTTCCTTCTCCAGCTCATTTTACAGATGAAGAAACTGAGGCAAACAGGGTGAAGTGACTTGCTCAGGGTCATACAGCTAATAAGTGTCTGAGGTCAGATTTAAACTCAGGAAGATGAGTCTTCTTGACTCCAGGTCGGCACTCTATCTGCTTAATAAACACTTGTTTCCATACCTTGTTCCCTACCAAGTGCAAATAACTATGATAGGTATTTCTTTCTTTTCAGTGGGTGTGGAGGGAGGTGAGAGGGAGAAAAAAAATTCTTGATAATTGAAAAATTAAATTAAATTTAAATTTTAAAAAGGTGAATATGACATAATACATTTTGGAGGTAGCATAGCAGAGTAGATAATGAAATGATCTCAGAGGCAGAAAGACTTGGGTTCAAATCCAGCTTCTGACATAGTAGTTGTATGACCCTGGGCAAGTCACCTAACCTCTCAATGTTCTAAACCACTCTGTCAGACTGTAAGTTGCAAGGAAGACCCTGCCCTGTGTCAGTAAGAGGAGTTTCCACATCTAGGAATTCCATAAAATCACAAGTCTAATCCCTAATCCTACATGCCCTTAAAAATATCTAATTTGATAGAAAACTTTTCTGAGCTTCAAGTAAGTTTATGCTTAAAATGACCTGACTCTAAGAAAATGGATCTGTAATGGTTTTGTATAAAAGGAATTTAAAGTCTTAGAATTTAAGCAATTCTTCTGAAATAAATTTGGAGTGACATAATTATAAATAAATTGGAAAGAGACAGATTGAATGTCTCAGAATATGAGTACAGATTTGAAAATTAAGCAATAAAAGCTTTTGGTTAAATTTGTTCTGAATTTTTCCAGACATAAAATAATTGAAATGCTCAAGCTACTGAAAAAGCCTAAAACAGCAAAAGTTGATGTTTCCTGACCTTACATGGAAAAGGTAGAGAAGTTAACAAGCCCTCTCCCGAAAAGTTGGGCCACTTGTTCAGCCCACTTCTGATTTCCCAGGTTACAGCAACATATCCTTTGAACACACGGAAGAGAGAAAGAAATTCTTTCATGTCATAATGGAGAAACAAAAAGAATTCTTCCAGTCCCACATAAACCTGTTAGAGACTTGGACTGAACATAACCAGGCTGATTTTCACATCAAAAACATTCCTAAAAAGTGTGAGTGAAGGTAGCATTTATGTACTACTAATAATTCACATTAGGTAACTGCTTTATGGTTACCAGCTTCTTTATATATACATATACACACATATAGGTATGTAGTCACACACTCGATATATTTATGCAGATACACAGATATGCAAGAGAACAATCTTGCAGAAAATGAAAATCTCAAAACAGACCAGGCCCAGATGGCTAGAGACACCAAGTAAATTGTATAAAATTTGATTTGAAATACTTATTTTACCAAGTTTTATAAAAATATAGAAATAACAGCTAGCACTTGTGAACTATTTTAAGGTTTGTAAATTATTTTGCAGATATGATTTTATTTGAGCATCACAACAGATAGGTGTTATTATTATCCCCATTGTAACAGTTGAGGAAACTAAAGCAGATAGAAGTTAAGTGACTTGCCCAAGCAAGTGTCTGAGGTGACATTTTAACTCAAGCCTTCCTGACTCCAAGTCCAGGACTCTATTTACTTCATCACCCACCTCCCTCATATATATCATATGTAACATATATGGAATATATGTATGTATGCATGTTGTGTAATGGGGGTTGGAGGACTGACCATTCGGGGCCTTTTCTAGTTCTCGTGCCAAAGAAAAGAAGACACAAACAAGGGGTGGGCCCATCTGAGGCACAGGCTTGCCTGGGAGGCCATGAATTCATGGCAGCCAGGCAGGAAGAAGGACATCTTACAAAAGGTCAGAGTGGAAAGGTAGATTAGGGTCAGGTTGTATAGGACTTTAAAAGCTAAACTTATACCTCTGGTCACCAAGGAAGAAAAAAAGGGGATTTGGCCTGGTGATGTCTTCAGTATATACATTCAATTTTAGCTCAGTTGCTAATTAAAAGGCTTTATGTCATTATACAATAAGCTAACAGAAAACACTCACAAAATACCTTCTCACACTCTGAAGTAGAAAACAGGGCCCTCCATTCCATTTTTCTGGTAGCAAGTTTCCTAGCATTCATGTGGGTTGCCACTAGCAGAAAGTACCTATGTATACTTGAGGGTCTGGGCCCCCGTTGGCTAGTCTTCTATTACATACAGCTCTCTGAGATAAGTTAGTGTATTACTTCCAATGATCTTTGATTAAGAAAGAAGAAAGAGAACTATATATACAAAAATATTTATAGTGGCTCTTTTCATGGAATATGAACTTGCATATATAATATATAAATTTAAAGAAAAGTTATTGTGCCATAAGAAATGATGAAATGGACAGTTTTGGAGGAAACCAGAAAGTTTCCAAAGAATCAATGCAGAGAGAAGTGAGCAGAACCAGAACGATTTACAAATGATAATAACATTACAGAAAATAATTGAAAGACTTTAGAACTCTGGTCAACACAATGATGAACCGCAAGTCCAAAAGAATGAAGATGAAAAACATTACTCACCTACCGCTAGAAAGGTGATGATTTTAAAAGACAAAATTTTTGGACATGACCAATGTCGAGATTTATTTTGCCAGATGTGTTGAGCTATGTGTTGAGGTTATTTTTCTGGCGGGTTTTTGTTTTTTTGTTTTGTTTTGTTCAATAGTTGGGGGAGGTGCGAGATAGTGGGAGCTACAGATTAATAAAACATTTTTAAAAGGTATTTGATTTCATTAGTGTGGGTGCTCCCTCAACCAAAGCCAATCTCAACCCCTTCATACCTCTATATATCCACAATTATACAAAAGAATAAACTGCAGTAATTATTATGCAACAGTTCTTCATGGAATAATATGCCAAAAAAATTTTGAGCTGCTGGACAAACTTCTGGTGATAAAGTGACCCACATTTACCTGGATTGATCCTCGGGTGAAAGATATATGTGCAGTCCATTCCTGGTTCCATATTCAAAATCTTTCCAGAATGATGGGACCTGCTAGAGCTACTATCCATGGGCATAGCCTTTGAGAATGTTGAGTCACTTCCACACGATGAAGAAATACTTCTGTAGGACTCGAGTGGAGATGGGTAAGTGCTTCCATTTTATAGATGAGGAGGAAGTGGCTTGGCCAAGATTACACTCCTAGTAAGCTAGAGAGAACTCAAATCTTCCAACTCCAAGTCCAGTGATCTCTACACTCTATCATGCTGCATCCTATACATTAAAAATAATATTTTTTCATTAGTTTCTATTATAATTCTAGAAATATTTTCCCAACATTTAATATAAATCTCCTTTGAGGAATCTAATAATCACTTCAAGAAACATAAGTTTACTTATCTCACAGAACTCCAGCTTGTGTGTGTGTGTGTGTGTGTGTGTGTGTGTGTGTAGACTTTAGCACTCTAATCAACACAATGATGAACCACAAGTGCAAAAGAATGAAGATGAAACACATCACTCACCTCCTGCCAGAGAGGTGATAATCTTAAAAGGCAGAATTTTTGGACATAACCAACGTGGGGATTTATTCTGCAAGATAATGTATCTATATATTGAGATTATTTTTCTGGTGGGTTTTTGTTTTTAGTTTTGTTCAATAGCTGGGGAAAGTGGGAGATAATGGGAGGTAGAGAGGTTGACCATGAAAGATTTTGTCATTCAAAGCCACTGACACTTTCAGAACTATTTCCATTATCTGTCTTATTTAAATATCCTAGTGACAACTAGGTGTCAAAAATGATAAAAGCATTGGACCTTGAACCAGGAAGACCTGAGTTCAAATTTGCCCTCAGACATTTACTATGTGATCCTGGGCAAGTCACTTAATCACTGTCTGACTCAGTTTCCTCATCTGTAAAATGGGGATAATAATAACAACCCCCTCTCAAGGTTGTTGTGAGGATCAAATAAAAGACTATTTGTAAAGTGCTCTGCAAACCTTAAAGCACTAAACAAATGCTGAGGCAGCCAAGTGGTTTAGTGGATGGAGTGCTGGCTTTGAAGTCAGGAAGACTCATCTTCCTAAATTCAAATCCAGCCTCAGACACTTACAAGCTGTGTGACAAGTCACTTAACCCCATTTGCCTCGGTTTCCTCATCTGTAAAATGAGCTAGAGAAGGAAATGGTAAACTACCCCAGTGTCTTTGCCAAGAAAACCCCAAAGAGTTGGACATGACTGGAAAAACAACTAAACAATAACAAAAATAAATGCTAGTTACTAATATTAATGGTTATTTAACTTTGATAGGAGTTCATATCATTTAGAATCAAATCATCTTGATTATTTATCACATGGCAATAAAACACTGGAGTAAGATAAAACTCAGAGAATCAGTAGCAAGATGCCTTAGAATCCAATGATAGTTTCAACAGTATAAGATAGAAGCCTTAAAGACGAGATGGAAATTGACTCTAAATGTTGCAATAATCAGAAAAGATACGCACCTCCACATTTTTCCACAGGGGCCATTACCAAAGTTGTCAAGTACCCTGTGCAATTCAAGGTCACAATGATCACATAGATACTATTGTCAGAAGCCATGTTGCTAAATGCAGTTTATCTACCCAACAGAAATGTTTCCACTTAACATCACTGTCATAGATGCCCAATGCCCATAATTGAGCATTGTTCTCTAGGAACAGGAAAAAAGTAAGCTGGTCCAGTTCTGATTATGTTGTTATAGAATGAATTTGACCACGGTACTTATCTTCACTTCTTCCTCAAATATGAATTAAAGACAAATTCCATCCATCAACAAGCACTTAAGTGCTTACTAGGTGCCAGGCACTAAAGGTACTAGGTGCTAAGCACTAAAGGTATAAAGGAAAAAGCAAAAACAGGCACTGCCCTTGGAAAGCTTGCTTTCTAATGGGGGAGGCAACACATATATATATATATATACATACACACACACACACACACACACACACACACACACACATATATGGAGATCCAATAATATATTGCTTATAGGAAAAGCATACTTCATTCATAAAGATTAAATAGATCCAAATTGAACGAATAGTCTAAAATTTACCATCCTAGTGTAAAATCACAAAAATAAGGGGCACTCCTGACAGCAGGCAACACTAAATTCAAACCAGAAACTACTAAAGTAAACAAGGATAAACCATGCATACCGTATGACCCAACAATACCACTACAAAGTCTATACCCCAAAGAGATCAAAGGAAAAGGAAAGGGACTCATATGTATTCTTTCATATAGAGGGAGAGAATTTGAAACTGAAAATAAAATTGAATGGAAATTTTTAAATAAAATAAAATAAAGACATTATATTATGCCAAAAGGTTCTCAACAAAATGAGAGCATATCCATTTTAATCATATTTGTTTCTAATAATTCTGTGGCAAGGTGTATAAAAGGTTAGAAGAACAAATGAGTAAAAAAATAATAAAAGTAATTTTATCACACAATTATTAGAATATGATAAGTCCAACAAAAAGATAAATAAGAAAGAAATTACAGTGCTGAATAGAGGTTGGAACAAATTAGGTCAAATAGATATGTGGAATGCATATGTTCAATGGGAAAAGCAAAGACTATACTTTTTTCTAACATATGAAACACATGCAAAACTTGATCATATGCTGGGTCACAAAAAATCCAAAAGTAACTACAGAAAAGGAGAAATATCACACACTATAATTATGGATCATAATGCAATGAAGTTATCAGTAAGTAATAATACAATGAATAAAAACTGTAGCCTTACTTAGAAGCTAAAAACTGATTTACTAAATAGAACCTGGGTGAAAAAAATTACAAAATAATAGCAGATAATATAAAAAAGAATGACAATACAATTATCACTGGGTATCACAATCTGTGACACACGGTTATGACAGCAATCAGAAGCAAATTGATAACTCTGAACGGCTATGTCAATAAAAGAGTAACTTAAAGCACAGTTGGATCTGCTCTTTAAAGAGGGAAGAACAATAAACAAAGAGAGACAGAGAGAATTAAATAACATAATGAGGGGATGGTCCTGGACTTACTATTTAATCAATTTAGGGAACTCCCAGATAAGGAAAATCTACCCATCAATGCAAGTTGACACCTTTTCTGCCACTTAAAGGCTTAAAGAGTTACCAGAAGCACTGAGAGGCTTAGTGATTTTTACCCAGGAACCTGAATCTAGATCTATGCATTATGCCACACTGCTTCTCAAATAAGATAATAGTCAAGAGCAATACACTTGAAAAATAATATGTAGCAAGACTGAAGTTTTTGCTGGCCAAAATACAGCACCAAAACATTGAGGCTTTGCTGCTGATAGATACCTATAATAAAGACAAGAATTTAAGTTTAAAAAAAAAAAAAGACTGGAATTTAGGCTAGGTAGGTGCAGAAGGCTGATCATGTCTTCCTTAGCCTGCCTTTTATTCTGTCATAAATTAATTTGCAGCTAAGCCTGGGATCTTGGTAGTTTGTAAGACTGTTGGAACCCTAAATTAATTAACTGGAACAAAAGGCTTAGATTTATGAAAATACTTATGAGTTGAAAAGGAAAGACCTAATCTTAGCCTGGGGACATTCTGCCTGGCTTTTACTTACTTGCTGAGTGAGGTGACTATAACTAAGGAGCTATGAGCCAGCCCTTAACAGGGAGAGGTTCTAGCTATTATACTCTTGCAAACTAAGATGGCTTAGATGCCCCTAAAGAGATAAGCCCAGAGATAGTAGCTGGGAATCAATGTCTAGGCCAAAAGAGGGACTCTGAGATGGGCAAAGAAGGGTACCAGTCAAGACTATTTGGAAGATCAGCAGAGTCCGGCAGAGGGGATATGCTTTATTCAGCAAGGAGCAAGGACAACAGAGATACCTCACCAATAGATGAGCAGGCCCAGGGAGAGAATGTATAACCAGAAGACATTAGGGGTCAGACAGTGTCAGAAGTATGACTTGCGGGGCAGCTAGGTGGCGTAGTAGATAGAACACCCCTGGATTCAGGAGAACCTGAGTTCAAATCCAGCCTCAGACACATTAACACTTACTAGCTGTGTGATCCTGGGCAAGTCACTTAACCCCATTGTGAAAAAGAAGAAGAAGGAGGAGGAGGAGGAGGAGGAGGAGGAGGAGGAGAAGGAGAAGGAGAAGAAGAAGAAGAAGAAGAAGAAGAAGAAGAAGAAGAAGAAGAAGAAGAAGAA
>NW_020954610.1:66174601-66270381 GCF_900497805.2 Vombatus ursinus
AAGAAGAAGAAGAAGAAGAAGAAGAAGAAGAAGAAGAAGAAGAAGAATGACTTGCCCCTCCTCACATATTCCCTATATGTGAGCCTCTTATATGTGACCCCTAGACATGTTCATTCTCCCCACAGATGGTGTATATATTTTGGGAGAGTGTGCCCTAACTTAATGGGGGGATTTTCTGTCACACTTCTTCTTACTATGCTATTTCATTGAATGCCTTTTATTAGAACTAATTATGTCTTCTGGCTGACAGGAGAAAAAGTAAACACACCTTCAACCTGGGGTAGCTCCTCTGGAGATCCACCTGTGAGAAGAGGTGCTACCAATGCCACAAAGAACACCACTGAAGGGATAAATAAATCCAAGAGATTTTTAAGACCAATAAAATTAATAAACAATGGGCTCACATAATATTTTTTTTAAAAGAACAAGCTTGAATCACCAAAAATAGAAATGAGAAAAGAAAGATCATGAGGATAATATCAATTTTAAAAAAATCAAAGATTACTACACACAGTCCAATCCAATCTAACAAGCTTTTATTAAACCTCTACTATATACAAAGCATTTTGCTATGCACCGGACATACAAAGACAAAATGAACTCTAGTCCCTGCCATATTCTACTCTCTGTTTTGATCCAGAACTCCAGCTTTTACCCTGGCACACTGTGCTCCTGATTGGTGAGATAATTCACTATATCTAGTTGGTTCCAGATCCACCACCCTATATGTACCCTGGCCATCTTCCTGCTATGCTGCCCCACTTCTATCCCCTTGATTTTATCCTTTTCTCCAGGAATAGTAATTAAATAAACACTCCCATTACTGGAAAGAGTATGTTAGCCAATTGCCTTGTAACTCCACTCATGATCCCTGATTTCCCAGCCCAAAACACCACTTCCCTATGTAAACTGCCTTCCCCTTTTAGAATGGAGACTCCTTGAGAGTATAGACTGTCTTGCTTTTCGTACACAGGGCTTAGCATAGTACCTTAATAAGATTTAAAGAGGTGGAGGTAAGGAGGAAGTACATTCCAGACCTTGGAGGTGGGAGATAGAATGCTGAGTTTAGGGAACAGCAAGTAAGCCAATTTCACTGGAACATAATATTCCTGGGCCCAGTAGGAACAAGAGAGGAGAGCCAGGCTCTTCTCCCCTTCCCAAACGAATGGAAAATAGAACAAGGTCAGGAGACAGTCCCCAGAAGACCTGTATCTTGAGGTCCTGCCAACTCTTGCATCAGGTTTGCTCCCAAACATTTTCACTCTGGTTAGGATCCAGGCCTGCTTAGCTCTTCCTCCTTG
The DNA here is from genome assembly GCF_900497805.2 of Vombatus ursinus. NCBI lineage: Eukaryota > Metazoa > Chordata > Mammalia > Diprotodontia > Vombatidae > Vombatus > Vombatus ursinus. The sequence continues at coordinate 66,175,903 of NW_020954610.1, forward strand.
AGGGCTAAAGGTGATATTTAATCTTTCCAAGCTCTGACAGATCTAACAGATCTCTGACAGATTTAAAGATTAGAAACTGTTCTCAACCTTCCAAAGGGACAAGTCAATATTGAATCAAGGGAGTGGGACCAAGATCAAATCTCTGACAGATCTGAAGATTAGAGACTGTTCCCAACCTTCCAAATGGACAAGTCCATTTTGAATGAAGGGGGTCCTAAACATAACCCCTGGGCAGCTAGATGATGCAGTGAATAGAGCACTAGGCCTGGAGTCAGGAAGACTCCTCTTCCTGAGTTAAAACTTAACCCCTCAGATTCTTATTAGCTGTGTGACCTTAAGCAAGTCACTTAACCCTGTTTGCCTCAGTTTCATCATCTATAAAATGAACTGGAGAAGGAAATGGCAAACTACTTCAGTATCTTTGCCCAAAAAAACCCAAATGGGATCATGAAGAGTCAGACATGATTAAAACAACTGAACAACAAAAACATTTAGCAAAAAAGACCACTGTCCTGGGATTTAGGACACCACTGAGAAACAACTAAACAACAAAAAACATATCCCTGTGTGTATGTCCTGGCCACATGAGTTCCAGAGATGTACCCCTTCACATATGTTCCTTGGCCACAAGTGTTTCTCTGTGTTTTCTGTGTTTGTTTTCTTCCTCATTAGTGGTATGATAACCTATGTAAAACTATACTCTATATACACATAGGGTGAGAGGTTTTAAGGAGAGTAGGGAGACCTTTCCTTTGCCACTGTATTTGCTATACTGCTTAACTAAATATCTTTTGAACTTAAAAAAAAAATCAAGGAGGTTCTGCCCTGTTTATAATAGAAAGCCATCTCCTTAATCTGGTTAACATTTAGTTCTACTCTCTCAGCTTAAGTTGAATAAGTTGCAAGTTATTCTGTATCTCCCACATATTTTGCTATTCAGTCATTTTTCAGTCATGTTTGACTCTTTGTGACCCCTTTTGGGATTTTCTTGGCAGAGATACTGCAATGGTTTGTTCGTTTTAGATGAGGAAACCGAGACAAACAGGTGACTTGCCCAGGGTCACACTGCTAGTAAATGTCTGAGTCCAGATTTGAACTCAGAAAGATGAATCTTCCTGACTCCAGGCACAGCATTCTATCTACTTTGGTATCTAACTGCCAATCTCCCACACATAAACATTACAAAAAGCTAAAAGGAAAATCCTAACACTATACTCATAATCTAAATAATCTAAAAGAATTGGATATTTATTTGCAAATATATATAAATTAACAAAACAAAGTACGTAACTTAAAAGCAATTTCTAAAAGAAAACTAAGATGAGCCATGAAAAAAAAAATTCCCTGTAAAAGACTCTAGGCCCAGTTAGATTAACAAGCCAGTTCTACCAAACATTTAAATAACCAGAACCATTCCAGTGAAGACCCTGTCCAGTAAAACCAAACCCAGAGGAAACTATACATCCCGAGTGACCTCCATCAAAGATCAAACTAGTGAGGGGTGAGCCAGTTTAATTAGAAGATATTAGTAATCTTCTAGAGTTGGAAGAGTGAGTTGCCCCTCCACACATGCAACCTGCTGCATACATGCCCTACATATGTGTCCCTACATGAATGCCACTATATTACACATATACTATCCATGTGCACCCCTTCTCATATGTGCCCTTCATATGTCAACTCCTGATTAATGGTATGTGCTCTTGTAGAAAAAGTACCCTTCATACATGAGGGAAAGGTTTCCTTGCATTTTTTTTACTATTTTTTTTTTTACTCAATGTCTTTCCTTAGAGGTTAAAAACACTGGTAGGGGCTTATAAGCTACGATTTTAGAGTGGATACAGACCCATAGAATACCCTGAACAAAGAACCGTGGGTTCTTGGGAGTTGCACCTAGGCACTACTAATGAAAATGGGCTTTTCCCATTTAAAGTCAGGTTTAAAAACCACTTCTTCCATGAAGTCACAAAACAATAGTTACTGTGTTATTTTAATCTAACATTTAAGAAATACAACAGTGTGGCCTCTATTGAGCATTACCCAATTTTATAATTCAGGAGATCTACTAGTTTAAAGCAATGGCTAACGAATACATACATGTATTTCAACATGTGCTATGTTTGGAGTTTTAAATTTTAAATCAAGAAAAAGATCATAATTAAATATAGAATAACTATTCACATCTATATAGCAATTTACAGATTACAAAGTGATTCAGTCACATTTTCACATTTGAGCCTCATAGCAACCTGTAAGGGTTACCAGTATTATTTACCTTTTACAGATTAGAAAAGTGAGACCCTGAAAGGTGAAGGGATTTGCCTAAAGACATACTGCTAGTAAACAGCAGAGCCAGAATTTCAGCCCACATCCTCTAGCTGACTTTGTATCAAGGACTATTTTCCCACTACATCACATTACCTTTCATATATATGAGTATTATGTATATGTATATATTAATATCTGTATTAAAGATTACAAATCTGGAAACGTCTATGAGAAAAAGGTACTTCAGCTCTCAAAATTTAAAAAAAATATACTATAACCATAATTTTTCAGTTCTTTGTGTTTTGATTTAAAAGTGAGCTTTCTCTTTCTAATAGATTATGTGGTGAGGGGTTTTTCAGGGTTGTAGTTTAATTTGTTGTAAAGAGGAGGGGAAAGGTCCTTTTTATCCTTAAATTAGCTTAAATGACAAGGTATCACACTTTTCAAACTGTTCCATGATTCTTAGGGGTTTTGTTTCTTTCCTTGATTGCAGCCTTTTGCACTGCTGATAGAAAGGGGCGAGCTGAATGAATTGGTGCTGGAGGGCCCTGCTGTTTCATCCCTCACACAGACAAAAGCGGTGGCCAACAGAGCAAAGTCTTATACTTCCTCCTCTTCACATTCAATAATGTTGGAAAATGGCACACACGGAGCCTCGCATGGAAATGTAAGTGCTGTCTAAGGAGCGCTCTTCTTTCACAGGGAAATATTATGTATAAAGAGATAGATAGAGAGAGAGCACTATCTGGAGAGCATGTGAGTCTTTTCAGATTGACCTAAATTCATGTTCCTGAAAGTCTGAAGCAGAAAAATGAACATTTCAGAGAGGGAATTTAATTTAAAAAAAAACATTCAGTTTTGTTAAGAAATCACAATAAAACAGGAGCATCTTTGGGTTTTAACTAGGAGGCAAGAGGAGAGATGAAAAGCTCTTAAAAGTGAATGACAGTGCCTTCCTTCTCTGCTCCCTGTAAAATTCAACTAAAGGGCCCAATACACCATAGCTGTTCAATAATTAGTAACTGACAATGACAACACAGACTAATCATTTACCTCAAGGGAATGGATTTTTTACAGTAATAATAATAATAGACATTTATATAATTAATCCATTAAGATTTACAAAGCACTTTACACACATTATCTTAATTGATCCGCACAAGAATTCTGCAGGGCAAATGTTATTACTGTCTCCATTTTACAGGTGAGGAAACTGAGGCAGGCAGAGGTTAAGTAACTTGCCCAAGGTCACACTGCTAGCAATTGTCTGAAGCAGGATGTGAACTTTATTCCTCCAAGTCCAGTGCTCCATCCACTAAACAACACCATCACAGAAAGAGTTCATTAACTCCTGCAACATACAGTAATTTCATACCTACAATGCGCAAGGCACTACAAGAGATTTTTGTTCAGTCATTTCAGTTGTATCTGATCCACCGTGACCCCATTTGGGGTTTTCTTGGCAAAGATACTGGAGTGGTTTGCCATTTCCTTCTCCAGCTCATTTTACAGATGAGGAAATTGAGGCAAACAGGGTTAAATGAATTGTCCAGGGTCACACAGCTAGTAAGTGTCTGAGGCCAGATTTGAACTCATGAGTCTTTCTGACTCTAGGCCTGGCATTCTATCCATTGTGCCAACTAACTGACCACTGCAGGAGAAACCCAGGTAAATAATAAGATATAGTGCCTGCCCTCAAGAAGCTTACAGTATAATAGGTATAGAAGGTCATTCTAGTAATTAGTTTAGCATCAATTTGCCTTCATGAACATTATTTGAAACATCATAGAGTTTGAAGGGATTTTAGAGGTCATCTAATCTAATCCCCCAAGTTACAGGAGGAAATTGAGCCTCAGAAAAGTGAAGTACAGAGCCATAATTAAGAATTTTCACATCTGGGTAGGAAATGAGTCACAGAGATGAGGTAAAATACAGCCATCTTGGTGGGGATCAAAGCTCACTTTGCAAGGTCTCTAAGATGCTGAAGGATTGACAGCTGCTCGGTAGGGGGTTGGTCAAGGAACAGGAATTCAGCCCCAAGGGAGAAAAAGAGAGTCCTAAAATGACGCTGCCATCTCTCAGAGAAGAGTCAAATGGAAAGGAACTCACTTGAGGTGTGACTTCTGAGGGTAGAGAAAGGAAGTGGCCCCTATACAGGTATGCTCAGTATCCCACAGCAAAGTCCTAGGTATGGCTCTAGCAAAGTGACTTCTCAAGGATAGAGTTGGGCAAAGCTGAGGTTCAAATCTAGGTTCTCTAAGTACAAAAGAAATGCTCTTTCTACTATATCCTTCTACTTCATGGTGAATTTTTTTTAATCTCATTCTTAGCACCCTGCTGATCCCTTTCCCCTATGTCCCCTACCCTCACTCCCCAGCAGAGGTTCAAGAAATACAATTTTTTTATTTATTAATAGCCCAAGAAAAATCATAATAAGGATGGTAAATCTTCAAGGGGAAATATATTTCAAAAAACAGATGTAATTACTTTTGGATTATCTTTAGTTTGAATTATTATCCTCATTAATGCTGCATTTCATTGGCACAGATAATTGAGAATTGCATGTCATCTCAATAAACCTCTGAACAACATACAGTTGAACAAGATACTTGATTAGTCAGTATTTTCTCCATCCTTTTTAAATACTGTTTGACTAAACCTTATTTAGTCCATACCTCCAAGGGGAAATGAGCATTTCAGCAAAAGAACAAATAAACAAATCCCAGTTCAATTCAATTCATCTCATTATGCAGTATCTCCTGGTGCAAAGCACTGTATCATGGGTATGGATGAAAGTTTCTTAACGTGGGAACTAGATCTGTCTATAAAATATTCCATGTTTGTCCTACTGTAGGAGAGGCTTATATCCAAAATGCTTGATTAGATTTAATCAAGATGGTCCCAGTTCAGGGCATGCTGGGTTATTGGTGGTGGGCCAAATATATATGAAAAATAAAGTGACTGAACAAAACCCTTCCATTGTACCAGGCCTACAATCACAAGCTAAAACAGTGTGTTATAAGTATAACACAAAAGATGAAAAAGACTTATTATTTAGGAGAAAACAGGACATTCAGCAGTAACATCTATGTAATAAAGAGGGCAGCTAGGTGGCACAATGGATGAAGTGCCAGGTATGGAGTCGAGAAGACTCACCTTCATGAATTCAAATCTGGCCTCAGACACTTTCTAGTTAGGTGACCCTGGGCGAGTTACTTAACCCCATTTGTCTCAGCTTCCTCAACTGTAAAATGAACTGGAGAAGGAAATGGCGAACCACCCTAGGACCTTTGCTAAGAAAACCCTAAATGAGGTCATGAAGAGTCGGACACAACTCAAACAACTGAACAACAAAAACATATAGCAAAGAGATCACTGTCCTGGGATTTAGGAGACTGAATTCTATTCACAATTCTACCCCTACTCAGCTGGATAACTTTGAACAAAACATTTAGTCTCCCAGGGCCTCCATTTTCTAACCTGTAAAATGAGGAGATCAAACTTTTTTTTGGAGCCTTAAAGTTCTAAAATTCTATGATCAGATCAAGGGCCAGGACCTCCTCTCATACCTTGTATTGCTTTTAACATCTCCATTACATGGTTCTAGGAAGGAAAGAGCTTATATTAGTGAACTTTAGAGGTAGGAAACCTTATAAATGATCCAGTTCAATCCTTACAATTTATAGATGAAGAAACCAAATCCTGTCAACGTTAAATGATTTGGGACCAAATCTGAAGTCTAGTTAATCAAAAGCCCTAGGAAGACTTGGAAACTCTGAAAGTCTTACCAGTAAACAGCTGTATTCCTGGAAGGATATCCTTCAAAGTAACCTCAATTCAACAGTAAGGTAACCAGAGGCCTCTAAGATACACTAAAATATTGCTTTTCTTCCTTTGTCCTTCCTAAGATCAGGGATACTGTCCCTTGCTTTTTCTAACAATAGCCAGTCAAGTTGAGGGTACCAACTAAAGTAGTGTAATCCTGAAGCTCCCAAAGCCTACAATCCATCATGTCCACAATACCCACTTCTGCTAAACCATTTTAACTTGCAAAATATATGAACCTTTTTGAGGGTTAATAACTCAAGAGGCCCTGGTATGAAAGCAGAAAATTGGAAAAGGTAATGGAGAGCGAGCTAGAATGAAAGCAAAGGAGGTAGCCATAGCCAGCTGCCTCCTTTTTCACTCCTCACAGGCACAGAATATCACTTTAAACAGCCCCTACATTAGAGAGGGGGGAGAGAGAAGACAAAAGGAGGCACCCAGTCTGATGGATATCCATTTATTTGGCAATTAACAAAGGGTAAGAGGGCTTTCTGTAATTTTCCCCCTAGAGTCCAAATTTAAAAGTATAGACTCAATAATGCAGCACAAAGAGAGATGTTTGCCTTTTGTAGACATGGTCTAAGTCCCTGGGCTTTGCTAATTTGGGGAACAATCATAGAAAAATAGTGTTTTTCTTTTGTAAAATTTTTACTTTAAGTGAAAAATGTATATGCTCCCTGGTATATTCAACATGAAGAATTAGAACCAGTCAAAATTAATTAACTTTTTGGGTAATTCCTCAAATTTAATTTCCCCCCAAATTTTCTATGCAGAAAGTACATACTGAGGTAACTGAATATTTTATACTGCCTTCTAAGCTAGTAAAAAAAAAAACCCTAAAAATATTTTTTTAAAAAGATTCATGAAGCTCACTGCAGAAGACCTGTCTTCATGTTTTAAAACAAAAGTCAAAAAGCAAATAATACTTTGGTTTACCTGATTTGGAATTTGGAATAAAATTCCTTACCCTCAAATTAGGCTAAGATTTCTTTGCTAACAGTTCTAATACCATACCCACCCTCTGCCCACACCATTCAACTTTCAACCCATTACTCTTTCTGTCTATCCATAATTCTCGAACTATTACTTCAAATAGACCTCTGGTCTTTCCTTTCTTCCTTTTTTATTCTCTTTTGCTACTCTAGATTTTTCTAATAATACTAGTGATGATGGGGGGCAGAGCACAGATTAAAACCACGTGCTTTTAGAATTCTTTTGAACGTATATACTCAATTATTACTAAATCTTTAGCTCTTATATCTTTATTGCAAATTGTAACCAGACAGTCTCATTCACTTGAAAAGTGTTGGGCAGAGTGAAAAATAGCAAGTTCCTCCATTGGGGATGTTTACATCCCATTTACTCTTTGAACCACCAGAGGATACCAAGAGATATAGCTAGTAAAGTTTCACATCAACCCCTCCAAACATCATTGCCCTGAGAAGTTGCAAAGGACAGTGAGTTAAGTATTGCCAAGTTCCATTAATTACCCATGGCTAAAGAAAAGTTCAAAACAAATTAAATTCTATTTTGATGGAGGAAACACAACCTATTTTAGTGAGATGGTCATGAAATGATGCATCTCTGCTTTAATTAAGAAAAGAGGACCATTACATCTGAAACGTGGATTAATTACTCTAAAAGCATTAATAAATTTGGTAAGAACCCTTCAAAAATAATGTGGTCTTTTTATTCCTACCCCCAGTAAGATTTATCCCACAGAACCATAATCTGCTTATTGATACAAATACCTCCTCCCTTTAGTTAATTTAAGGCAAACATTTCATGAGTACTCCAGGCTGAAAGGGATGGCAAATAATTTTTAGACTGAAAGTTGAAGTGGATTGATTAGGAGCAATTTTTTCTGTTTTACACAATAAAAAGATGAACTCAGTGGTTTGCCAAGCCAATTTGCAGAGCAACCTCTCCTCTCTAATTGCTGCTAGACTAATGTAGAAGCACACTCCTCGGAAGTAGAGAAATCCATTTACCCAACCATGACATTTAAGTAGCGAGAACAAGTAGTGGATTTTTCCATTACCCTTCATATAATTCTTTGCTACATTCCACCTGTGACCCTTATGTTATGAGGGCAATGTTCTTTTATACAATTTGGTAACTATAATAAAGGTCCACTTAAAAATTTTTCAGAGCACACTAAGAACATTTTTTTTTAAAAATATAATTAGGGACATAACCAATCTCACTAATTCTTGCTAATGTATTGTAAAACTGAATTATTTGATAAAAGGTCTAATAAAACCACATCTTCCAGGATGAGAAAATAACATATTTCCTCTCTGACAATCACAAAGTGCTTGTCACCAACAGCTCCAGCAATGCGGACTGCTCTTGTTTTGTATTAAATTTTCTTTCTAAAATGCTTTCAACAAAAAAAAAAAAAAACAAAACAAAAAAAAAACCCAAAAAAACATGCTAGGTCATTGAAAACAACATAGGTCCATTTAGGCAGCTTTGCATTTTTATAAAAATGAAAGGAAAAATGCCTTCAAATGGTATTGATTTTGCAACATGAGCCAAAAGCAAAAGAATACTAAATCCATTTTCCTCCTTTCTAATTCCTTTGTCATTTGAGTTGATTTCTAGAGTTTTGAGACTATGAAGTTTCTCCAGTTGGGCACACTGGGAAGGAAGTCCTATTGATGTCCCTTCAAAAAAGAAGGTGATGCTTTCTTTGGAGAAGTGGGTGATCACAGAGCAGAATTGAGGTATATGCTGTCAGACATGACTGCTTTGTCAGTTTTTCTTTGTTATAAGGGAAGGCTCACTGAATTGGAAGCATGGTATATTTGGAAATGACTAACATCAAAACAAAAGGCATAAATAAAGCATTTTTTTTAAAGTGAGGCAAAATCTAGACCAAACTGGTTCAGTGGAATGATGGATTTGGACATCCATGACTTGAATTTAAATCCGACCTCTGACGCTTTCCACCTGTATTTTCTTGGGTAAGTCACTCAACTTCCCTAGGCTCAATGTCTTCATATGTAAAATGAAGGAGTTGGATTAGATGGGCTCTGAAGACCCTTCCAGCTGTAGATTTATGATGCTAAAATAATGAGGAGATTGGAAAGAAAAGGGAACTGGAACCACTGTTATTATTGACCACATCTCTGATTAATTCAAAAGCTCTAAACCACTTGACTATCTTGTTGCTAAGAGTGTTTGTAACCTTGGGCAGGATGAAAATAAGAGTCAAAAAATAGATCAGAAATGAGACAAAGACAGTTCGTCTCCCAAAAAATTAGTTTATCATGGCCACAAAAAAAAAGTAACAAAAGACATGAAAATGCTCTTACACACTGAAATTATGTGAGCACTTTCTTGGAATTAGGGTTTCAGACCATAAGTACTTAAAACTGGGTTGAATTAAGAAAGGGGTGCCCCCAAAGAGTCAACTTCTGTGGTAAACTATAGATATTATACCCCTTTCTTTGGTATCACTAAACCCTACTCAGGATTTTGAAAACAAAGGACATTTCTCTGACATTTAGTAAAATGGTTTAAACTTTTTTATTCCCTCTCCCCGCTCCCAGTTTTTTCCCCCTAAAATTGCTTTTGGGAGTAACGATTTATCTATCAGATTTCAATCTTATGCAAATGTCACAATCAAGATATTAAAGCAAGCAAATCAGAGGTTACAAAGGAAATGCCAGCTCTGCTTTTTAATGCCGCAGCCTCCAAGTGCCACATAGTCAACAACATTTCTGGGCTTTAATAAGCATACTTTAAAATGCAATTAGGTATGCTAGTCTTTTCCTGAAAACAATTTGAAAATACAGTAACTGCACAAGTGTTAAATACCTGTTTCTTGGCAAAGTAGTGATTTGAACTGACTTGATTTAGATTGGCTACATTGTTTCTCTAAAGCTACTTTCACAAGGCAAGGAAATGGTATATTTAGGAAAGAAACGCTTTATCGATTTTTTTTCTTTGTTCCCCCTTGAACTGCACTTTAATTGGATCCAAGAATTTCAAGGACCTGTGTGAAACCTCACAGTTAGAAGCTCTGTAATTTACAGCCATGAACTGAAATTTAATGTTGATTAACCTTTGCCACTGATTGTAACCACCCAGTTATATGGTTTAGATTCCCATTTACTCCTGGTTTATTAGGAACCTTTCACATAGAAGGCTTTTTAGTAAATACTTGTTGAATGAAAACTAATTTTCTCAGATGAAACCCTTGATCAGCTTAACCTAGTCAATGCAGCTCCTACATTTGACTTGGGTAATGCTTCCAAAATTAGGCTCCACTTGGAAATCATTTGAATGCTTTATCCGTTAAAGAATTCAGTGGCCCCAGTCAGCTCTCGACAAGGGAATTCTTCAATAAGCAAAATAATTATATGGAGAATATGCAAAGATGAAGAAAGCATTATGTAGGAAAAATACATTGGACTTATAGTCAGAAGACTTGGGTTTTAATTCTGGCTCTGATACTTGCATACAATTGTGCACACAAGTCATACATAATCTTTCTGGGCATCACAAGAGAAGAAATTACCTTGTGTGAGTTGATCCTCTTTCTTGTTGACAGTACAATGAACTTGAATATTAACACAATCTCCACAAATTTCATTTCATTTTCCTCCAAAACCATAGCTCATGAATCCTCTCAGATATGATAACACTAAGGCAGCTAGGCCAGAAGGCACAATTATTTTAAAGTAAATTATTTCAGGAAATAAGTTTTTAAAAAACAGAAATAAAACATTTCCCCCATAGATCTATGGCACTCTCTCCCATAAATACACATGGGCCTCTTCACTGTTGGTCTCTAGCAAATGCATAGTCCCTTGATGGCCATTGCTCAGTTGGACACATAGTATCTACTAGATGTTGTTCCGCTGAATATTCATCTTCTGCTTCTAGCTCATAACTTTAAATGAAGTCTGTGATTATACCTCCAGCCTTTCCTCATGAAACAATGGCCCTAGAAGAAATACCCTAGAAATGGCCCTAGAAAAAATTGGCTTATTTTCTTTAGTCTGTCCTTTTCTAGAGTCTTGTGTGGACAGTATCTCATTTTCAATAGGAGATTCTTTGACTTAGATGCCTTTCTTGTGAGGACACAGAGTAGCGTCTTCTTGAGGAACTTTATAGTTTATGGTTTTCTTTGGACTAGACTTCCTGATCCACCTCTTCATAGGAGACCTCACTCTACCTTAGAGTGAACATTCCCTATGCTTCCCAGTTCTAACCTCTAAACCTACCTACTCATTAGTTATATAGGGGTAACTCACCAAACAACTACCAAATAGCTCTAGGGTTTGGGGTTCCCCAGTTTTTTCAACTCCAAACCCCTTCCACTCTCCTATGTAGATGATTGACCAGTGGAAAGGCAAAGAGACAAAGTAATTGCGTTGGAGCAAATTCATTATCCCTCTTACCTACCTGATCACATTCCGGGACTTACATACACAAATACTCCCTACCAAAGCCCAAAGGGACCTTGAGCTCATCTTTACACAGAGAATGCAGTTATTTTAATATTAACCTAAACCAAACACAAATAGGAAGAAAAGTCTTTTGGGGGGAAAACCATGTAATCATTCTAAAGCAAAAGGATTTTTTTTTGCTGTTCTCAAACCAGGATACTTCCTATTTTTGTGGATAATCGAGTTAAACGTGTATGTTCATATGCAGCAATGTGCATTTGGTACCTGTGGCATACACCTCTCACACATGAGGGTCTCTAGAAAAGCTATTCCAGGTTGAATGCACTCTCTGGGCTCACAAACACTCAAAACAATAGCTTATGAGTTGACGTGACTCTATGATCTTTCCCACTAATGTGCAGTTTTTACTTTTCTCTAGTCAGCCAGAGGAAACAATTAGTTCAAAACTTTCCCAGTTAAAATCCCATCTTCTACATGAAGCTTCTCCCAATCTCTCATAATTCTACTGCCATCCCTCTGTTAATTATTTCCTATTTATCCTGTATATATATTTGTTTGTCTTCCTCATTAGATTGTGAGTTCCTTGAGGGCAGGGATCATCTTTTGCCTCTTTTTGTGTTCCCAGAGTATAGTATAGTGCTTGGCACAGTTGGCACCTAATAAACATTTATTGATTAATTGATTAAAAACAAAATCATTTAATGAAATCATGATTAGAAAATCTGCCATAAAACATTTCCCATAAAACTAGGCCATACTTTTTCCACAAATACAAATACCATCAGATGAGCAGAGTGAACAAGCATAGAAATAACACATGCGGGGCCCACATGTGGGAAATATGGTTGTATAGGAACATAGGAATAATTTCTGCTTCCAATGCTACAGAATCCCTCGCTGCTTTGGTCAGACCCACTTCCTACTGGACTCCATGGTCTTGCTCCTATCTGAGCTCAATGTCTCCACTCTGCCTCATCTGTTCAGGGCTGGGAACTGAAATCAGGTGAATGAATAATTAGGGGCCAAGCACTGCACTCAGCTGGGCATATAAATACAAAAGCAAAGACAGTCTGTGTCCTCAAGGAGCTTACTCTCTAAGAGAGGAAATAATATACAGGTGGAGTGGTGTCAAGAGAGGGTTATTTTGTTTTAGAAAGTTACAGAAGTGATAAGTAGAGCCATAGGGGAATAGATTTAAACAAATTTCTGGTAGCAATGACAAGAGTTGATTTGATTATACTTCCAGAACTGGAAAATCAAGTGTTGAGCCCTGGGAAGGGGTGAATAGGGCAGCATGACAACTGTTGGGATGGACATGGAGTGAAGTGTGGCTATATTTTTATTCAGTTTCACTGACTTTAGGGAATTTTTTTTTCTGAACTATTATGAGGCACATACTAACTGTCTCCCTTCCTTCCAGAACTGCCACGGAAAAGTAATCTAGGCTTTCAGTTACTCTTTTGATCCCAAGCTGAGAACCAATGTATAAGAAAAGGAGAACATATTCATCCACTTTACTTCTCTTCATTAAAATTGGAAAGGAAATCATTCTCACTTTTATTGGTGTATTTACTTTCGAAAATCCAAAATCCAGCAGAGACTTAGTAGTTTTTAGTTTATGATAATCAGCATTTATTTCCTAATATACTATAACTGCTACTAGTCTTTAACTATAGTATAAGGAGGTGTTTTTGTTGTTGGTTTTTTTGTTTGTTTGCTTGTTTGTTTTTCAAAAAAGTAGTTATAATCAACTACATAAATCAGCTAGAAGTCTAGGTCCTGATCCTGAGACCTGAAAAAAATGACAGGAATACAAATAATTCAAGGGAAATAGAATAAGATTTTACATTTTGTATAATTACAAGGTGACCCACAATACTCTTCAGACCATCCATGTTCGCTGCCATCAGATATACCACTATATGAAGATGACAATAAGCATAAATGACTATAGCCAAATTTGGACGAGATTTTTTTAAAAAAGAAATGAAATGAAAAGACATCATGTTTATTAAAATTAATCTCTCCTATCTTTTCTTAGAACATATTATATAATGATTCCTATTTACTGTCTGCCTTATTTATATCTTTAGATCACTATATATTTATCATAAAGTCATAGATACAGTCTTTCACAGTTGAAAGCGACCTGCGTGGTCATCAAATCCAGCAAATATCTAAACAAGAATCCTCTCTACAACATCTTTGAAAAGTGGTCAGCTATGTAAATGGTTATGTAAAAGGTACATGTAAGGCATGTAACAACAGAAACAATAACATTTTACCTCCAAGAGGAAAATGACGAATCTCTTGGTCAAAAGGTACATACATTTTAGTCACTTCCTTAGGATAATTCTAAATTGTTTTCCAGAAGAGTTGGACCAATTTATATCTCCACCAATATTGTACCAACATATTTATCTTTCTATAACTCTTGACATTTAATATTCCCACATTTTATAATTTTTGCAAATTTGCTGGGTATGAGGTGAAACTGCAGAGTTGTTTTGATTTTCATTTTTGTAATTATTCTTAATTTAGAGCAACCTGATATGCACTTGTTAATAGTTTGCAATTATTATTTAGAGAACTGTTTGTTCATATCCTTTGATTACTTAACCCCTAGGGAAATGGCTCTTGGTCTTATGTAATTGTCTTAATTTCCTATATGTCTTATATAGTAGACTCATACTCATAGACTCATTAAAGGAAAAAAAGAAAACCTAACCAATATTTTTCCAACTGACAGCTTCCTTTCTTGTGTTAGTTGCATTGATTTTATCCATGCAAAAGCTTTTGAATTTCATGTAATAAAAAATTACTTTCTATATTTTTTGTGATCATGTTTACCTCTTGTTTAAGAATGCACACTCTAGCCACGATTCTAAAAATTACTTAACCTAATTTCCTTCTAATTTTTTTTATGGTGTGATCAACAAAATTCAGGTCATACATTCCTTTTGATCTTATAGTTGTATTTGGTATAAGATGATGTTCCAACTCTAATATCTATAAAGACTGTGGAGTATTTTCAATACCAAGCTTACTAAAGAATTGAAAATGTCTTGGGAGGGAAATATTTAATAATTTAGGGAGACATTATGGTGATGTTACTTTTTATTAACAAATCATTCTTGTAATTATTACTTAGATTCTTAGATGGATAAGTGATTTCATTGATGTGGGATGAAATTACAGAATTTGTATATATACTTGTGCAAATCAAAACTTCATTTTTTTTCTAATTAACAACAAATTCTCTTCCTTTCAGCTACTCCTCCACCCCAGGTGGGAAGAAAAAAATATATACAAAACTCTTGTAGCAAATATGAATAGTCAAGCAAAACAAATTCCCGCATTGATAATGTCCAAAAATATATGTCTTACACTAAATATTGAGTTCATACCCTCTTTGTTAAGAAGCAGGCAACATTCTTCATCACTGGAACTCTGAAATTAAGATTGCTCATTGCAGGAATCAGAGTTAAGCCTTTCATAGTTGTTCTAGTTCTGCTCATTTTACTCTGAAGTAGTCCATATAAGTTTTCTCAGTTTCAGAGAAACCATCCCTTTCATTGGTGCAGTGGACAGACTACAGAGTCTAGAATCAGGAAGACCTGATACACTTACTAGCTAGCTATGTGACCTTGAACAAGCCACTTAACCTGTAGCTGCCTTAGTTTCATCAACTGGAAAATGGGAATAATACTATCACCTACCTCTCAGGGTTGTTGTAAGATTCAAGTGAAACAATAATTGTAAAGCACTTAGTACAGTGTCTGGCACATAGTAGGCATAATATAAATTTTAGCTACTATTATTATTAATTATTAGGGCAGTTAGGTGGCACAGTGGATAGAGTACTGGGCCTGAGGTCAGGAAGACCTGAGTTCAAACCCTGCCTCAGGTACTTACTAGCTCTGTGACCCTGCGCAAGTCACTTAACCCTGTTTGCCTCATTTTCCTCATCTTTAAAAAGAATTGGAGAAGAAAATGGCAAACCACTCCACTAGCTTTACCAAGAAAACCCCAGATGGGGTCATGGAGAGTCAGGCTCTCTCTGAAATGACTAAACAATCAAAAAACCCAAAAACTTTTATTACATTACATTCACATACCATAATTTGTTCAGCCATTCCCAATTCATAAGCACCCTTAATTTCTAGTTCTTTGCCACCACAAAAATAGTTGCTTTAAATATTTTTCCCCGTAGGACTTTTTCTTCTTTCTTGCAGTTATGGATATTGATCTATATTTTTCTTTCTCTGTTCTGACTAATATCATAGTATCAAGATTATATTTGTATCATAGAAAGAATTTAGTAGAATTCTACATTTTTCTATTTTCACAAATAGCTCATGCAATAATGGAATTAAGGTTTGACAGAATTCTCTCTCTCGCTCTTTTTTTCGGGGTGGGGGTGAGGCAATGGGGTTAAGGGACTTGCCCAGGGTCACACAACTAGTAAGTGTCAAGTGTTTGAGGCTGGATTTGAACTCAGGTCCTCCTGACTCCAAGGCCAGAGCTCTAACTATTGCGCCACTTAGCTGCCCCTCAGAATTCTCTTTTAAAGCCTTGTCTCCCAGGGTTTTAATTTGGAAATTTATTTTTTTTACTTGATCAATTTCTTTCTTTCTTTCTTTCTTTTTTTCTGAGTGGCTCAGTGGATAAAGAACTGGGCCT
This sequence comes from Vombatus ursinus, assembly GCF_900497805.2. Taxonomy (NCBI): domain Eukaryota; kingdom Metazoa; phylum Chordata; class Mammalia; order Diprotodontia; family Vombatidae; genus Vombatus; species Vombatus ursinus. The sequence continues at coordinate 66,192,102 of NW_020954610.1, forward strand.
GGAGTCAACTCTGAGTTCAAATCCAGCCTGATAAACTTACTAGCTGTGTGACCTTGGGCAAGTCACTTAACCTTTGGCTGCCTTAGTTTCCTCAACTGAAAAATAGGAATAATACTAGCACCTACTTCTCAGCGTTGTTGTGAAGATCAAATGAAATAATATGCCCAGTGCCTGCCACATAGGCGCTTAATGCTTATTTCCTTTTTATTTCTTGTTATAATCTAAGTATTTTATATTTATAAATATTCATCCATTTCATTTAAGTTGTTGATTTTGTTGGCATGCAGTTGGACAAAAGTTTCTAATAAGTTCTTTTTATTTGTTGTAAATTCTCCTTTTTCATTTCTGATACTTGGAATTTTATTTTTCCTTTTAAAAAATCAAATTACCTGGGGGCAGTTAGGTGGCACAGTGTATAGAGCACCAGCCCTGGAGTCAGGAGAAACTGAGTTCAAATCTGGCCTCAGACACATTAACACTCACTAGCTGTGTGACTCTGGGCAAGTCACTTAACCCCAATTGCCTCACCAAAAAAAAAAAAATCATATTAGCTAAACATTTATTTTGTTGGTTTTTTTCTTTCAAAAACTATCTCTTAGCTTTATTTATTAATTAAATGGAGTTCTATGTTCAATTTTTTTTCATTTCTTTATTTTCATGATTTTCATTTGGGTATTTAATTGAGTTTTTTTTAAATGTGTTGTTTTTCTAGTTTGAATGACCAATTCAATTAAATAAATATTAAATGCCTACTCTGTGCCATGCACTGGGCTATATGCTGGAGATACAAATAAGAAAAGAGAGACAGTCCCTGCACTCAAGGATATTATGTTCTAATGGGGCAAGGCATGTAAAAGAAGCTGGAAAAAGAGTAGAGGACACCAGAAAGCATCTTATTCCATGGAGTTGTGACCAGGCAGAGCTGCAGATGGAGAGTGGAAAATTCAATGAGCTATTCCCTCTCTTTTGTTGATGAAAGATTTTAAAGATATAAATTTTACCCTAAGGATTGCTTTGACTGTATCCCACATATGTTGGTATGTTGTTTCAATGCTGTCACTATCTTTCATGAAATTATCAATTGTTTCTATGATTTATTCTCTGATCAACCAATTCCTTAAGATTAAAAATTATTTTAGTTTTCCACTAATTTTTAATCCTTTCTTCTATAGCCTTTTATTGAATATAACATTTTACTGTGCTACTGTGAGCAAACAATATGTTCATGTTTCTTTTCTGCATTTGTAACATTTTTATGCCTACTACATGATCAATTTTTAAAAAGTGTCATGCACAGCTGATATATACATATATACACATACATATATGTGTATATATGTATGTGTGCATGTATACACACACACACACATATATATATTCCTTTCTATTCCTATTTCATAATCACTAGAGAGCTATCATAGTTAACTCTCCTAAAATTTAATTCAAATCCTTCTTTCTTGTGTGGTGTTTTCTTTTTGTTGTTGTTGTTGTTGTTAGATTTGTCTAGCTCTGAAAGCTGTACACTGGAATCCTTTACAATCCTGGTTTACTTCCATATATCTCTTTGTAATTTGTTTAGCTTTTCATTCAAGTATATCGGTGCTATGCGTATTCAGTACATATATATTAAGTATTGATATTAATTCACTGTCTATGGTACCTTTCAATATAGTTTCCCTATTTATTTCTTTTAATTGTTTATTTTTGCTATTACCTAGTCTCAGATCATGATTGTTACCCTCTGATTTTTTTCAGTTCATTTAAAACATAGTGGATTTTGTTCCAGCCCCTCTGTATGCATCTTTACGCTTCAAATGAGTTTCTTATAAGCCACATATTGTCAGATTTTGCTTTCCGTTTTGTTATTCTTTTCCATTTTATAGGTGAGTTTATCCAATTTATGCTTATAATTATTAATTATTCGTTTCCCTCCATCCTATTCTCTCACATCTTTTGCTCTCTTTGTTCCTTGTCCCCTCTTTTTAAAGAAGAGGAGAGTGTTGAGAGAAGAGTGTGCTTAGCACTGGTGCTCTGAGCAATTAGTTTCCACTCCTTTTTAACCAGACTCCCATTATAAGTTCTTATCCTTTCTTTCTTTTTTCCTTTTAACACCTTAGAGTTTTTTTGCTTATGACGCTCAGAATATACCCTTCTCCTTATTCCTTCATGTTTCTTTGTTAGATTGAATATATTTCTTCATCAGATTATTTACGTTTATATGCTACCCCTTTCTGACCAGTTCAAATGAAAGTGTGATTTATTTGACATCCATTCCCCCCACTCCTTCTTCATTTGTATAGAGTCCCACTGGCATACTCCAATTATGTTGAATTTACTCCAATTATGTTAAATAAATTTTCTCAATCTTCCTCTCCTGTTCTTCTTTAGTGTATCCCCTTTCCCCGGGGGTATACAGGGGATTCGAGGAAGGACTAGTACTTCTGATGTGAAGGCTGCCAAGCCCTTTTCAAGGCTGCTCATCCACCTTTGGTGACCCCCTGCCAACCAGTTCTCACCTGTGGCTCCAAGAAGCTGTAGCATGCATAACAGTCACATCCCAGTAAACTATCTCAGCAGGCAGGCTAAACCAGGTTGAGGCTGAACCAATGGGCTTCAAACCCATCAGTGAGTTAGGGAGGTGTCTACCTCAATCATGTGAAGACTTCCCCAGTGGAATAGGCAGATAAGAACATTTTGTTTCAATGGGCCATGAAGGTGGTAGAGGCAGGTGCTGTGGAGTGCTTGGAGCTTGGTTAGACACCGAAGACTCTAAAGTCATCCACTGCATCCAAAGCCATCACCAGTCATCTTGACTTTTGTCTTGCCACTAGACTTCAATGACTCTGGGAGAGAGAGTGAAGCTAACAATTTCATACAACTCTGCCTCCAATTTAAATGAGAGTCAAAAGGCATAATACATATCATATTACTATTTCATCATTCTATTATTTTGATGTTCCATAATTTTACAATTTTATCATTTATTATTTTACCATTCAACTACTATTTTATTGCTTAGTAAAATAGTAACACCGTAAAATAATAGGTTATTTTACTTATTATTTTACCTGTCTTGAAGTCCTGTGGTAACAGGTTAGTGATGAAGCAGCAGGTGCAAGTACACTGAGAGCTGCAGTCACTACCCTGCACATAAGTGGCCCATGCCATAGGGTTGTCTTCTCGCTGGACTGAAAAAACATCGGGATTTGGCAGCCCCCTGGGTATGTGAGCAGCCTTCTTAAGGACCACACTGCTTACCTCCTAACATGAGGAAGGAGCTAGAAAAGGTGTCCTAAAAATTGTCTGCTTCACCTAATTCTGACCTGCTTACTGAATCAGGTGAGGAATCTCACCCTGCAGTTGAAACACAAAAACATGTGCAAAAACTTTTGTGAAGATGATTCTACTCACCACTAATACATGGAATTTGCACACATTTATGGACAAGAAATCTAGTAGACCTGAAAGACAAATAGCTCCTGTTGCAAGAGAATTCAGCAGGTATCACATCCAAATAGCAGGCCAGAGTTAAATAAGGTTGGCAAATGAAGGGCAGCTTACCCAAGTTGGGGCTAAATGGTTTTTCTGGAGTGGTGGTAGTGATAAGAAGAGCCATGAAACTGGCATAGGTATCATAATCAAAACTAATCTAGTCAACAAGCTTGTATGCCTCCCAAAAGGAGTAAACCATCAGCTTATGACAATGCAATTGCCACTTTCAGGAAAGCGACATGCTACCATCATCAGTGCATATGGTACCATCATGACAAACCCTGATGAGGTAAAAAAAAAAAAATTGATGAAGATCTGGAGACCATCATCAATGTGCCCAAAGAGGACAAGCTTGTAATTCTGGGTGACTTTAACACCAAAGTAGGCACTGACTTATCAGACATGGCAGGGAATCCTTAGGACAAATGGAGTTGGTAACAGCAATGGGTCGGTTACTACTGAAGACTTGTGTATCTCACGACCTCAGCACCAACACTGTCTTCCATTTACTTAAATGCAACAAAACTTCATAGATACACCTTTGCAGCAAACATTGCATTTAATAGATTATGTTATTGTAAGGAGAAGACACAGACAAGATTTGAGAGTGACAAAGGCAATATATAGTTCAGAGTGCTGGACCAATCATAGACTTATCCTCTCCAAGCTAAACATTTACATTCAATAAAAGCAGCATTCTCAAGGCATGACAACTATCAAAAGACTCAATGTCAACAGATTAGAGCTCTTCTCCATGTGTGGACAGTTTGTTACTGACTTGGAGGGAAAGGTAAACCAACATGCTATTAGTAACCATGGAGCAGAAAAGGAGTGGACAGCTTTCAGAAAATTGGCACATAGCACCACATTTACTTATCTGGGCCAGAACACTCACAAACATCAGGATTGGTTTGATGAAAAGATGTGGAAATTCAGAAGCCACTAAATGAAAAAAGAGGGTCTACCAGCAGGATAGTCCATCCATCTCTAAAAAGGCAGTTTAGTTTCTCAAAAGTAAAGTGCAAGCAAAACTTAGAGAGATTCAGTTTTCTTAGCTCAGTAAAAAAGCAGATGAAATTCAGTTTTATGCTGATAGTAACAATCCAAAGCATTTTCACAATGCCTTGAAGGCTATTTATGGGCCAAAGACCTTTGGTGCATCTCACCTACTCAGCAGTGATGGGGCCACACTGATCAGTGATAAGGACATGATCTTGGAGAGATGGGTTGAACACTTCCATAGCTTTCTCAACAGACCATCATCAACCAATGCTGAAGTCATTGACCGTATACCTCAGGGTGAAGTCAATCCTTCTGTAGCCAAACACCCAACTGAAGAAGAGGTTTTGAATGTTATTTGAATGTTATTAGGCTCCTCTTGTGTGGCAAAGCGCCTGGTGATGATTTCCTGTGCTTTAATATAAAAAAAAATTTAATATGGAGTTGTTTGCCCTTGAAATCCCCATTATCTTTATTTCAGATATCGGTCCTTCCTCCTCAATTAGAATTAACTTCAAAATAGTCTAAATTCTTCTACTTCTTCCTCTATATTTTTAATAATGAAATTATCATTTATAAAAGTCAAAACCAGTATTACTTGCTCTGCTTCTGAAAGAGACATCCAGCAGATATCTGGATAGTTAAAGTTCCTCATGTTTCCAAACTCCTTATATAATTTCTCCTTTGGTCCAAGTGGTCTGTAATAAACTCCCACGATACCACTGCTTCCTTTTTCTCTCAGTATTTATTCTTACCTATATAGTCACCACCATTTTTCCTACTTCATATTCCTAAATATATCTTCTTAATGTAGTGCCCCCTCTGGACAATCTTCAACTTGTAATCATAGGTTGAGTTCCTAGGACATAACCATCAAGTTCATGGTCACCTGTGAGTCTATACTCCTAAAATTATAGTTCATGAGACCTCCACCAGTATTTTACCTTAAATAGCAAGAAGATATACTTAGCTCAACAAAAAGGCATTTACTGAACTGGCATTGTAATAATAATAGCTACAAAACATTCTCCCCAATAAATTTGGGGTGAATTCTCCCACAAATATGTCACATGGAAGAGTAGGCATACACAAAGAACATACTAGCAGAAAGAGACATTCTCAGGAGGAAAAAAATACATGCACGCGCGCGCACACGCACACACACACATATATAGCTACACCCAAACACATTGACAAATAGTTATATTCACTTATCTGCATGCCTATTTGTTTCCTCCCAGTAAAATGTAAGCTCCTTGAGGCCAGGTATTGTTTTGCTTTTGTTCTTGAATCCACAGCATCAGGCACATAGTATGTATTTGATAAATGCTTGTTGAATTGAAATATCTATCCCTATGCATTCCCTTCTCTCTTATATAGTCTTTTTTTTTTTTTTTGGTTCAAATAGTGGGATGGAAAACGGACTAAAACACCAAGGAATAATCAGTTTCTACCAAGTTTACAAGGGATAATCCTGAAAGAGATTACACCTACAGAGCCAAATAAGCAAAAATATACTTTTATCAGCAGTTTGCTCCATATAATTGCCACTTGTTGAATTTACACCTTTCAGCCCACCAATGATAATGACTATAGCACTACCATACCGCGCTCCCTTAATATACTGCTTTAGTTATCACCAGGAACAGAAAACAATTTCATTTTGCAGCTATTCCAGGATTACCTCCCTATTAAGAAAACAAAAACAAAACCACTAAGCAGATAAAGTTCATTAGAATGAACAATGTAAAGAAACAGAAGAAAAGGGGTTGGGGAGCTTTAGTGACCAACAGGAGGAGATGACCAGGAAAAACAGGGGTCTCACGCTCCAGTTTACATATAAAATTTTCACTCACTCTTCCTTTGCCCTACAAAATGGAAGCACAACTCCCCAGCGCTTTTTTTTTGCAAATCAACCTCTTGCCTAAGCTTTCCAGACAAAGGACTTAATTGTTTTTCTCTCTAAGAGCCTACAGAGACTTAAACTGTCCAGGGCCAGGTCCTCCCAGCCTAGTTCAATTCAGTTAAATCTCATCCAACCAAGCTCTGGCTTTTGGATCCGTGCTGACCCAGCTACCTACCCCAGGGTACTACACTGGGAAGTAGGAGTGGGAATGGGAATGAGAAGGGAGAAGATACTGAGAATGGGACCCAAGCCAGGGGCTACTCAAAGGTATGTAGATATAATCTCCTCTCCTGCTGGGGAGAGGCTAAAATAACAGGGATAACTTTCCTGAATCATTCAAAGTAGCTGTCTGCCCAGATGGGTAATGTGTTCACATAACACAAAAGGTTCCCCCTTACAATTCAAACGTGCCCCCACTTCTCAGCATACTCAGTTCTATTAAAAACTGAGGAATTATAATGTTTACACCTCTCAGTTCCACAACCCTAAGGAAGCAAGGGAGAGCTAATAGAACATGTGACATACGGACCAAACAAGAACACCAATGTCAATCCACATATTATTAGTAAAGCTTAATTTTTCACATTTTTTAGCTAAAAATAAATATAAACAGAAGTACTAATATAATAATAATTGAATTATGATGGATTTAAATGGAAGATTCATTATAGAATTTAAAAAAATGATTTGCAATCTAAACATTTTTGGGAAGCCTTACTCCTACAGATAGGCAAAAAAATACTCTGGGTAACAACACCCCAATCTTTTAGGGCAAGAGACATACATAGTATCCAGTTAGCAAATTCTTCAGTCTTTCTGAATGAAAAAATGTATAACTTTTTACCCATTTGTAAAAAAATTGAAGTTGAAAACAAAATATAGAATAATAATCTTGTGCACACTCCATTTTTAGAGAGCACCATTTAATTAGATTCACATGATTCCAGGCAAATATACTTTTGCTGGCCCTTCATTTGGCACATTCCAATAGTTTAAGCCATGATATAGAAATCTAAATCCTTTATTTAGACTCCATTTTTGGAGCCAGCTGTTCCCTTCCCAAATCTGCTTCTCTCCTCTTAAGTCCCGACCTCAACTGACAACATTAGTGAAAATACCCCTGAGCCTTTAAGTTATTTATTTTCTTGTATAGGACTTCATAACTCTTAAATTTTTATATTTCTTCTAATGTTATTATTTATCCCTACACGAATCACAACAGAGAATTGTTACTGAGATTTGATTTTCACATGTCCCCATTTCCTAAGAGGATATTCGCACTGAGGGGTATATGGGGTGTTCAAGGAGGACTAGGACCTCTGGTGTGAGGGCTTGCTGATATTTATGGGCCTCGAACCAGCGAGTTAGGGAGTTGTCTACCCCAACCATGACTTTCCCCCAGCAGAATGGGCAGATGAGAACAATTTGTTCCAATGGTCATTAAGGCAGCTTGATCAAAGGCGCCAAGGTCATCCACTACATCCCAGGCCATCACCAGTCATCTTGACTTTTGTGTTGGACTTCAATGACTCTGAAAGAGAGAGTGAGGCTGATGACTTTGTGCAACTCTTCCTCACTTAAATCTAATTTTCATGCATGAGTCAAGGCATCGCCCTGTAAGGACAAACAACAACAGTATCCACAGATGAATTGGGAGTTGTTGCCAATCTTCTGAATATCTGAGTTTGGATACTGCCAGAAGCAACTGATGGACTATACCTTGAGACTTCTTGGAGAGAATATATTGAAAGCATGAGGATTCACCCTGAAACTACAGAATCAATGAACCCAAAGGATGCTTGGAACTAATGAGACAGGGTACCCACTATAAGTCATACCAAGGGAGAAGAGTTATCAATCCTGTGTGTATGTTTATTTATGTGTGTGTTTATATGGGTACATACCACATACTACATATAAATAGGCTATCCCACTAAAGGACAGACCAAGAAGTCCATATCAGATGACCTGGTTGAGTTGGAGTCCCAGAAATTTAAAATGGAGACAATTATAGGCCATGAATAATAACCTAGGTGAAGGGTGTGGTCTAGGAAACGGGGTTATGTTCAGGCACTTAAAATTAGCACCAGCAGCATATACAGGTTCAGCTCACAGCAACACTAGAATGTTTATGTTTAAACTGAAAAAGCAGAGTACTATTAAACTGAAAGGTAAAATCAATTTAATTTAAGTGCTGTGTGGGCAGACCTGGAATTTGGCTCCAATGGCATTCAAGACTTGGGTACTTTTAGTTTCATATCTCAGTTGAATGAGCATCATTTCCCCAAACACCAATAGAAGGATTTGGCTGAGTAATAAGGCATAGAGAATACTGTCTGTCTCTGTAACCTTCACCTCCCCTCAGAATTTTTCAGGAGCCTCTCCTATCCAAGTTCCAACAAAATAAAGCTTGGGCCTCTTTATGAAATATATGCAGGTCACTACACAAAGGGACAGCGTAGAGATGAGATGACTCAGCAAATATCTGAGACAGAGCACTGAGCTTGTAAAAAGCAGAGTTTTCCCCTGTACATTCATTGACATAATATGTTAATGTAAACCTTTGTTAAACCACTCATTGATCAATTTTTTTGTTACCTAAAAAACATTTTTAAAAAAAGTTATTTCTTTTGTTTGTTTCTGCCCTGCTTTGGTAAGACTATTTGCAGACTGGGTGTAAAAAGTCAACAGCTATTTCACATTTCTTAACTATGAACTCTGGGAGGTACACATTTTGCTAAAAAGCAGAAATCGAGGAGGCAGAGCCAAGATGGCGGAGTGAAAGCAGTGACTTGCTTGAGCTCTCTCCCAAACTCTTCTAAATACCTATAAAAAATGGCTCTAAACAAATTCTAAAGCAGCAGAACCCACAAAAAGACAGAGTGAAACAAATTTCCAGCCAAAGACAGCCTGGATGGTTGATCAGAAAGGGAGCACAGTTCATTGTGGGCAAGCAGGTTGCAGCAATCCTGGAACAGGCCACAGAGGACTGAATCACGGGCAGCTGTGGTGGTTTCCAGACTTCTCAACCCAGGAATGCCAAAGACAACTTAGAAGGTCAGTGGGGAAAAGTCTGTGTCTATGGTGAGAGAGAGAAGCCTGTCGATCTCAGCTCCAGTCCACGAGCTCGGCTGGGGCAGCGGCTGCCTCCTGAGCTTCTGGCCCACAGACTGAGGGGGAATCAAGTGGCTGATCAGAGTGGGATTGCAGGAATCTCCTGCTGGTGCAGGATTCTCTTACTTTGCCCGTGCTTGGATCTGGGTCACAGTTCTGGGTGGCGGTCCTGGGGCAAGGAGGAGCGTTGGCACGGTGGAGCTTGTAGTGGCTGTGGAGAGGAAACCCTCCTCACAGTTCCAAGACAGAAAAGAGTGCTCATAGACCAGAGCACAGGCCAGGAAAGGAGTAAACACCTCGCCCTTGATCATAGCATCTTGGAAGAACTGAAAATTTACAGCTCCCTAGAAGTATCTCTGAAAACAGCTGCACAAAACCCCTGAAGCTTGGGACAGTACATTCTTCACACTGGAAACAGACTCCTACCCTAACAAAGAGTTTATGACTCAAGTAATTGACCGGGATCATGAGCAAGCAGCACAAAAAGAGTCAGACTATATTATCTTACTTTGATAACAAAGAAGATCAAAATGTACAACCAGAAGAAGACAACGAAGCCAAAGCTCCTACATCCAAAGCCTCCAAGAAAAATATGAATTGGTCCCAGGCCAGGGAAGAGCTCAAAAAGGATTTTGAGAAGCAAGTAAGAGAAGTAGAGGAAAAACTGAGAGTGATGCTAAAGGAGACCCAAAAAAATACTGAAGAAAATAACACCTTAAAAAATAGCCTAACCCAAATGGCAAAAGAGGTCCAAAAAGCCAATGAGGAGAAGAATGCCCTCAAAAGCAAAATTGGCCAAACAGAAAAGGAAGTCCAAAAGCTTACTGAAAAAAATACTTCCTTAAAAATTAGAATGGAGAAATTGGAAGAGAGGGACAATTTGAGAAATCAAAGCACTGTAACTAATCCAAAGGAATGAAAAAATAGAAGAGAATGTGAAATATCTCATTGGAAAAACAACTGACCTGGAAAATAGATCCAGGAGAGAGAACTTGAAAATTATTGGACTATCTGAAAGCCATGATCAAAAAAAGAGCCTAGACATCATCTTTCAAGAAACTATCAAGGAAAACTGCCCTGATATTTTATCAGAGGGCAAAATAGAAATTGAAAGATCACCTCCCGAAAGAGATCCCCAAAGGAAAACTCCTAGGAATGTTGTAACCAAATTCCAGAATTCCCAGGTCAAGGAGAAGATATTGCAAGCAGCCAGAAAGAAACAATTCAAGTATTGTGGAAAAACAATCAGGATAACACAAGATTTAGCAGCTTCTACATTAAGGGTCCGGAGGGCACGGAGTATGAGGGCAAAGGAGATGGGACTACAACCTAGAATCACCTACCCAGCAAAACTGAGTATAATCCTTCAGGGTAAAAAATGGTCATTCAATGAAAGAGGGGACTTTAAAGCATTCCTGAGGAAAAGACCAGAGCTGAATATAAAATCTGACTTTCAAATACAAGACTCAAGTGAAACATGGAAGAGGTAAACAGGAAAGAGAAATCATAAGAGGCTTATTAAGGTTGAACTGTTTACATTTCTGCAGGGAAAGATGATATTTGTAACTCATGAGTCCTTTGTCAGTATTAGGGTAGTAGTAGGGAAAAATTGTATGTTTGTATAGATAGGTAGAGGGCACAGGGTGAGTTAAAGATGAAGGGGTGATACCTGGAAAATAAAATTAAGGGGTGGGAGAAGATTATACTGGGAGAAGGAGAAAGGGAGAAGTAGAATGAGGTAAAATATCTCACATGAAACAGACAAGAAAGGGCTTTTACAGTGGAGGAGAAATGGGGGAAGGTGAGAGAGAATGAGTGAATCTTATTCTCATAAGATTTGGCTTAAGGAGGGAAAAACATACACAATGGGGTATAGAAATCTATTTTACCCTACAGGAAAATAAGGGGGGAAGGGAAGGGGGGTTGATAGAGGGGAGCGCAGATTGAGGAAGGGGATAATCAAGAGCAAACACTTCTCAGAAGGGACCAGGTCAAAAGAGAGAATAGAATAAATGGGGGGTAGCATAGGATGAAGGGAAATATACTTAGTTTTTCACAACTGGACTACTATGGAAGTGTTTTGCATGACTACACATCTATAACCTGTACTGAGATGCTTGTCTTTTCAATGAGGGTGGGTAGGGAGAGAGGAAAGGAGAAAATTTGTAACCCAGAGTTTTAAAAACACATGTTAAAAATAAAAAAATAAAAAATAAAAAATAAAAAGAAATCAATTTTTAGTTCTTGTGAGAGAGAAAGAATGTCTGCCTATTTAAAAAGAAATATTAAGAATGCCTATTTAAATGTAAATTAAATTACTATGTTTACATGTGTCAATTAAAACTCCCTGAAATATTAGTATTTGCTTCATCTGCAGTCATTTTTTAAAACAGAAAACCTTTGAGGATTAAAAGTTCTTCTGTATCCCGTGACAGCTGCTAAATATAGCCTGTCACTAGATCCAGGGTGATTTGATATAAGGGTTAAGATTATGCCCCCTTGCCAGCTAACTGTGTATTTTTTCAACTCATTCAATTCAGGGAAAGATCTAGAATCCTATGAGACCTTCAGTACTATAAATCCATCTTTATTCCTTGAGAGCAAACAGGACTTGAATCAGATGAGAAGGAATGCTTTGACACTGGGCATGTAAAGGCAGACCCTTACTTGTTGCCCAATAGTCAGGGGACATTTCTGCAAATCACTGGAGGTAGCCACTTCTTGGCCCTTCCCTGCACCAACCTTAGTGTGTGACTGGGACTTACCTGCCTAATGGCCTTGTGATAGCACATATTTTGCACTCTTTGAGGGAGAAAAAAACTGAAGTGGCCACTCACTTCTGGAACTTTGCCCAATGGCCCAGCATTGTAAGAACACACCTGAACGGCCAGGTGGAGACTTAAAATTTACATTTGCATTAGAGAAGGTCTTTGTTTAACTGGGACAGTTGACTACACCATGTGATTTTAGGAGCAATGGGAAGACTCCTCTGCTTTCTCAAAATCTCCTTCACAGGCTCATTAGAGCCTGAAATCCCATTAGCCAAGAATACCTGTTTTAAGACTTCCAAAGACCTTTGATTTTGTTGTTATGGGTATTCCCTCCACCAATGATTACAATGTTAGCTTTTCTTCTTTTCCCTTCCTCCCATTTAAAAATAAAGTTTAATGAGTTGTTGTTGCCAAAACAATTTAGCACCTAGTGGCCAATCTGGTAATGAGCCTCTCAGTACATATATACGCTGGTCCACTGACGACAAAGCAAGCTATTACCAGGCTACCATAATTTGTATCCTACTGGCATAGCCTGCAGGATGCTAGTCGCCTCTACAACAGGGTGAGATGTTGGCTTAGAACTTTAATGGAGATTAAGTAGGGTGTGAGCATTTCATTCTATTTTTTTAAAAACCTGAAGAGCTCTCTTTCCCTTCTCTCAAGATGGTGGACAAAAAAACCCCCAAAGGAAAAGAAGGTCCAATAGGAAAAAAAGGAGAAAAACAAGAAGGAAAATGTGGCTGAAAAGACAGTGAAAAAGTCTTGAAAGCACTGCAGTCGGAACCCAGTCCAGGCCTGAGGGATTGGCAGATACTCTAGGTCTGCAATGTATTCCCATAGAGCCATGTACAAGCGGAAATACTCTGCACCAAAAACCGAATTGAAAGGAAAAAGAAAGAGAAGGTGCCTGCTACTATCTCAAAGCCAGTTGGTGGTGATAAGAATGAAGAAACCTGTGTAGTTAAGATTCGAAAGATGCTGAGGTATTACCCTACTGAGGATGTGCCTACAAAGACGCTAAATCATGACAAAAAGCCCTTCAGCCAGCACATGAGGACACTTCGATCTAGCATCACCCTGGGCACAGTTCTGATCATGCTCACTGGCCACCACTGGGGCAAAAGAGTGGTTTTCCTGAAGCAGCTGGCGTAGTGGCTTACTACTGGTGACTGGACCTCAGACCATCAGCCCTGTTCCTTTGAAAAGGACCCATCAGACATTTGTCATTGCCACCTCTACGAGGGTTAACCTTTTGAATGTAAAAATTCCAAATCATCTTACTGATGGCTACTTTAAGAAGAAGAGGCTCTGTGAACCTAGACACCAAGAAGGAGAGATTTTTGAAAAAGAGAAATATGAGATTATGGAGCAGCACAAGGCTGACAAGAAAACGGTGGACTCTCAGATTCTGCCCCGAATCAAGAAAATTCCTCAGCTCGGTGGCTACCTGCATTCTGTATATTCTTTTTCCAACAGAGTTTATCCTCACAAACTGGTGTTTTAAATGCCTTGCACAGAACTCTCATTAAAATATTTGGAATAAAAAAAAAACCTGGAGAATTGAGGGGCAAAAGGGGCACAAATTGGTTTCACAGATTTAAAAAAAATCCTCAAAGGCTAGAATAGACAGAATCTAATAAAATGAAATTTAGTAAATTTCTACTCAAAGATTCAAAGAATCTCTTACACACATACAGAATGGGGAAAATCATAGGCAGAAACCATTTATGTGAAAAAAACATCTGGAGGTTTTAGTGGACTGTATACTCAATAGGAGCAAACAGGCTAGCCAAAAAAAAAAAAAAAGTAATGCAATGGTAGGCTACACTAAAAGATACATAGTATCTAGAAGTGATGGTCCTGCTATCTTCCGCCCTGGTCTTACCATATTAAGCACACTGTGTTCAGATCTGGATACCTCAATTTTTTTTTTTTTTTTGGTGAGGCAATTAGGGTTAAGTGACTTGCTCAGAGTCACACAGCTAGTGAGTGCTATGCGTCTGAAGCCAGATTTGAACTCAGGTCCTCCTGACTCCAGGGCCAGTGCTCTATCCACTGTGCCACCTAGCTGCCCCATGGGCACCTCATTTTAAGGGGTTTGACATGTTCACACAGTCCACAAGAAGGACCAAAAAAAAAAATGGAAAGAAAACTGAGAATTATAGATTTGGTTAAAGGAATTAGGAATATTTAGCCTGAAGAAGAAACTTAAGGTAGGCATCTGAAGGCTTTCATTGTGGAAAAATGATTAGAATTTTTCTTCTTTTTTCCTTGCCTCATAAGGCAGACTTAGAATCAATTGTTAGAAGTAGAAAAAGAGGCAGATTTGAACTTTCCATTAGGGATAATAATAATGAATAACATTTATAAAGCTCTTTAAAGCTTTCAAAGCACTTTGCAAGTATGATCTCATTTTATCTTCCCAACAGCCCTGGGAGATGAGAAAGCTGAGGCAGACAGAGGTTAAGTGACTTCCTCAGGGTCACATAGCTGGTGTCTGTGGCAGGATATGAACTCCAAGCTTCCAAACTCCAGATTTAGCACGGTACCACCTAGGAAAAAGGCTGCCTCAAGAAGAGGTCTTCAAGCAGAGAGTGGCTAATCAGGCATCCGAGCTGCTATAGAGTGGATTCCTGCTCAGGTGTGAGTTGTACTAGACAGCCTCCCAGATCTCTTCCGGCTCTGAGATTCAGTTAAATTAAATTCAAACGGCAGGTGTGGATCCTTTCTGGGCGGAAGATTTCATAGGATCAAAGGGTTTGGAGCTGGAAGAATCTTAGAGATGATTTCGTACAATACCTTCATTCTATAGATAAGGACATTGAAGTTCAGCAAGGTTTTAAACAAATGACTTGCCTAAGGTCTCCAGGCAGTAAACCACACAGTCAGGTTAAAAAAAACTCAGCTTCAAAATGTTCCCACCCCACCCCTTGAGAGAGGTGAGAGGTCCACAAGAGTTGTACACTGCACATGTTTTCAAACTTTATGTATTAATCAATCATGCTGATTTTGTCCTCTTTTTTCTGGCCTTAAAAATACTATTTGTTATATGGTATTTCTGGAAGGTTGCGAGAAAGAGAAATTATGGTGATGTTAGGAAAAAAAGATGTCAATAAAAATGTACTTAAAAAAAGAAAGAACTCTTGCAAAAATCCGGGATCCTTTCTACTATGCTTTGCTGGAGAAAACTGAAAACATGAGAGGGGAAAAAGAGGTCATCATTAACGGGGCAATGGTCATGAAAAAGGGAACCTGGGAGCTTTGGAATTTTGCCTACAACTAGCTTTATCCAAGAATCCCAGGACAGCAAACAGAAGACCCTCTATTATAAGTACTAGGTAAGTGAGCATACTTGCTCTAGAATATAGAACTACATTCCAAGAAAATTGGTGTTTTCACTTTTCTCCTTGTATCCCACAGCGTACCACAGTGCTGGGCACGCAGTGGGTGCTTAATAAATGTTTGGTGAGCTAAATTGAATGGGAAAAAATTATTTCCCTTCAGCTGATTATTCACATTCACCACTTAATTTATTATAAAGCCTGGGGCAGCCATAGCTATGTGGTTAGTAAATGACCTTCCCCAACAAACCAACAGTTTAAATTCAAGAGTTACATGTAGCAAAGATCTTCAAGCACTCTTGGACTCCAAAGTCTTGAAAGGAGTTAATTCCCTTTACAGCTGGCAAGATAATCAGAGGTGAGGCAGACCCGCCCACCCACCAATTCCCTACCACTACCATGCAAATCAATCATTGACTGACATGGGTAGGAACTCGAGTATTAACTTAATAGGAAATGGCTTATCGCCTACTTTCTAAAGAAACAGGAGGCAACTGGTTTCACAAGAAAGAAATCCAATGAGGAAGAAGAGAAAAAAAAACCAAACTGACCATACAAAGGCAACAGATGGATGAAGGCATTCTTCTGCATGGAACCTTTCTTGATCCCTCCCAAACTCCCAGATCTGTTTAACTACTTTGTATATATACTTGTATTTGTTTTTCATTTTACATTTATGCTGTATATGTTTTATATGCAGTCATCTCCCCCATGAGAATGTAAGTTCACCACTGGAAGGGATTGTTTCTTTTCTTTTTTTTTTTTTTTGTACTTGGATTGTTAGTGCTTAGCATGATGTCCTGCACATGGCAGGCACTCAATAAATACTTGCTGATTGATTGAATCATTTAATCTATTCCAAACTTGCCACTTCACTTCCAAAAATCCTAAGATAGTATCCCTTATCAGGACATTTAAGGCATAAGTATTTTTGATCCATATAATTTGGATAATTATTTCATTTTCAACATAGAGATAACATTAGGTCTGAGAGACCAAGGGGAAAGAATTGATTACAATAGTATAAGGTCTGAGAAAAGAAAAGAAAAATGAAATTTCAACATGTTCATATATAAAAATGGCCCCATTGACAATGTCTCTTATTTCATAGCACTTTCTAATTCTAGTGAGGGAAGGCATCATGGTGTAGTGGAAGGAATATTTAATTTGGAATAGCAAAAGCTGTGTTCAAATTCTGAGTCTCTTACCACCGATGTGACTTTGGACAAGTTACTAACTCTCTCTCTGAGCCTCAGTATTCTCCTCTGTAAATTGAGGTGTTTGAACTAGATGGCCTCTAAAGGCGACTTCTGATTCTGAATCTACAATCCAGATGTTCTATAATTGGCAGGGTAGTAACATACTAAGCAGTTTAAAACTAATTGGAAGTCAGCATGGTGTGGTGGAAAGAAGACTGACCCAAAGTTGGGAGAGCTGGTTTATATTCCCAATACCTGGCACACAGCAAGCACTTAATAAATGCTTATTGATTGAGCAACTGATCCTGACTCTGATAGTTCTTTGTTACCTTAGGTAAAAAACTCAGTTTCTGGACCTCAGTTTCCTCCTCTGTAAAATGAGAATATTTGTATTATACTTCTTTAAAAGTTCATGGAATCATAGTTTTAGAGCTAAGAGGTGCCTCAGAGGTTATCTATACTAATCCTCCTCCTTTTCCAAAGGAGGAAATTGAGGCCTAAGGAGGTTCAGTGACTAGATCAAGGTCACCTAAGCAGTGACAAATTTGAACCCCAATCTTCTGAGTCTAAATACAATGCTCTTTCCACTATGTCACACTAAGGACAGCTTGATGGCGAGGTGGATAGAGCATTAGGCTTGGAATCAGGAAGACTCATCTTCATGAGTTCAAATCTAGCCTCAGACAATTACTAGTTGTGTGACGCTGAGCAAGTCACTTAACCTCTGTTTGCCTAGGAGGCAGCCAGATGACTCAGTGGTTAGAGTGCCAGGCCTGGAGTCAGGAAGACCTGAATTGAAACCCAGCCTCAGACACTTACTAGCTATGTGAACCTGGGCAAGTCACCTAATGTCTGTGTGCTTCAGTTTCCTTATCTGTAAAATGAGGATAATAATAACACCTACTTCCCAGGGTTGTTGGGACACTTAAATGGAATAATAATTGTAGGACATTTAGTACTGTTCTTGGCATATAAATACTAGCTATATATATATATATATACATATATATATATACATATATATATATAAATACTTGCTATATAAATACTAGCTAGTATTATTAATGCTATGCTAGTTGTAAAGAAAATATTTTGTAAATTTTAAAGCACTATAAAAGTGTAAGTGAACTTTGCAGGTCTTTGGGGAATTTCCCCTCACATATAAAATCTCTTGGCTAGTTAGTACTATCTTTTATGCAACCTCCTTCATTCCTACTTTCTTGAGAAATACATTTCATATGGAAACGTGAAGACGCAACCAGTCACTTCATGTACACTATTTAACCCACTGAAAGTGCAGTATGTTGTATGTTGTCCTAATTTAAACACAAAGAAATATAGTTAAAAAATAAATAAAGATTATATTCTACTGCTGCGTTTTCCCGTTGTTTTTTAAACAATGCACTGATCTGCTCCCCGTTTTCCAAGTGTCTTCTCCAGCTGTGCAGCCATAATTTAGCAGTATTATGTGCTGTCACTTCTGCATGAGTAAACACAGAGGACCTGCTGAGTAATTACAAAATAACCTCATAATGAAATGCAGCAAAGAGTTCTAATTAAATTTTAAAGTTGCTTAACAACTATTCAACTTAAAATGAGAATTTTCCAACCATGTATCCTAATGAGTTCTCAGAATATATTACCCCCCATGTACAAATGATAAGGTAAACATGGGATATTACCTTCTGTGTGCATGCATGTGGGAAGAGCATTTACAAACAAAATTAATATACTATATAAAAATTAAAGAATAAGAAATAACATTTAAATCCTACAATGCAGGGAAAGATTTTATGAACTTTCCTGTTTCCCTTTGAGGGAAAAAGAAAATTCTACCATTAGTCTCCCTTCCATAGCATTAAAGAAGATTTGCATTAATCCTTAGAACTTAAAAATGGATAAAAAGCAGTTAAAGTCTCTCTCTCTCAGCTTTATGGAGAAATTAATATGTACTAGTTCTAGAGCCAAAGGGACCTGGGTTCAGATACTACTTTCGATGCTTACTACCTGTAACCTCAGGTTAAAGTCTCTGAGCTTCCACTTATTCATTTGTTTAAAAAAAAAAAAGGAGTTGTATGGCCTCTAAGAGTGTTCCAGATCAAGATCTATGATCCTATAATCATAAGAAATTGGGTTCAATACTTCTATATTACTTTATCATAGACACATAAAACCAGAGGATTGGAAGGAATCTCCAGCAGCCATCTAATCCTTAGCTCATCTCAGACAAGCCTAATGGTTTAAAGTTATATAGCTCAAAAAAAATCTTCAAAATAGAAAATTCTATAACTTGCTTAAAGAATACATTCTAGTATCTTCCAGTCCTGAGTAGACATTCTACATATCTTTTTTTTTCTTTTTTTGGCTAGGCAATAAGGTTAAGTGACTTGCCCAGGGTCTCTCAGCTAGTAAGAGTTATGTGTCTGAGGCCATATTTGAACTCAGGTCCTCCTGAATCCAGGGCTGGTGCTCCATCCACTGAGCCACCTAGCTGCCCCAAGACATTGTTAAAATAGGATCTTAGACCCAGGACCTGAGAAGTAATCTAGTCCAACTGCCTCATTTGATAGATGAGGAGACTGAGGCCCAGGGATGTTAGATGACTTGCCCAAGGTTCTTGCCAATATTCTATATGGTGAGTGCATTTTCTTCTGTACTGGTCTACATGGATATGCCAAACAGCTACTACCCATATATTAGCCTTCGATATTATTGGGTAAAAGTTATCAAATCTCCTTTCAATCTTTTCTTCTCAAGAATAATGTCCTAAGCATATTTCCCGATTCTGTGATCATTATGACCTCTGCTCTCTTCTTCAAGCTAGGATCATAGATTTAGAGCTAGAAAGGATCTTAAAGATCACCCAGGCCAACTCTTCACTTTACAGACGAAGAAACTGAGGTCAAAGGAAGTGAAATAAGTGGTCCAAAGTCTCATAACTAAGGAGGCAGAGCTGAGACGAGATTATAGGTCTTCTTACTCCAAATTCAGTACTCTTTCCAATGGAATACATTATCTCCTCAGCTCTTATCATTCTGCTTAAATTTCAAAGTCTTTATTCTAAACTGTTCCTAACATGCTGAATCGAGTAGGATTAATTACTTCTACAGTCCTACAAGTTCTGTTCCTACTTATGCATCACAACATCTTATTGATCCTGTTCTCTAAACCAATGTAGCCCAGCCTACCTTGTTGCCACCAGCAAATTTCATGATTTTATTTCCATCATCAAGGCTCTCATGTTATTAGCCCGCATTCAATACCAATACTATGAGATGTGCCCACGTGGCTGCCCCTGTGTCAATGATGATTGCTTTAAGTAAGGTCTTCTAAGCAGTATATTATACTGGGTATCATAGAACATAATGTAATTTCAAACCCACTTTCTTTATTTACTGATGGATATGTGAAAATATGCTTGAGCCTTTTCTTTCCTCTCCACAGAAGAAAGAATAGGAATTGCAACCCTCTAGGCCTCTCTGTGAGTCATTCTTTAGGTCAAGACTATATCTGGACCCAGTAGGGGTAGTCCCTGGGAGTCTGACAATATCTACAGAGCAGGAGGGGAGAAGGAGGAAGAGCACGAGTAACTAGGGATATTTAGACAGGAGAAAAGAAGACTCAAGTGGAACATAGAAGCTGCCTTCAAGAATTTAAAGGCCTATCACCTTGAAAAGGAAATGGAGATTTTATATGACTCCCGAGGGTAGAACCAGGAGGAACAGGCAGAAGATGCAATTGGACTATATGGTTGCTGAGATCCCTTCCAACTCTGAAATTCTGTGATCCTATGACATAAATAACTAGAGAGCACTTTTTCCTGACCCAAAAACACATGTTGCCATTAAGGAATGCACAGGAAAGTCCCCATCAGATGAGATAATATTTGTAAAGTACTTAGCACAGGGCCTGGCATATAGTTGGTACTTAATAAATGTTTTTTCCTCTACCTTCTTCCCCTTCACCTATCCATTCACCTATGTAACATAGATATAGGCAGTAGGCTTCTCTCCCCCTCAATAAAAAATTTTGTGCAGCACTGAAGAAACCACTCTTTCTACCTCTACTACCACCCCTAACAGGGTTGGAGGACTTCCATAAAGTATACTGGGCATGGCTATGAAGCCAGTGCACCAGACAGTACACTGGGGTGAGTCACTGCTGTCCACTTCCTTCCCTTGTATAGAAAAGTACAAAAAGTGAAGTGTACCACAGGCCAAAAAGGTAACTGGCCCATTGCCTTGACTTTCCTCTGATAAGTACCATTTTTCTCAAAACCATCTCTGACAAAAGTAATTCCTTCTCTTGCTCATGAAGAATCAACCGGTTAACAAGTATCCTCTTCTAGGCACTAGGGATACAATAACAAAGAATAAAATAATTCCCACTCTCAAGGAACTTAAATTCTTTTGTTTGTTTTCTGGCAAGGTAGTTGAGGTTAAGTGACTTGCCCAGGGTCACACAGCTAGTAAGTATCAAGTGTCTGAGGCCGCATTTGAACTTAGGTCCTCCTGACTCCAGAGCCTGTACTCTATCCACTTCATCACCTAGCTGCTCCAAGGAACTTAATTTCTAATGAGGACAGGTATGATGTATAGGTATATAGGGATGTGTTATCTTCCCCAATCTATACATTCAAAGATATAGATATAGATAGATACATATGTGTGTTTGTATACATTGTAAATGCATGTGTATGTGTGTGTATAGTGAATTTAAAGGAAGATAAAGTGAAAAGGAAAACTTTGAGTGAAATGCCAAACTTATTGAAGAATATGAAAAGATATCCTATAGCCCTGTAGACAGTATTGATGAGGATGGAGAAAGAGTGATGTAAAATGACAATGGGAACTTCAAAAGAGAAGAAGGGGCTGTAAGTAAGGGTGACCAAACAGTAATGTGAAATTGGTTTGGGGTAACAAGAAGGATGCTGACTATTTCCCTGCTCAACTCCAGTGACTTCTGTTTTGCTTTTAAAGCTCTACACAATCTGGCCCCAACCTATCTTTCCTACTTCATTCTATGTTACTCTCCCTCCTACATTTTTCAATCCAAACAAACTGGGCTTTTTCTCTGTTCCTCCTAAGACACCCTGTCTCCCATTTCTATGCCTTTGCACTGGCTGTCCCCTGTGCCCAGAATGAACTCTCTCCTTACCTCCTCATAGTCTCTCCTTTCCAAAACACGCCTTAAGAATTATTTTCTGCATGAAGTCTGTCCTGATCTCCCAAAACTGCTAGCACCCTCCCTCCCAAACTACTTTGTACTTATTTTGTATATATTTGCATTTATTTACTGTATATTAATGTTATGTACACGGTCATATACATTCATTCATGTCTATATGTACACAGTAATACATGCACATATAGACATGAATATATGTACATTCTAATGGTTGATGGTAAGCTGTGTTTGTGTGTGTGTATGTATACTGAGTGTCCCAGAAGTCTTAGTCCTATTTTAAGCTATCAGAGCTTTGGGACACCCTGTAGATATCTGAATATATAGTCATACGTGTGTGCATGTATACACACATACACACACTCATGCCCACTGACCATGGATATGTCCAAAGGGCCTTTCCTGGGCTCTCATCTCTTCTCCTCTACATTACCTTGTTTGGTGATCTCATAACTCCCATGGGTTCAATTATCATGTCTATGCAAATGCTTCTCAGATCTATTTATCCAGCCCTAACCTCTCTCTTGTACCCATTTTAATACTATCCAACCATGGATCATCAATCCTAACATCTATCTCCTCCACTCCAGCTGACAAACATTAAGAGACCTTGCTGATTAGGGGACAGTAAAAATTCATGCTATTTAACCTCAGCTAAGCCCTCACAACTACTTAGCAGATCTTTCATTCATCTCTTTTCAATTCCCCAAGATATTCCCCAAGAGCTGTTCCAAACCTTCTCCATTCCACATTAGCCTCCAGTCTTACCCCTACTCTCTTACTCTTAGCAGTTGACCTTGTCTCCTGCTTCTCTAAGGTTAAGGCATTCTGTAAATTGTCATCCTACTTGGCCCTGCCTATGTTTAGAGTGGGGAACCTGTTGCTTCCATAACGGGAGAACAATCTTGGAATAGGGATAGACCAGAACTTGTAGACTTTACTCAAAGGACAGAGGCAAAATCTCATTGAAACACAGAACTACAGGTCTAAAGAGCCAAAACCAACAAAAGGCCAGAGGAACAAGAGGAAAAGGCTTGCACATCAGTAAGGAATCCAATCATAAGACAGCAAACAACATATGAGAAGGGCTAAGGCTAAGGTAGAATACATTTGGAATTAACAGGTAGCTGAGAAGGAGGTCTGCAGAGGACAGCATCAAATACAAGGATTACTGAGTGTCAGCAGTCACAGGAAATTGGTTTTCACTCACTTGGATGGTGCATGTTCACTGCTCATCTCCCCACTCTGCTCAACAAGTCACAGCTGTGCCAATGAAATTCAATCTAACAACTCGTTCAACAAACAATGTGGTCCAATGGAAAAAGCACTGAATTTAGAGTCTAGAGATCATAGGTTGAAATCCTGTCTCTGTCACTTACTACCCTGTGTGACCTTGAACAAATCACCCTCAGACTCTCTGAGTCTCAGTTTCTTCTAGAATGAGGAAGCTGGACTAGAAGGACTCTACAATACCTTCCGGATTTAAATCTATGACCCTTATTAAGCGTTTACTAAACATAAGGCATTAAGCCAGGCAGCAGGGGAAAACTGAAAAAAACAAAATTGTTCACATGAAGAGGTGGTCATTTTACTTGTGCCAAGGCAAACTCTTCTGCAAATATCCTTGACCCCATCCCATCCTGTCTTCTCCAGAAGATTGCTGCCTTCTGTCATCTCCACTTGCTCATTCATCTTTAGCCCTTTCCTATCTACTGGCTAAAGCTTACAAAAATGCCTGTTTCCCCCATCCTTAGAAAATCCTCACTTGATCCAAACCTCTCCTTTAGTTATTATCCTATATCTCTCCTCCTCTTCATGGTTAACATCTTTGAGGATGCTCTCTGCAATCAGTACTTTCTTCTCCTTTCACTCAATTTTAACCCTCTACAACTCGGCTTCCACTGAAACTCCTCTCTCCAAAGTTACCAATGATCTCTTAACTGCCAAATCTAATGGCCTCCTCTCCACCCTCATCTTTCATGACCTTTCTGAAGTCTTTGATTCTGTGAGTCACCCACTTCCAAAGGAATTGATCCATGGTAGCCCCAAAACAAAGTTCATTTTATTCATAACTTTGCCAAGGATCAATCTTGCTTTCTTTTCTTTCAGACTATAAATCTGGCTAGCTGTTTCTCAAGTTCAAATACTGGCCTTATGAGGGACTACTTAAATGAATGAGGATACATCTATTCAAATCCATCATCACTACTGGGAAAGTAGCTCAATAGAGAAATTCCACTGATGACGAGTCAGAAGCACTATCTTTACATAAGAACAAGAGCACAGAGTGATATGGAAAAAGAGTTGAAAACTCCAAGTTTAAGGAGGGTGACTCACAGAATCACCTTCTGTGAGTCTCTCCTGGTTTTTCTCTTCTCTGACTGCTCCTTCTTAGCCTCCTTTGCTGGATCTTTCTCTAGGTCATGCCTGCTAAGTACGAATGTGCTACAAGGGTCTCTCCTAGGCCCTCTGCTCTTTTCCTTCTCTATTATCTTGCTTGATCTCATCAGCTCCCATGGGTTCGATTATCATGTCTATTCACATATTTCTCAGATCTATTTATCCAGCTCTAAACTCTCTCCTGAGCTCCAATCCTGCATTATCAACTACCACCTAAACATCTTGAACTGAGTGTTTCATAGCTATCTCAAACTCAACAAAGGCAGAACAAACTTTACTATCTTTCTCCTGAAAATTCTCTCCTCTTCTCAACTTACCTATTACTGTCAAGGGCACTACCATCTTCCCAGTCACCCAGGCTTGTAATTTGGGTGTCATTTTCAACTTCTCACTCACATTCACTCCACATTCCCAAACTACTGCTAACTCTTGTCATTTCTACCTTGACAACACCTCTCCTATGCATCCTTTTCTCTCTAATCACACCGCCACCATCCATCCCAGTGTAGGACTTTATCACCTTGTTCTGGGACTATTTCAAAAGCTTCCTGATTAGTCTCCCTATCTGTCTCTCACCAATCCAGTCTATCCTCCTCTCTTCAGCCAAAGCGATTTTCCCAAAGTGCAGGCCTAACTAGGTCACCTCTATACTCAATAAATTCCAGTGGCTCCCTATTACCCTCAGAATTAAATATACACACAGTGTATACCACCTATCTATTGTAATGCAACTTACCAGAATCATAGGCAGAGTTAAACTTGCTTCTAAGTTGCCACTTCCAAAGGAATTGATCAATGGTAGCCCCAAAACAAAGTTCATTTTATTCATAACTTTGCCAAGGATCAATCTTGCTTTCTTTCCTCTCAGACTATAAATCTGGCTAGCTGTTTCTCAAGTTCAAATACTGGCCTTATGAGGGACTACTTAAATGAATGAGGATACATCTATTCAAATCCATCATCACTACTGGGAAAGTAGCTCAATAGAGAAATTACACTGATGACGAGTCAGAAGCACTATCTTTACATAAGAACAAGAGCATAGAGTGATATGGAAAAACAGTCAAAAACTTCAAGTTTAAGGATAACCAAAAGAAAAAAAACCTACAGTCTGAATAGAATTTGTCTAGTCCTGGTAGTGGATAGATGGGGACAGTGAGTGAGAGAGTGAGAGAGAGAGAGAGAGAGAGAGATATGGATAACAGTCATAGATAGATGGATAGATAGAAATGAATAGATAGATGGATGGATAGTGCTGTGGTTAATGCAATTATATGTCAGATTAATCCCTACCTTCCAGAGCCTTACAGTTAAGGTGGGAAGGTCAGGATACACATTTTAAAATAAAACAATGCAAGGGACTCACTCTTGCAAAATGAAGTTAGCTACATCTCCCATTCAATTCTAGGAGTCATTCCAAGGAGTCAGGAGTATATCTGTCTAATGCAATCAGCTTGTGCCCATTCAGGTATACTGCCCTGCACTCTTAACCACCAGTGATTGGTGCCCCAGTTCCATTTAGAACAGAAGTACAAACATTTCCCCACTCCCAGTACCTGGGGAGATGCTCTCCCCTATTCTGCCTTAGTTCCTGGGGAGAGTGAACTCAGACTCCTAAAGGAGTTTTTATATAGTATTGGTTCCACTAAGTTCACTTCCAAATGTCACATGGCCTCAGGGAGATCTAGGTTAAAGTCCCACTTCTGACACACTGGCTGTGTCACTCTAGACAAATTACTTAACTTTTCAAAGCCAAAGTTGCAGAACGGTTGTCATCCATATTGGGAGAGAGAATTTTCTCACTGAGAGTTGCTGATATCAATTAAATCACAGATCTAAACTAAAAGGAAAAAAATAATTTAAAGGGGGGGAACCCCTATTGGGAAGTTCTTGCAGCAAGTAGTATAGGCATGAAGTCAAATGAAGTAAAAAGGGTCTCAATAGGTAGTGACTATGAAAATGGGGGGGTGATGAATAAATTGGGGGGAAATATTACTAAGGAGAAAGAGAAGCCATAGTGTCTTGGGTTGGGTTTCAGTGATCCAGCAAACTTTAGGGAAGTAGCCAAAGGTAACAGCCCTCAGGACATGTGCAAGGTATCTGGAATGGTTTTCAGGAAGTCATTAACAATGTATTGTAATGGTAAGAGCATTGGATTACTAGAAGATCTGGGGTCAAATCCCACTACTATCATAAAGGAGGTGTGTAACCTTAGAAAAATCACATTGTCTCTCTGGGCCTCAGTTTCCTCCTCTTTAAAATGAGAGGGTGGAATTAGATGATTTATAAAGTCTCCTCCAACTCTATACTAACTCAAGTCATCAAAATCTAAAGCTAAGGAAAGGATCTTCTACACCTCTTCTTAAGCCTATAGCACACAGGATTTGGGATGTGGCAAAGCCAATGATTCCAATTCAAATATGTTAACCTTTTTAGCTTGGTTCCTTGTTTGTTTTTGTACTTTTTCCTTCTCCAGTTCCTGAAAGTATGGCATGCTTATAGGATCAATTCCCACATGACCAGAAGTCAGTAGATCTGGGATATTCCTGAGCCTAAGGCTGGCTCACTGTGACACTGGTCAAGTTCATGGCTTTAATCTCTTTATTCAAAGAATGAGGGAAATGGACTCTATGATTTCAATTCTTCTTTTTTGGACTAGACTTGTGATTTCAGCAGTCTGGGAAGCTCCCATGCAGACTGGTGCCTATTCTGCAATTTACTATTTTACAGAGTTACCTGGGGCACTGAGATGTTAAGTCACTTGAATAGCCAATATGTCAGAGATAAGACTTGACCCCAAGTCAGCCTCCCTTGGAGGCTGGTTTTCTATCATACCATGCTGTCTGTATAATTAAGATTCCAAAATCCAGCCGGAGAGATTGTGAAAATGGTAATATCCTTCACAGACAAAGAAGTCAGAAAAGTGGAGTCAACTGATTGCACCTAAGAAGATACATACAATAGGCAGTTAGAAATTTGGGCTAGAGTTCAACAGAAGAGTCAGATTTCATGGAAGACTATGAAAATTATTGGATTTGGAAGCGGAGGAATCCAACCTCTGCCACTTACCTGTGTGACCTTGGGCAAGTCAAAACAATCAATTCTTGGTCCTGGTTTCCTCCTCTGTAAAATGAATGGAGGTTTAGGGGAAGAGGGAATGGATGGCTTCTCAGGGCCCTTCTAGTTCCAGAACTAATGAGATCGAAATATGGGATTCATCCAAATACAGGTGGACAGTGGATAAAAAGGTTCCAGTCACCCATCAATAATGGAGGTTGGATAGCATTGTTAATTTCACACCAATAGCTATAACTTGACCTGTAACACTTATTTTATGGACAGCTCAGCTTAGTGACCGCGCAGCCAACTGCTGGCTTCCTTCCTGATACAGCACTCAAGCTCTTGCCTGTGAGTGCATTGTTCAGAGTGCTACAAACCAGAATTCAGAGCTAGCTAGCTTTCTACTTTGTGCTGCCAGGAAAGATTTTGGCCTGTGCACAGCAGTCCAACCCTCTAGGTTGCTACAGGCTTGTGACCTCAATCTCCCAACCAGCTGTCAGTTTGTATGGCTGTGCTGACCCAGCAAAATAATACATAATCTGGTGCATGACTTCCTGTGTTTGGAATTTCAGGACTGCTGAGGGTGGCCTATCATTTCCCTCATTTGAAACTACTGCCTGTCCTCAAGAAATAAAACAAATGGTCTTATCATCTCACTGTAGTGGAGGGTGGGAAGAGGTTCAAAGTGAAGGGGGAGGTGAAAATGGGAAGCAATAAGAGACTAGGAGTGGAGAAATGGGTCGCATTCGTTCCAAACAGACTGATTTTTGGCTAAAGTGCTTAACAATGTTAGTATTTCTTAAGCATAATTCATTCAACAAGCATTTATTAAAGCCCCTACTGTAAGTCAGACTTTGTACTAGGTATTGGGTGGAGATAGAGAGCCTGAAAACAACATAGCCCCTATCATCAAGGCATTCACATTCTATAAGAGTTGGGGAACAATACGTATACTTCTAAATTAATTCAGAATATATACAAAATGATTTAAGGGGGAACAGGGTAGGACAGCAACTGTGGAGATTAGAAAATTCTCATTCTAATCTATGAAGGTACTTTGGCATTTAGATTTTTCCAAAACACTCTTGAAAAATTCTACTAAAGCCCTGTTCAATTACTCCAAATGTTTATTGGCTGACTTACTGACAATCAAATCTCCAGAAATTAGAGTCCTACCTGAAGGAAATGAGGTAAAGGATATGAAAATGTGTGTGTGTGTATGTATGTGTGTGTGTGTGTGTGTGTGTAAAATCTTCTAACTTCATCCCTCTTGCTTTTAAAGGTTGATTTTACTTTCTCCTAAAAAAAGAGCAAACTTAACTCTACTTCATCAGCCCTAGGATTAGAAACTATAATCTATAGCTTCTTCATTTTAAAGGCTGTGCAGCATAATGAATAAAATATTGGGCTTAAAGTTGGGGCAACCTAGATTCCAATCCTGCCACTAATACTCACTAGTCATTCAACCTTCTGATTGGCTCAAAGTAAATGCAAATAGCAATTCTTTCTGCTTTAGCCAGAAACTCTGAGGGTCTTCCCCTCCCAGATTGATTTTTTTTTTAACTAGGTAAAGAGGCCATTCTCTGCCTCATTTCTTACCTAGCCTTAATCACTGAATGGAAGTTGCCTCTATCAGACTGAAACCTGTTAAAGACCTTAGCTTAAAAAAGCCAAGGTCTCCCACTGCATCCAGGGCCATCTCCAGTCATCCTAATCCATATCTTGCCACTGAACCCAGATGGCTCCAGAGGAGAAAGTGAGGCTGGTGATTTTGCATAGCCTTCCCTCACTTAAATCCAATTCACTTGCATGTCATGGCATCATTTCTCTGATGTCATGGTCCTCTTTAGAATGAAGGATAAACAGCAACAGCACTGCTACTATTTATGACTCATCTACTAAGTCACAAATGAGTTGTGATCTATACTGGTGGAGGAAGTTCCATACCCTTCAGTATTTTGAGTATCTATGATTTTGTCAATGCCAATACTCCCTCCAAAGATGCAGATCTCAGCTCCTATTCCCCTTAATAAACAATCTCGGGGCAGCGAGGTGGCACAGTGGATAAAGCACTGGCCATGAAGTCAGGAGGACCTGAGTTCAAATCTGGCCTCAAACCAAACACTTGATACTTACTAGCTGTGTGACCCTGGGCAAGTCACTTAACCCCAATTGCCCCAAAATAAATAAATAAATAAATAAATAAAAATAAAATAAAATAAACATTCTCCATGAGCTGCTATAGCAAAAAATAAAAGAGAGAAAAGAAAAAAGAATAATCACTCAGTGGTCAACCTTCTGGTGATAACCCTCTTTGAATTTGGCTTGGCTGTTCCTCAGATGACAGAAGCCATTGCCAATCTTGTACTTGATGCCTTTCCAAAATAGTAGGATCTGCCATAGATTGTGCTCCTTTAGTATAACCTTCAAAAAACAAGGGTCACCTTCACACCATGATAAGGCATCAGGTAGGGCTTTAGTGGAGAAGGGCATGTTATTTCAAAGCAGGAACAATAAAAAGAAACATGTCACTATGAAATCTTCGGGTACTGGACAGAAGGCTTCGTCCTTCTTACTCAATGACTAATTTTACTTACTAATACAATTCAGGATTAGACATGTTCATCTTCATCACAAATCACAGCTGTTATTGGAATAATTTCACTGCTGTTAAACACCTAAATGATGTTACAATCACTTAAATATCTGGAGTACATGTATTAAAACCATAATTTATCTTCATTTTGCCTAAACACTTCTGTAAGAATTTAATTTAATTTCTTCTTATCTTAGTGTTCCAAGTCCATCATTACAATTAATTCCCATCTCTCAGTCAAGGGTACAGTCTCCTTGGTTATTCTTGCTAAGTAATGGAAAACATAAGTGGGTGTCCCTAACCCTAAATTTACTGCAAAACTGTGAGTTTCAAAGCTTTTAGTAATTGTATTCCACTGTTCTCAGGTGTTAAATCTGGAGACATTTATCCATTTGGATGCTATTTAAGAGCCAAATAGTATCACATCAGACTGCTAATGATAAAATCAACATGGAATTACATTTCAAGCATATTGCAGTACTGAAGCTTGATGAAACAAGTGATGAGAAAGTAGAAAGAAACATATTTTGAAGGGGTCAGCAACCTATGACAGACATACTCTTAAAAGCTGGCAGTGTCCTAACCCTCCCCAATGTCAAAAGGAAAGGTGTCACACGTTGGCAAACCACTTAGTAAATGTTACCAACCCCTATACAACTGGCTAAATCAATACTCCCCCAAAGGAGGTCAAAGACAGAAGGAAAGGTCCCAAGGATACAAAAATATTCATGGTAGCAATTTTTGTGGCAATAAAAAATTTGAAACAAAGCAGGTGCCTATCAATTGGGAAATGGCTAAGCTAACAGGCACGAGGGTTTTCATTTATGTAAATGAATTATATTTATTTCATTTCATTTATATAACTTTATAACTGCACGTTGGCACCTTCTCTATAACTTAGGGAGTTGCCTAGAAAATGGAAAGATTAAGTGATTTGCCTACAACTATGCAGCCTGGATGTGTCAGAAGCAGAACTTGAACTCAGATTTTACCACTCTCTATTCATTACGTTATACTATCTCTCAAATGAATATAATGGAATATTATTTTGCCAAAAGAAATAACAAATATGAATAATTCAGAGATGTGTGGAAGATTTTTATTAACTGATGCAAAGTAGAATAAACAGAATGAGGCTCTTATCTTCTCTCAACTCTTTTCATCTCTCTCATTTTCTGTTCTGTTCATATCTTTCATTTGGCTACCAAAAATCCTTTAGTAAGTTATAACTTCTGTACATTGCATAGTACTGTTTAGTGCCTTTATTTCACTTACCTTTTGAAAGAAGCCATTTCTGATTCCCCCTTAGTATTCTCTTCCTTCTCAAATTACCATACTTATTTTATATTTATATGTGATATTCCAGCTCACCTGCTGCACCCCCACCCCACCCCCACCCCATGTAAGTTCCTTGGAGGTCAATGACTGTTCTTCCTTTTGTCATATTTGTACATAGTACGTGCTATGTAAATGCTTATTCCATCCTCTTTTCTGACTGGGAGTGACAAAAACTTGAGTTCGAATCCAGCAAACCAAATATATGACAACAATCATGTAAATGAAAACATTAAAAGGCAAACAAACTCTGATTAATTGTCATGACCAGGCTCATCTAGAGAAGCCATGATGAAACACTTCTCACTCCTTGAGGCACAGACATGGGAACTACATAGAGGTTCAGAACGTGGCATTGCTCTGTGGTTCCTGTGTCAGCTGGTTTGGCTTAGTTGTTTTCTTTTATTATAGAATAGGATTCCACAAGGATACAACAGGAAATGACTGTAACATAAAAAGAAAAAGAACAAATAAAACTTTATTTAAGAAAAAAAACAAAAACAAAAACAAATAAGTCTGAAGGAGGCTCAAATAAAACCTAGAGATAAGTTTCTGGCCTAGTATAAATGTTAGAATCGATGTTAGAAAGGATAGGGGCTTAAGAAGCCATCTAGTCTACGTCTTTTGTTTTAACAGATGTTATAACTGAGGCCCAGAGAGAAGTGACTTTGCCAAGGTCACACACAGCTGATTAGTAATAGAACCAGGACTAGAAGCTGGGCCTCCTGACTCTCAATGTTGTGTGGTATTCTCCATCATACTATATTGACTCCCATTAAAGAACAGAAAATGAGAGAGAAGAGATAAATTGAGAGAAGACATTCTAGTGAAAGGACTTTATAAAAGGGGGAGAAAGTAAAAGGGAGAAAGAAGCATTAATGAGGTGGCTAAAATGGGTAAGAAACAAGAAGGAAGCACTAATTATGTGAATTTCATTGCTACAATTTTGCAAATCCTAGTTCTTTATTCAACAAAATCAAACATTTATTTCATGAAACTGAAGAAAATCTTTCCTGTTTTCCTGTACCGAGGATGCCTGCATTGCTCTGTGGATGTGAAGTAAATTTTAAAAATCTGACTACATTGACTATCAAGAATTCCAAGGTACATTTTTTTCTAAAACACCAGATGCCACAGAGTTAAGTTACCCATCTAATCTCATTACTACTACTACCAAGCTAATATTTATGTAACACTTTAAGCTTTGCTTACAAATTTTTTTTTTGCTTTTTTGCTTACAAAAAATTTGCAAATCTTTTTGCTTACAAAAGTGCTTACCAATGTCATTTGTCCTCACAACAACCCTGTGAGGTAAATACTGCTATTATCTCCATTTTACTGATGAGGAAACTGAGGCTAAAGGAGATTAAATGACTTGCCCACAGTCACACAGCTAGTCACTGTCTGAGGCAGGATTTAAATTCTAGTATTCCTCACTCCCAGTCAGGTACTCTTCTTTTTGGGACATAGATGACCTAGAAAAGTGAAGGGGGGGGGGAGGAGCTGGAGTAAGTATTTATACAGCACCTACTATGTGCCAGGCACTGTGCTAAGCACTTTGCAAATACCATCTTACAGGTAATACAATAACAAAAGGAAAAATGGTCAATGACCCCTGACCCCCGAGGAGCTCACATGATGGGAGGGGATGTGGCAGCAATGAACAGGAACATCACATAAAAACATAAAATAAACATGCCAATTTGGGGAGGGAGAGAATACTAAGGGGGAATTAGGAATGGCTTCTCTCAAGAGGTAAGTAAAATAAAGGTACTAAATAGTACTATGCAATGCACAGAAGTAACAACTTACTAAAGGATTTTTGGTGGCTAAAAAGATCTCTTTACCACAGGATACTCTAGTTTCTATGTGAATCCTGCCATCAAAATACCTCTTTGCAGGACAGGCTTAAGGCAAAATCATGAAGTAGAACAAATTTGCTTTCTGGGACCCTAGCCTTCTTCTCTTGTCCTTTTTTCCTCCCTTCCTTCTTCCTTCTCCCCCATTCCATCTTAAATCTTCAGCACTATGTCCTCCCTAAAGATGACCTAAAGTGACCTAAACATCAATGCAAGGATGTGTGGTAGGTCTGAACAGGCTTTAGGATATTACTAAAAATGTCTTACACAAAGAAGTGGAGTTAAGATACATTATTCAGGAACACATCTTGGGAAAAAGCGGTAAGCCGGTGAGGGATAACAGGACAGTCCAAATCCTGCAACAGTATTCGTAAAAATCTATGTATTTTAAAACTTAGAGGAAGGCCTCTCCCATATTGAGTAGACATAGACAAGAATCAGCCAGGAGAATCACAGAATTTCAGAGCTGATTCGCAATGAAAAACGCTATCCACCTTCAGAGAGAGAGACCTGATGGAGTCTGAGTGCAGACTAAAGCACAATTTTTTTGCTTTCTTTATTTTTCTTGCTTTTCTTTTTGCAACATGGCTAATATAGAAATATGTTTCGTATGATTTCACATACATAATTGATATCACATGACCTGCCTTCTCAGTGGATGGGGAGGGGTTGGAGGGAGGGAGAGAATTCAGAACTCAAATTTTAAAAAAATGTTTAAAAAATACATATCACATATTTATTTAAACATATTTATGTGAATATAAATATTTATTTAAAATAAATATATTTTAAATAACTACAACAACAAAAAGAATTTCAGAGTTGGAAGGGACCTCAGAGCCATCTAGGCCAGCTCATATTCAAAAATGAATCTTTATTGCAACATAGCTGACAAAACTAAAGCAAATTCAGCAAGTGGTCATCCACCTCTCCTTAAAGACTTCCAGTGAAGAGAAACCCAGTACTTCCCAAGTTAGCCCATTCTGTTTTGGGAAAGCTTTAAATGTTAGGAAGTTTGTCCTTATCTGAAGTCTAAATGCACCCGTTTACAATTTACCACTTCCTTTCATTGTTCCTACTTCTGTCCCTTGTGGTCGAGTAGAGCAAATGTAATCTTTCTTCTACATGGCAGACAACTATCATGTTCCCCCGTTGAGTCTTCCCTTCTCCAGGCTAAACATCCCTAATTCTTTTAACCAATCTTCATATGTCATGGACCTTCATTACTCCAGCTGCATTCCTCTGGATATTCTCCAGTTTATCAATGAAGACATGGATGGGCTGCAGTGAGTAACAATGAAGGGTCAACCTATATCAGTGAAATCATAGATCCATCACCATACTGAAATAATAAGGCACTGTGGTAAGCTCACCTCAAAAACAGTAATGAACAGAACAAAAGGAAGAGGACTAAAGCCCAGTGCAACTAAAAAAAAATTAAATCATACTTTATGAAAAAGATAATTTGTACATGCAAAGGCAGCTAGGTGGCAGAGTGGATAGAGTACTAATCATGGAATCAGGAAGACGAGCTCAAGTCCTACTTCAGACCTTTACTAGCTTTGTGACTCTAGGCAAGTCATCTACTTCTCTAAGCTTAGTGTGTATTCCCCCAAGGTTTTGTTCTGGTCCGTCTTTTCTTTTTCCTCTATGCTATTGCTTGGTGATACGATCAGTTTGCATGGGCTCATTTAACAAGTTTATGCAGATGCTTCTCAGATCTATATATCCAGC
The DNA here is from genome assembly GCF_900497805.2 of Vombatus ursinus. NCBI lineage: Eukaryota > Metazoa > Chordata > Mammalia > Diprotodontia > Vombatidae > Vombatus > Vombatus ursinus. The sequence continues at coordinate 66,227,095 of NW_020954610.1, forward strand.
CCTAACATCTCTCCTGAGTTCCAATCTTGCATCATAAACTGCCTCTTGGACACCTCAAACTAACTGTCCCATGGGCATCTCAAACTCGACATATCCAAAACAAAACTCGTTATCCTCCCAGTCTATCCCTCAAACACATCCCTCTTGCCAACTTAAGGGTACCACCATCTTCCCAAGTCACCCAGGTTCCTCTCTCACACTTACCCCATTTATCCAACTTGTTGCCAAGTTCTGTACTTCTACCTTCACAATACTTCTATGCATCTCCTCTCTCTACTCACAAAGTGCAGGACCTTGTTACTTCATGACTGGACTATTCTGGTTGGTCTCCCTGCCTAAAATCTCTTCCCACTCCAGATCATTCTCTACTCAAGTATCATCAAAGTGCTCATCCTGCCAATGTGCCTCCCATACACACACCCTACTCATTAAACTCTACTGACTGCCTATTACCTCTAGAAAGTAAAAAGGAAACTGGGAAGCCTCTCTGGGCAAAGAAATCAACCTTTATTAAGAGAAACAAAGGTGGGGTCTACAGTCCTTCCAGTACAGTCTGAGACCTCAAGATACAGAATTTACAGTTATTTATAGGTTTCTTGCTTCATGTATGGTGAAACTAATGAAGCTGATTCATGCAAGATTGCATTTTGCAGGTCTTTATGTCCTAATTTTATGAAGTCCTAACTTGGTACTTTCCATGATGTCTCAATTAGCCCTTTGATGTCTCAATTAGCCCTTTACAGGGCTTTTTTACTTTATCATTTTAATACAAAGATTAATATATAGGTATGATTATTATAGTCATATATTTAATATACACACTTTATTACACTTCTAAGGTTAACTAACACAGGAATTTTCCTGGAACTATGTCATAGTATGGTTACACATTTTTTTTAACCCAAGACAATGTCTTTACTATAAATCACACAGTCATTTCTTATCCTAATTATTATAGCTGATAAAAAATTAGCAAGGCAATACAGAGCAGAGCACTTAAGGCATTGATCACAGATTTTTTTCCTTTTAAGGATCAAGTATAAAATCCTCTGTTTGGTTTTTAAAGCCCTTCAAAACTTGCCCCTTCCTCGATTTCCTCTTCTTACACTTGAATCTCCACTACATACTCTGTGATCCATGGACACTGACCTCCTCGCTACTCCTTGAACAAGACACTCCATTTCCACACTCTGAGCATCTTTGCTCTGTGTCCCTCATGCCTGGAATTTTCTTACTATTCTTCTCTATCTCCTGGTTTTCCTGGCTTCTTCCAAGTGCCAGCTAAAACCCTTAATTCCCTTTAATTCCCTTAATTCCAATCCCCTTAATGCTAAGGCTTTCTTTCTATTGATTATCTCCAATTTATCCTCTCTGTATTCTTTTTTGTACAAATTTGTTTGCATGTCATCTCTCCCATTAGACCATAAGCTTTTGAAGAGCAGGGCCAAGTTTTGTCTTTATTTGTATCCCTAAGCTTAGTTCAGTGCCTGGCATACAGTAAGCCTTTATTAAATGTTTGTTGACTACCACATAGGGTTATTGTAAGGATCAGATGAGATGATAAATATAAAGCACTCTGTAACCCTTAATGTTCTATATAAATGTTAGCTACCATTATAATTATTATCATTTCCACAATTATATGCTTTGGTCCTGGTGTGTAATAGCTCTGCACTCTGCCTTGGCCTAGAGGACTATGTTCAGTTCTGAGAGTCACAATATAGGAAGCACACTGACAAACTGAAGCATGTCTAGTGGACGGCAATCAGGATAGTGACAGCATGGAAACCATTCCAACCAGGGACTGGTTGAATGAACTAGAGAAGTAAAACCTGGGAGGGCGATGGGCAGAGAATAGAGAGATATGAAGCTATCTTCAAGTGTTTCCAGAGCAGTAATGTGGAAGAGATCAGATTTTAGCCCCAAAGGGCAGAACTAAGAACAATAGGTAGAAGTTGCCAAAAGAAGATTCTGGCTCTATGAAAGGGAAACTCTCTCAACAATTAAAGCCACCCATAAATGGAATGGGCTGCCTTGGGAAGTTGTTGGTTCTCCATCATGAGAGGTCTTTAGAGACTGGATGCTTACATGCCTAGGATGCTACAGAGAGTTAGGTTTAGTGTGGGACTAGATGATCTCTTCCAACTCTGTGATTCTTTCTCTACTATAAGCTCTTCAAATATACACAGAGTCTATCTTATGAATGAGCATAAGTAATTGTCTTTAGGATTCATCTGCATCCAAAAATACTTCAGTCCTATTATTGAGCCTGAAATTTTAGGATTCTTTCCTGTAAATTAAAGCATTAAAATGAAAATAACTTCAGTAGTGACGATGCTATATTGCAATACTTCACTACACATGTGATGTGATCTGTGTGGGTACTCCTACCACTATTGAATCACAATCCAAATGTCTCCTATCAATCAACAAATATTTATTAAGCACTCATTACATGCCAGGCACTGTGCTATATGTTAGGTATAGAAAAAAAAATTTTTTTTAGGCAATTGGGGTTAAGTGACTTGCCCAGGTCACAGCTAGTAAGTATCAAGTGTTTGGTCTGAGGCCAGATTTGAACTCAGGTCCTCTTGACTTCAGGTCTGGTGCCCTATCCACTGTGCCACCTAGGTGCCCCCAGGTATAGAAATTTAAAGAATGAAACAATCATGCCAGCAAGGAATTTAATTTCTTTTTTTATTAATTAATTTATTTCTAGTTTTCAACAATCACTTCCATAAGTTTTTGAGTTATAAATTTTCTCCTTCCTTCCCCACCTCCCTCCCCAAGATGGCATGCAATCTGCTATAGGTTCTACATATACATTCCTATTAAACATATTTTCACATTAGTCATGTTGTAAAGAAGAATGAGAATCAACAGGAGGAACCCAAGAAAGAGGAAACAAAACACAACAGAAGAAAAAAAAGGATTCAATAGTTTGCTTTGATCTGCATTTAAACTCCATAGTTCTTTCTCTGGATGTGGATAGCATTTTCCATCATGAGACCTTTGGAGATGTCTTAAATCCTTGCATTGCTGAGGAGAACTCAGTCTAATAAAGTTAGTCATTGTACAACATGGATGTTACTGTGTACAATGTGCTCCTGGTTCTGCTCATTTCACTCAGTCCATATGAGACTTTCCAGGTTTTTCTGGAGTCTACCTGTTTATCAATTCTTATAGTACAATAGTATTCCATTACATTCATATACTTGTTCAGACATTCCCCAATTGATAGGCATCCCCTCAGTTTCCAATTCTTTGCCACCAGAGCAAGAACTGCTACAAATATTTTTGTACATGTGGGTCCTTTTCCCATTTGTATGATCTCTTTGGGATACAGCCCTAGAAGTGTTATTGCTGGGTCAAAGGGTATGCACATTTTTATAGCCCTTTGGGCATGGAAGGAACTTAATTTCTAATGAGCACAAATTGGATAAGTAAACACAGGACATATACACAATAAATACACAGTCATTTGGTATGGGGCACTAATAACTAGGAAAGCAGGAAAGACCTCCTGAAGAAGGTGGCAGCTGAGCTGAGCATTCAGGGAGCTAAGGACTTCTAAGAGGCAGAAGTGAGGAGAGAAAGCATTCCAGCCATGGCAGACAGTCTGTACAAAAGTAAAGAGGTAAAAAGTAGAATGTCATGCATGGGCAACAGCAAATAGTTCGAGTAGGACAGTTTGTCTAGAACATAGAATAAAGGAAAGAAATGCATAATAAGCTTTGGATGAAAGACTAGCCATATTGGGAAAGGCTTTAAATGCCAAACAGACGAGCTTGTATTTTATCCAAAAGGAAGAGGGAATACTAAAGTTCTTTGAGTATGTGAGTGACATGATCAGATCAATACTTTAGGAATATCAATTTGGCAGCTATGTAAAGGATCCATTGGGGAGGGAAGAGGATCTATATAGGGAAACCAATTGGGAGTCTATTGCAATAGTCTGAGTGAGAAGTGATGAGTTTCTGGACTGGGATGTATGTGATGTAAGAAGACAGAAAGGGACAGAAGTGAGACGTATTGAGGAGGTGGAAATAATAAGACTTTGACACCTATCTAGCTATGGAAGATGAGTGACAGTAAAGAGTTGAGGATAACTCTTAGGTTGAAAATCTGAGTAACTAAAAGCATAGTGGTGCCTTTGCCAGGAATAGGAAAGTTAAGAGTAGTGGTAGGTTTAGGGAGAAAGATAATTCTATTTCAGATATGTTGAGCCCGCAATGTCAATGGTACATATTAATGGAGTTGTCTGGAAGGCAGTTGGGAATAAGGTACCAGAGCACAGGAAAGACATAAGGGCTGGATATGTAGTTTGAGGTATCACAGGCATGGAGATGATATTTGAATCCATGGGATCTGATGAGGGCACTAAGACAAAGAAGAGGGAAGAGAAGACAGCCCAAGGCAGAGTTTTGGGACGTATCCATGCATATGTGGAAAGATACAGATGATAATTTTGCATCAGTCTGACAGGTGGAAAGAGAACAATAACACAGCAGAATAAAAGCCCAGGGAAGACAGAATCCAGAAGAAGGGGATGGACAGAAATATCAAAAAAACACAGAATATTGAAGGATACGGTTGTTGAATTTATGTTGAATTTAACGATTTAACAATAAAGAAATAATTGAGGACCTTACAGAGTAGAGTTTCATTTGAGTATAGAGACAGAAGTCAAATGGCAAGCAGTTGAAAAATGACTCAGAAGTAAGAATGTGAAGGCATCAAATATAGTCCATTTATTTTAGAAGTTTGGCTATCTGTGAGGTTCTTGTCCACGTCCTTCCTATATAAAAGGCTCCATCCAAACTGCTAGAGGCCTTCTTCTAGATCTGGGTACCAGTGTAGAATACAGGTCGTCCATTTGTTATTCCTTGCTTTCCCTATGGTAACAGTACACCTCCAGTTCCTATCATACCAATCATGCACAATACATATTATTACATTTCTGGCACCCATAATTCTCAGTAATATACTATAGCCTACATTTGCTCAAAATGAATCTCTTCATTGTTACTTTTGTCACCCATAATTTTGATTCTTCAGCCTTTTAGTGTTCCATGATTCATAGTCATTCAGCATTACCAGGAGAATAGTCCAATATTCCAATGGATATGGAAGAATCTCATCAATATGGATATTTTCTCAGACAGTACAGATCAAAAAAAAAAAAAATCTGGGCCTACCCATCTTGTGTGATTCTCATATATAAATTCACCACAATGAGTCCAGCCATTGTGCTGAGGTCCTTCCTTGAATTCCCATGACATTGCAAGAACACCAATGTAGCACATAGACTATTGGTTACCCCGTGCTCTCATTATATGATTCATATACATATATATGTGCATATATATTCAAGTATTTATCTGATGATGTCCTTCATACTTCTGCATAAGCCCTCATTTGTATATTCTGAAGCCTGCATGCACCTCTCCCTTGTCTTTTGGGTGATACTCAACATCAGTTCTTTGGAGGCTGTGTTGTTATTCAGCCATTTTCAATAGCGTCTGACTCTTTGTGACCCCACATACTACAGTGATTTGCCATTTTCTTCTCCAGCTCATTTTACAGATGAGGAAACTGAGACAAACAGGATTAAGTAACTTGCCCAGGGTCACATAGCTAGTAAGTGTCTGAGACAAGATTTGAAAGATGAGTAAGTGCTATGTGGGCCTAAGCTGAGGTTACCTCTGGCTTGGATTACTCTTTATTGGTCTCCTTGCCTCAAGTCTCTCCCACCTCCAGCAATCCTACACACTGAGGCCAAAGGAATTTTCCTTAAGCACAGATCTGCCACTTCCCCATTCAATAAACTCCAGTGGCTCCCTGTTCTTTATAAGATAAAAGATGAACTCTTCTTTTTAGTAAACTTTGCAACCTAACCATAATCTATCTTTCTAGACTCACTGTACATTACTCCAGCTCTGCACCCTGTGATCCAGGCAAATGGAACTTCTCTCAGTTCTTCATAGAAAACACAAAATCCCATCTCTGTGCTCAGGGGCCAATAAAAAGAATGTTTCATCATCTCAAAGGGCATGCATATACACATTGTGTGTGTGTGTGTGTGTGTGTGTGTGTGTAGACATTTATACAATGAGAGGGACTTAAGAGAACAAGAAGTGATTATCAGGGCTCATTTCACATCTACCAGATACTTCATTTGCATCTAATCCAAAATCAGTCATCCATTCCCCAAAGCCTAAATAAAATTAGTAACACTCAAAAAAGAAGCATTGGCTATCTATGAACATATAGGTCATTTCCTACATATAATTACTTTAAGCTGCTGTAGCAGTCCATACAATAAAGCATTCCATTACCATATTAGTTCTAATGGGGAGCAGGGATAACGAGTAAATGTATTAGTTTTAACCTCTTCAGTCTATCAAACCTTTTGGAGAGTTAATAAAGAACAAAAATAGATTATTTAAATTTTGCCTCCTCTCCCTTCTTTCGTTTGACCTGTGGAAAGAGGCTAATCAGCATTCAAATAGCTAAAAATGAGAGAGGAGAGAAGACCTGGGGCTGAATATTCCGCAGATTCTGACATCTATCCCTGCTAGAAAAAAAAAAAATGAGCATTGATTTTTCTGTAGAAGGTAAAATTCAAAATCACCACTGGAGACTATGTATTACACTGGATACCTACTGTCTGGTTGTTATAAAAGCACTTTATCCCTTTCTCCCTACACATATTTTTTTAAAAAGCATCTTTTTTTTAAATCAGGGTGCAGCAGGGAAGGGAGAATAGGTACTAGAGCAGCACTTAGCATGGTACCTGACAAATGGTAAGTACTTAATAAATGCTTGTTGACTTGACATAGATCACTCAATCACTAGATTATTGGGTTGACACGTCAACCAATCAAAAAGTATTTCTCAAACATTTACTATGTAGCAGACACTGTGCTGGGCACTAGGGATATAAATACCATGGGCCAGTTATCTAGCTTCCCCAGGTTTCAGTTTGCTCATCTGTTAAATGAGGGGGTTAGATCTCTAAGATCCTTTCCAGCAATGAAATTCTATTGTTTATAGGCTGACTACGAGTAGACTCATATAAAGGGACAGAATGAGAGTTTTCACTGGATGGACTGGTAAAGGTGAGGTTGTCAGTGGTGCCCAAAGTAGGGAGAGAACCAACTAGAGAGAAAGGAGGAAAAGAGGAAGATAAAGACAAATATCATCTTATTCACAACCTTGAGTAGAAACACTGGGTAAGTAGACATAAAATTCTAAATTTCTACTTAGCCTATGAGTTTCCTGATTGGTAAAATAAGGGAGTCACACCAGGGTTAGACTAAAGTCCTTTCCTTTACTAAATAATGACCCCCACAACAATAATAATTGGAGGTAGGAAGGGAGACTAGATATGCCATTTCATTGCTATATGGACTCCCTTTGAGGAATTTCCTGTGACCAATGCAAAAAGAAAGAGAAAAAAAAATCAGCAAAACAAATGAACACATTTTAAAATCTGACATTATGGGCAATGTTCCATACCCATTGACCTTCCACCTCTGCAAAGGAGTGGGAAAAGGGAGGGAAGTGTTTTCCCATATCTCTTCTTTGGAACCAAGTATCTTCTCCATAATTTTGCAACATTAATTTTCAATTTTATAGTTGTTCTTTCCCTTTACATTGTTGTAGTCATTGTATCTATTACTTTCCTGATTCTACTTACTTCACTTTTTATCAGTTCACATAATGGGGGGCGTGCTTCTCTGTATTCATCATGTTCATTATTTCTACCAACACAGTAATATTCCATTGCATTCATGAAGTACAATGTATTTAGGCATTTCTCTACTGATGGGCATCTACTTTGTTTCCAAGTCTTTGATAACCCAAACAGTGCTACTATAAATGCTGGAGTGTATACAGAGCCTTCTTTTGATTTGAAAAGACTACGTAGAGATGCAGGGGCCAGGATCATTCCTCCACCACTCCCATTACAGAGAATCTGCCCTCTTTGCGCATCCATAGTTAGCAAAAAGCCTCTTGAAGGGATGAAGGAGTGGGAGGTGGTAATGAGTTTTTGTGCACAAATGAAAAGATCTGATTCCTTACCCTTTTTCCTTTTGTACTTGAGAGTTTTTTGGGGTGTCAATAGTGCACATGGTGCATGGAGGGAAGAGCCACTGCTATTTTGTCCAAATATTGAAGACATCTGCACAATGATGTAGGCAATAGCCATGGCTTACTGCTGCTGTTGCTGCTGCTGCTCTTGGGGACCATCCTAGGGGCCATGGTAAGGAAGCTGAAATTGGGTCAGGAGTCAGGATCATAGGACCAGCACTGGAAGAGGTGTATCTAGAGTAAGTGTTGTGTGTTTTTTTTTTAAAGGCAGCTTTCAAAACCTTCAGTGATTGAGAAATCAGGTGAGATCAGACCAGTAGACCAATCTAATCCCTTGGCAATCTTTCACCTTTGCCTGCAGAGTTGGCCCTGAAGGTCCCAAACATATGATTCTTGTCCCACCCAGATCTTTTCCTTCTAATTACAAGGAAAGTGGGAGCTTTGAAACTATTCCTCCAATATCCAATACCCTCAGAGAGAACATCAGGAGGTTGGGGAAGGAGATTTTGGGGAGACAACCTAGAGAAAGTAATCACTTCATATCTTTCTTTTTCATTTTTGTTCCCTTGTACAATAAACTAAGTGGCTACAGAATGATGTTTCTCTGATTTTTATGAATGTCATGGTTGGTCAACAAAGGGCAGAAAATTTCCCTGATGCAGAGTGAAGATGAGGGCAGTCATAGGTTATATAGTCTATTTCAGAGTGGTTTTTCCATGCCCTAGCAGGAATTCAGAACGTGGTCAACAAGAACTGGGTTTGGATGGCTTGGGAGGATTCAGCTGCCTGCATATATACATAGAAAAAATCTTTTGCCCATATACTAAAGGGATCTTTATGGAACCATGAGCCTGGCCCCAGCAGAATACCATCGCCAATGAGCAAATGATATACTATGCTTCCTAACTGGTTGATTCATTGCCACGTGATACTTTGTCTTCTGTAGGCTGATGAGAGGCAAGATATCAGATAGTAAACATGGCCTCAGATACTATAATACCTCCAGTGTCACACAGGATAGATATCATGTTCATATACAGCCTGCACCTAAGTTACATATAGATGAGGAAAATGAGGACCAGAGAGATTAAGTGACTTATTTATGGTCACACATGTAGGCATCAGAACCTGGATTTGAATTCAGGTCTCTCCTGACTCTAAGTCCAACATGCTTCCCAACAGGATTCTATGCTTAAATGTTAACCCTGCTGGCATCCCAGAACCATCCAAATAAGCCATTAGTCAATCTAGAAGCATTTACTATTAAGCAGTTGTTATAGCTGCCAGAACTTGTGATAAGTGCTAGGAATATAAAGAAAATGCAAAAAGTAGGCCTGTGCTCAAATACAGATAGCCAGGAATCAGAAATATCTCAGAAGATGACAGAATCTCCAGTGAAATCAAGAGAATGAATGGTTAGCCCTGAGACAACACTACTGCACTTTTTTTTCTAGGTCACTAAATGACCAGGCACAGATGACCCAGTCCTTTGACTTTATGGACATTATGGTGTTTTCTAACTATATCTTCTGCCTCACTCTCCAATTTACCCTTGTTTGAAGACAGTCAAGACTCCTGTATTATCTATGATCTTGGCAATAATGGCAGTGGCATTAGCAACCAGACCTAAACCCACCATGGGGAGGTTGGGTCACCCAACTTAACCCTACCATCTCTCTACTCCCCTCACTCTACCTCACAGCTGTCTCCATGGTCAACAAAACTATGTAAATACTATCTATGCCAAACATCACATTTCCTATCAGCAACCTTGAGAAACAGATTCTTGTCAAAATATTAGGCAAGTTTACAAAATTAGAAACCAAAACCTCTAAGTTCAAATTAATTTCCTAATTTGTCCTTTGAAAGATCTCAGTGCTATTGACAGTAAAAGAATGCTATATCAACATGACATTTTCAATCAATCACAAGAGTGGAGGATTTCATGCATTCTTTAGATTTACTTTAAGAAATGTTTCATTGATCCAACCACTCTGGAGAGCAATTTGGAGCTGTGCCCAAAGGGCTATAAAAATGTGCATACCCTTTAACCCAGCAATACCACTTCTAGGGCTGTATCACAAAGAGATCATATAAATGAAAAAAGGACCCACAAGTACAAAAATATTTCTAACAGCTCTTTCTGTGGTGGTCAAGAATTGGAAATTGACCCTGGGCAAGTCACTTAACCCTAACTGCCTGAAAAAAAAAAGAATTGGAAATTGAGGGGATGCCCATCAATTGGGGAATGGCTGAACAAGATGTGATATATGAATATAATGGAATACTATTGTGCTATAAGAAAGGATGAGCAGGCTGATTTCAGAAAAACCTGGAAGGACTTACCTGAATTGATGCTGGATGAAGTGAGCAGAACCAGGAGAACATTGTGCACAGTAATAGCCACATCGTGTGATGACTGATTTTGATAGACTTAGCTCTTCTCAGGAATACAAGGATCTAAGACAACTCTAAAAGATTCATGGTGGAAAATGCTATCCACATCCAGAGAAAGAACTATGGAGTCTGGATGAAGATCGAAGCACACTATTTGCTCTCTCTTTTTGTTTGTTTTGTTTTGTTTCTTCTTTCTCATGTTTCCTCCCATTCATTCTAACTCTTCTTTACAACATGACGAATGTGAAAATATGTTTAATAAGAATGTATATGTAGAGCCTATATCAGATTGCATTCTGTCTTGGGGGAGGCGAAGAAAATTTAAAACTCAAAAGCTTATAGAAGTGAATGTTGAAAACTAAAAATAAATTAATTAATTTAAAATTTTTAAAAAAAGAAGAAATGTTTCAAGAACCATAATTATTCATTAGTAAAAAGTTAAAAAAAACCCAGAACTTGAGAGATTATCATAATATTTAATGGCTTAATAAAAGGGCTAGTCTTATCTATAGCCAGAACAGAATCTGAGAAGCAGAATTTTAGACAGTTATCTATGGAATAGAGTTTGAGCATCTAGAAGCCTCCCTCCTCACTACTCTACCTCCAAATTTCTACACTACCAATGTGTCACTGATGCTATGTGATGCTAAGTATTGTTGTTTTTAATTTAATTTTTTTCAATAAAATTTGCTCATCAAGGTGTAGTTTACCTGTCAGGAGGGGTTTAGGACCAAACAAGAGATAGAGGGTATTACAAAACATAAAATGGATAATTTTTATTGTATTAAATTTAAAAGTTTTTGCACAGACAAAACCAATGCAACCAAGATTAGAAGAAAAGCAGAAAGTTGGGAAACAATTTTTGCAGCAAATGTCTCTGATAAAGGCCTCATTTCTCAAATATAAAGAGAACTGAGTCAAATTTATAAGAATACAAGTCATTCCCCAATTTATAAATAGTAAAAGGATATGAACAGGTAGTTTTCAGATGAAGAAATCAAAGCTATCTATAGGCATATGAAAAAATTCTCTACATCACTATTGATTAGAGAAATGTAAATTAAAACAACTCTGATACCTATCAGATTGGCTAATATGACAGAAAAGGAAAATGATAAACATTGGAAAAGATGAGGAAAAAATAGGTACACTAATGAATTGTTGGTGGAGTAGTGAATTGGTCCAATCATTCTGGAGAACAATCTGGAACTAGGTCCAAAGGGCAATCAAACTGTGCATACTCTTTGGTCCAGCAATACCACTACTAAGTCTGTATCCCAAAGGAAAAAAAAAAACAACAGGGAAAAGGACCTGTTTGTACAAAAATATTTACAGCAGCTTTTTGTGGTAGCAAAGAATTGGAAATAGAGGGGATGCCCATCAAATGGGGAATGGCTGAACAAGTTGTGGTATGTGAATTTAATGGTGCTATAAGAAAAGATGAGCAGGCTGATTTCAGAAAAACCTGGAAATGCTTACATGAATTGATACAAAGTGAAATAAGCACTACCAGAAGAACATGTCCACAGTAACAACAACACTGTACGATGATCAACTATGAATAATTTAGGTATTCTCAGCAATATAATGATCCAAGACAATTCTAAAGAACTCACAATGAAAAATGCTATCTACTTCTAGAGAACAGAACTGATGGAATCTGAATATAGATCAAAGCATATATTTTTCACTCTATTTTTTCATGTTTTTTTTCTTTTGGTCTGTTTCTTCTTTTACAACATGACTAATGTGGAAATATGTTTTACATGATTGCACATATATAACCTATATCAAATTGCTTATCATTTTAAGAAGGAAGAATGTGAGAGAGGAGAAAATTTGGAACTCAAAAATGTTTAAAAATGAATGTTAAAAATTGTCTTTATGTGTAATTGGGAAAAATAAAATACTATAAGAAAGGAAAAAAATAAATGAAAAAAATAAAAATTTGCTCATGCTAGGTACTGTCTATTTTTAGAGGCTTATTCCTTTGTGTTAATCCAGGATTCCCAATAAAAATGCAAGTATCCACAGGATAACATGAGAAAATCTTGTTCATAATAATAGCTCAGGTTTATACTTTCATATATTTTATGTCATTTGTTCCTCATAACAGCCTACATATCCACATTTTATAGAACTATACTTCACCCAGCAAGCAAGCAAGCTGTACAATTGAGACTTGTGTTCCCTCTGCTCAAGTACTTGTCTCAAAATCAGTAATGGTAACACACTGAGGCAGCAATGTCACTAATACCCCCAGCATGAATTGTTTTATCTGAAATATCTTGAAAATAGATTTCCCTTAGAGTCAGAAAGAGAAAAATCAGATCACAGTCAACACTATCTGAGGGTGATAGGCCTAGCAAGGGATTCCTGAGTCAAGAAATAACATGAGGGCATGGGGTCTCCCCTAGGTTGGCCGTTTGAAATATATAAGCCCTTTGCTTTTTTTCCCTCGAATTAAATATGTGTATGCATATATTTATATGTATGTAAATGCACACACACACACACATATGTATATATGTATGGAAATTGAGGGGACGCCCATCAGCTGAGGAATGGCTGAAGAAGTTGTGGTATATGAATGCAATGGTGCTATAAGAAAAGATGAGCAGGCTCATCTTTTATATATAATTCCATCTAGCATTCTAAAAGTTTATAGGCAAAAGGAAAACATAATTATAGACTTTTTATTCCTTTTAATATCATACTTTCCTGGCTTTGCTTTCATAACTGTGCACATAGTTACTATGCCTTTGCGTCTCATCTGATGATTTTTAAGTGACCAGTTCAACAGGAGTAACTACATTTGTTTAGGTTCATTTGCCTGTAGTAGAGTTCTAGTAGGCATTGTGAAGAGGAACTTAAGCAGAGGACACCTGAAGAAAGAAAATTACTGAAACTTTAATCAATCAATCAACATTTATTAAGTGCTTACTATGTGCTAAGTACTGTGCTAAATACTGGGGATACAGAGAGGACAAAAGAAAGATCTAGTCTCTGCCCTCTGAGGAGCTTATAATTTAACAGGGGAATGGGAAGGTGCCTCATGTGAGGGCATGGTGAGGACATCAGAGAGGTAGTGCAGCCCAGTGAGAAGTGAGTTGTCTTTCTCCAAAGGCCTCATGATAGAAAATGCTATCCACATCCAAAGAAAGAACTATGGAGTTTGAATGCAGATCGAAGCATATTAGTTGCTATTTTTTTTTTCTTCTGTTGTATTTTGTTTCCTGTTTCTGGTGGTTCCTCCTATTGGTTCTAATTCTTACTTATAACATCACTAATGTGAAAATATGTTTAATAGGAATGTATATGTACAGCCTATATCAGATTATGCACTGTCTTGGGGAGGGAGGTGGAGAGGGAGGGGGAGAAAAATTTATAACTCAAAAGCTTATGGAAGTGATTGTTGATAAATCAAAATAAATTAATTAAAATTTTAAAAATGAAGTAAGTCTAACCACAAAAAAAAAAAAACTTAAAAAAAGAAATGAGTTGTCTGAGAGGAGCTCTCTCCTTAAATGGAGTTTTGGAATTCATGGCTCTACCTTCCAATCAGAGAAGCAGAAGGGAGTGATGAGGTAGAGTACCAAGGCTGTTGAGATCTTACAGGATAATGAGCTTATCTAAATAATGAGCTTCCTAGGGGGTGGAAAAGTCCCAAAGTAGTAAAGCTAAGTGGAAATGAGATATCTGAATCAAGTTCCTTCCTTAAATGGAGGTTTGGAGTTCCTAGCACCCCCCTCCAAATCAGGAGAGGTGAACAGGTAGTAATGAGATGGAATACTTTCATCCAGATAAGAACAAAAATCCAGTTTGGCTATTCTTTCACTGAGTTGATTGACCTCTTGCTAACTCCATCTTATATCCTGTTTCAGAAACTAATCATTTTATCATGCCATTCCCCTTATTCAAGAACCTATATGGATTCCCTTTTGACTGCTATCTAGGATGACTTTCAAGCCTTCATCAAATGGCCCAGTATCATAGCACACTTCTCCCCAATCTGAATCCCACTCTTCCAGTTCCCTAGTATTCTGTCTACTTCACTACGCTGCCTCTCATTCAGTAAGTGTGACACATTAAGCCCTCAAAAGTGATTAACACCTTAGTGTGAATTAGCTTATAGAAACTGTTAGGAGAGAAATGTCTCCTCTTTGATTTCATGTGGTAGGTTACTTCCGCCAAAATAAATCTATCACAATGCAGAAACCATAGAGGTAAAAACCTAGGCTTTATTATGCTTAAGTATAGTTTCAAGAGGTAGAATAATCAACCTGAACCTGAATTGGAGTTTCTCACAAGCTTTTATGAAGCAAATTACATCAGAGAGACAGAGAAATAAATTCTTTTACATATTGCAATCTCATACATTCTTTTAAGCTATTAAAAATTTCAGATTCATAATCTCAGGTTTCTTTCAATGTCATAAAAGATGAACAAACTTAAATAAAATCATAACTCATATATCCTTTATGAAAACAAAACTAGTTAGACAGACTCTATAGGTCAACTAAGTCAGATTACAAATTAAACTACATTTAGAGGATTCACAATGAGGTGATTGAAAGGAGACATTTATATGCCTACAGAGTCCATACCAGGAGAATCCTTTCACAAATAATTAAATCATTTTAGGAAACTCAAACTACCCTTTGGCTTCTTATCTGAAGAATGTCAAAAATTATATCATTCCATGAATTATGTTTTTGCCAAGAGAAGCTAATATTAACAAGAAATAGCCTAAATATCTATGAAAAATAGCACAACAAAATTTAATAAAAGAAGAATGAAAGATTTCCATCATAAAATTCAGACCCTTTCCAAAGGTTTCATTCAACCCTCTATATAAACTACACTTACCTATATGCTTTTGCTCATGCAATTCACCTGTCTGGGATGACTTCTTTTTCTTTTCCATGAATCAATATCCTATATTTCCTTCAAGGTTCAGTTTAAGGTTGGGGGTTGCTGCATCAGACAATGTGGGACACCATGAGACCATTTCTAGATAGTGTTGAGGAGAAAAGAGGACATTTGTTATACTATAAGCTACTCATTAGACAGTGAATTCCTTGAAAGCAAGGATTTTTTTTTCTTTTCTTTGTAAATTCAGTAAAGAAATTGCTATAGACTCATGTTTACCTTGATGCATGTAAGGGTTAGTCACAAACCCAAAAAACAACTCATACTGTGTAGATATTGATGTACTCTTCCACAATTGTTCTGTAGGTCTTCAATTATTTTTCTCAAGCTACTTCTGTCCAGGTGGTATTTGACACCTGTCCTTAAGAGTATTACTGTATAGCTCTATCTTTTATTCTTTAATCCTTACCAGGGGAATAGCTGCTGGATATAGTGTTGTATGCAGGTCCTAAAATGATTTTTGCTCTCTGTTAAATATTGAAGAAGTCATCTGTTCATGATGGTTACAGCAGGTACCAACTTTTTTTTGAATTGCTTTATTTTGGTATGGTTGTTCTTTTTTGAGTAGAATTTGTGCCACCAAATAAAAAAAATGGCTTTTTGAAATTCCATTCTAAATGGCTTCTATCTCCCTTCCAAAACCATTTGAGATACTGGCATTATTTTTACCTTTCCACTTATTATTAGATAGCACTTCTGGAGTTTTAAGTATAGATCAATTAATTGACATTTATTAAGCCACTATTACATGTCACTAAGGATATAAAACCAAAAGTGAATAATCTCTGACCTCAAGCACCTTATATTCTAACAGGAAATGTAACATTTATCTATATAAAAATAATAGGGATTGGCCAGTGGGCTCATTCCTTATGAACTTGAACAGAGTGCATCAGCATGTTGGACTGATGCAGTTTCCCACGTGGAAGAAGCTACAGACTATTTCCCATAGAATTGTGATGATGTGTAATGTAATACCTTAAAGTGACTTTGGAACATACATAGACATTACATAACTAGCTCTGGTCTGCCAACAGCATAGTTAAGATATGTCTCTTTGATAGGCTGGGTAGCCAGTACTGAAGATACCTTCAAAACACAGTAGCCAATCAGAGCCCTTGTCGTATTCTTCAACCATTCTCTTGGTGGATTTCATCTCTACTGCAGGTTTTACCCCATTTCTGGTAGCATCTGATGAGAAGTGATGCTGTAAGGGGAGATGATCACTCCATAGTCGTGTCTTTAGTCTGTTTCATGTACACTCTTAGTTTGCCTTCTTTACTGATCATCACCATTTGCACTTAAAACATTTCCAGCAGAGTATTTGTATTTCTGATTTGTTCTACTGTATCTTACATTTCTGTGGTACTAGAAAACAAAAGAGTGTTGCATGCTTTATTGTCCTCCTTGTCTACCTTATTATCATTTTAGTTTTGAGTTGGGTAGGTCTACAATGCTAGGGTACCCCAACTATTTCTTTGACTCACAGAAGCAGTTTTATCACACTGACCAGAGTGCTAAACCAATTAATGATATTGCCAGAGCCCAAATGACCAGTGTTTCTGATGGGTCTTCACAGTTACCATGGTAGTCCCAGAGCACACAGAGTCCTTGATATAAATCACTTTGACTGGCATTCCTTTGTTGTCATTACCCCTATAACACAGGAAATGGGTTTATTATCAGACAAATAAGCTCACCTTATTATCTTTACTTGGCTGGGTTTGGTTTATGAACTTTTTTGTTTTGTTTTGACTTTTTTTTCCTTTCCATGTTGTTTTTTGGGTTTGTAACAAACCCTTACATGCATCAAGGTAAACACAAGCCTATAGCAATTTCTGTATAACTTTATTTATTGAATTTACAAAGAAAAGAAAACCATAACACCACCTTTATTAATACAAAGCCTTTGACTCAGTCCTGCACTTATCACTTAGTCATATAATACAAACATTTAAAATAGCTCTAAACCTAATGAAAATGTTAGAGTATTTAATTTCCACATGGAAAACTATCCTGGATTTAAAACATGACACTAACACAATGTCAAGGGCATTTAGTATAAAACATAGTACCTTTCACAGAAATAGTGTAAACCCACTATGGTTCTATCTACACTAAACACAATATTATCATTCCTGAATAGAACTCAAAAATGGTTTTGGAGTAAAAAAAGAATTTTGAACTAAAACATCATATTAACCACCTGATGTATGTGGATGACATTATTATATGGCTCCACTGAAATACACATTAAACAGCTACTCCACCGAAGGAAACTTCCTTCCAGAATATAAAAATATAATTTGAATAGAAATAATATAAATAAGCATAAAATTCTTCCTACATGCCATGGAAAAATAGAGACTAAAGAATTTCAGTTGGAATCTAGAGGTCAAAATGGATGAAGCTGTTTCTTATAATACTTTAGACTACCTAAGGCACACTGAGCATAAGGCTATCAAGAAGAAAGCTGAGGCTGTATGTGTAAAGGGAATGACTGGTATCCTAAAGTCAAAACTTGATGGGAAGAATATATTTAGAGCAATTAATATGAATACCAAACCAGTCATAATGTATATTTTTGACATGGTAAAATAGACAACAATGGACATAGAAGGTATCCAAGCAAAAACCTATACATTAGTGAAACAGAGAGTTCTTCACCCCAAAGCAGTTGTAGAAAGATTAATGCTTCATCATCAAAAAAGAAGAGGAATGACAGGTATTCTCAGAGTATATGATAAACAGGTTAAAATGTTAATGCTTTTGAAATAAACAGACCTCATTTCACAAAGTAATAAGCAAAGCCTTAGAACAGATAGACATTGCTGGTTTTGACAAATGTAAGGAAACCACTCAATCGGCTAACAACAATAAAATTAACATTTCTATAGCATTTTAACATCTTCAAAGTGTTTTATATATATTTTATCTCATTTGATCCTCACAACAACCCAAAGAAGTAAGTGGCATTATTATTTCCCTTCGACAGATGGGGAAACTGTGGCTAAGGAAAATTAAGCAACTGTCTCAGGGTTATACAGCTAGTGTAAGGATTCCAATTCAGGTCTTCCTAACTTCAAGTCCTGCAGTCTATTCACTACAATATCTAGCTGCATTTACTAAGCACCTACTATGTCCCAGGTATTAGTGCTGGGAATTCAAAGCCAAAGAATGCAATAATCCCAAGGAGCTTACATTCTATTGAAGAAGATATGTTGTACACATATAAGCACATACAGAACAAATACTAAATAAATACCAACTACTTAGAGAGGGAAAACACTAACAGTTGGAAGATTAGGAAACGCATTGTATAAAGGTGATACTTAAGCTATGTCTTAAAGAAGTGAGAGTATCCATGAGGTAGATTTAAAGAGGGAGTATGTCCCAGGCATTGAGGATGACCAATGCAAAGAAACAAAGATGAAATTGGAATGCTTTATGTGAGAAAAAGTGAGATGACCAGTTTAGCTGAACAATAAGCTATGAAAGAGGCAGTAATGCATAATGAAGCAGGAAAGACAGGTGGTGGCCAGGCTGCGATATGCTCAAAAATTCAAACAAAGGGGCTTATATTTTATTCTAGAAGTTATGAAGAGCTATTAAAGTTTATTGGGTAGGAAAGTGACATGGTTAGATAGGTGCCAAAAGTGGTTTATCTCTGGACAGAAACTATGAAACTGCTAAGATTTAAGAGTGGAATAAAAAAAAGTTTCATTGAAAATAACTTCTATATAACAAAAAAAATTATAGCAACATGCTTTGTTATAGCAAAGATCAACTGAGAAATGACTGAACAAATTATGGTATATGAATATAATGGAATATTATTTGGCCATACGATATGATGAAAGACATAGCTTCAGAGAAACATGGGAAGATCTGTATGAACTGATGCAAGACTAAGTGAACAGTCAAGAGAATAATTTATGCAATAACAACAAAAACAACACTGTAAAAAAAAAACTTTGAAAGTCTTAAGAACTCTCATCAATGTAATGACCAACCACAATTGCAGAGAACTAATAATAAAGCATGTTACCCACCTCCTGACAGAAAGGTGACAGCTTCAAGGTGTAGAATGAAATATACATTTTCAGAAACTTCTGATGTAGCAAATATTTTTTGCTTGATTATGTATATTTGTAACAAGGTTTGGTTGTTGTGTTTTTTTTTAATTTGGAGGGGGAGTGAGGAGGGAAAGTAGTTAGCAACAGAAGAGCTTAAAAAAAAAAAAGGCTCATTGAAGCATTTTTAAAGGCACATAAGAGAAGAAAGGCCAGAAGGAAACACAATAAGTAAAACAGCTTTGAAAGTTAATGTGCTGGGAAGATTACAGACAACCCAGGTGAACTCCCTCAACATTCGCCTCCAAATAACCATAATGCCTGAAATCGATTTTGGAGCTGCAGAAACATCTTTTTTGTGGTCAAGATATTTTTTCTGCTGCTTGTTCATTTTCCAGCCTATTTCTTGACTTTTAAGTCCATGCTAAAGTAGGGCTCTGCTTCCAGAGTGTAGAGAGCACCATCCCAAGCTTCAGGATTTTTGTGTAGCTGTTTTCAGAGGTAATCTGGAGACCTGTAAATTGTTGGTTCTTCCAAGGTGGTATGACCTAGGCAGAAGTGTGTTTACTACTCTCCTGTATTGTGCACTGCTCTACGAGTGACCACAAGCACTCTTTTCCACCCTGGAACTGTGACCAGGGTCCTTACTCCCTGCAAGCTCTGCAAGCTCTGGTGTGCTGGTGCTTCTCCTTGCCCTGAAACTGAGACTCAGGACTGGGACCCAGATCCAAGTATGTGCAATATAGAGCAACAGAAACAACAAAAGGTCAGGGTAAGACATTTTTCCAGCCTAAGAAAACTTAGAGGTTGGCAGGAGAAGCGTGTGACATGGAGTAGAAGCCTGTCCAGAGCCCACACACACTGTGGTGCTGCTGCAGCAGCAGCTTCAGGAGGTCTCAGCTCAGAGATGGTAAGTGGGTTGGACAACTAGTCAGAAAGAGTTTACAGAAGACCCTTTGCTGGCACAGAGTACAGC
Organism: Vombatus ursinus; assembly: GCF_900497805.2. NCBI lineage: Eukaryota > Metazoa > Chordata > Mammalia > Diprotodontia > Vombatidae > Vombatus > Vombatus ursinus. The sequence continues at coordinate 66,247,570 of NW_020954610.1, forward strand.
TGGCACTGACTGGCAACTCTACTGCCCACATGAAGTTCTGGGTTGCAGTTCTAGGAAGGAGAGGAAGGCCAGGGGTTGGCCAAAACGGAGCAGGGGCTCCTGGTCTCAGTTACAAGGCAAAGGGAGCACTAGCACTTGTGGCTGTAGGGGACAAGGGGTCCTTCCTATGTAAAGACCAGAGCATAGACTAGGAGAGCAGTGAGCACACCTCTCCCCAGATCATACCACCTTAGAAGCACTGAAAACACAGAGCCACAGAGCTAGGAAAGAAAACAGCAGCACAAACTAAGAGCTGGTTTTATGGGGAAAAAAAAAACAATAAGATAGATAACTTTTAGTTAATTTAATTTAAAAAAAGAAAGAAGAAAACCAAATTACCAGTATCAAAAATGAAAAGGGTGAATCCACCACCAAGGAAAAGGAAATTAAAACAATAATTAGGAACTATTTTGCCTAACTATATGCCAATAAATTTGACAATCTTAGTGAAATGGATGAATATTTACAAAAATATAAATTGTCCAGATTAACAGAAGAGGAAGTAAAATACTTTGAAAAAAAACAGCAGAACAAAAAAGCTTGAAGATTAGCGATTGCCTCCCCACCCCCAAATGAGCACAGCCCAACTTTAACATAAAGTTCAAAGTCAAAAATAGACTGGAAGAATTAGCAAACAACAAAAAAAGAATTTGACCATAAAAAGATACAACAGCAGGAAAGACCAAGACATAAATTCAGAAGAAGATAAAAATGTGAAAATAGCTACAAAGCTTCAAAAATGTTAATTGGACCAAAACCAACAAGAATTCCTGGAAGAGTTAAAGAAATGAATTAAGAGCGGTAAAGGAAAAATTGGGAAAAGAAATGAGAGTGATATAAGAAAATTATGAAAAGAGAATTAACAGCCTGGCTAAAAGAGGCACAAAAAATACCGAAGAAAATAATACCTTAAAAAACACAACCAACCAAATGGGAAAAAAAGGCACAAAAGTCCACTGAAGAAAAAAACTCCTTAAAAAGCTGAAAAGGTCAAATGGAAAAAGAGGTACAAAAATTCACTGAAGGAAAAAAGGCATACAAGAAAGAGCATTTACAGTGGAGGTGAAAATGAAGAGGTAGAGGGCAATACTTGAACTTCACTCTCATTGGAATTGATTCAAGAGGAAAGAATATATATATGTATATATACATATATACATATACACACACACACTCAATTATGTATAGAAATGTAATTACTCAATAGGAAAATAGGAGGGAAAGGAGATAAAAGAAAGTGTGGGGAATGATAAAAGGGAGAACAGATTAAGGGAGGCAGTGGTTAGAAGCAAAACAGGCTTTTGAGGACAGACAGGCTAAAAAGAGAAAGAGGAGAAGAAGAAATAGGAGAAAATGTGATGGAGGGAAAAACAGTTATCATTACTGTGAATATGAATGGGATGAGCTCACTCATAAAATGGAGGCAGATAGCAGAATGGATTAGAAAACAGAATTTCATAAAATGGAGGCAGATAGCAGAATGGATTAGAAACCAGAATTCAACAATATGTTGTTTACAAGAAATACACTTGAAACAGAAAGACACACAGAGAATTAAAATAAAGGGCTGGAGCACAATCTATATGCTTCAGCTAAATTGAAAAAGAAAAAAAAAGGCAGGGGTAATAAAGCAAAAGCAAAAATAGACCTAATTAAAAGGGATAATCAGGGGAAACTACATTTGGCTAAAAGGTACCATAGACAATGAATATCAAAAATCTTTACAGCAAGTTTCTCTGTTAAAGACCTTATTTCTCAAACATATACTGAATATAGAACTGAGTCAAATTTATAAAAATAAACCATTCCCCGATTGATAAATGGCCAAAGAAAATAAATAGGCAGTTCTCAGAAGAAGAAATCAAAAGTATTCATAGTCACATAAAAAAAAATTCTCTAAATCACTACTGATTGGAGAAAGACAAATTAAAACTACTCTGAGGTACCACCTCATGCCTATCAGAGATGACAAATGCTGGAGGGATGAGGGAAAAACAGGTACACTAATGAACTGTTGGTGGAGTAGTAAACTGATCCAATCATTCTGGAGAACAATTTGGAACAAGGCCCAAAGGGCTATAAAACTGTGCATGCACTTTGACCCCAATACCACTACTAGGTCTGCATCCCAAAGAGATCAGAGAAAAAGGAAAAGGACGTATATGTACAAAAATATTTATAGCAGCTCTTTTTGTGATGACAAAGAATTGGAAACCATGGGGTTATTCTGCAATTGGGAAATGGCTGAACAAGCTGTGGCATAAGATTGTGATAGAGTACTGTTGTGCTGTAGGAAATGACTAGGAGAGGTAGTTTCAGAAAAACATGGCAAGGCCTATATGAACTGATGCAAAGCCAAGTGAAGAACTGGGAGACCATTGTGCCAGTAACAGCAATCTTGTAATGATGATGAATTGTGAAAGACTAATCAACACAGTGATCCAAGACAATTTCAAAGAACTCATGACGAAAAATGCCACCCACCTCCAGAGAGAGAACTGATGAAATATGAGCATAAATTGTAGTATAACTTTATCACTTTATTTTTCTTGATTTTTAAAAATATAGCTAATATGGAAAGTTTTGCATGATTTCACATGCATAACTGATATCATATTGCTTGCTTTCTCAATGGGTGAGGAAGGCTGTGGAAGAAAATTTGAAACTCAAAATTTAAAAAGAAAAGAATGTTAAAAATAAATGAATAATAATTTTTAAAAGAATAGAGTTAGTAGGTACTACATTTCATGGCATAATCGTCACAGATTTTATGCCAAATTTTTTTGCAAAAAAGTGGGGTGCGACCATTATGTAAAACTTTAAAAAAAAACTTTGTGCTGGTATTATTTAAAAATCATTTATTACTAAATTGTCTTTGATGCAGTTTTAGGATGCATGGAATACTCATGAATATATGTCAAAATTGAATAGTCCAAATGGATGCACATCATTTCTTCATGACAGGTTAGCAAACATTTTTCCAGTCTGAAAAATAAAGTTAACACATCCATTGTTATTGATTTGTGCATTACAGTCAAAATATTACACTTGAGAAAATTTACTACAGTTTTGCAAAATATGGACTTACAAAATTTAATCTTCTGTGTCCCAAGATTCTGTGTCACTATCACTGGTTTTGTTATCTGAGGTGCCATCCTCGGTGCCACTCATATCAGACGTGTCTTCTTTGTCATTGCTCTGCCATGGTGGGTCATCTTCAGATCCATCTAGTGCATTTGAAATTCCATTTTTTTTGAAGCTTTTGATGACTATTTCATGTGGTATTAGGTCCCAACTCTTAATTACCCACATGCATATCTTAATATTTCCAGTGGTCAACTGGTGATCAATACTCTGCAAGTGATCTTTACACTCTGCAAGTGGTTTGTTTACACATAGACAATGTGTGTGTGCTGAGAATTCTAGGCTTGGGGCTTGCAATGCGTGAGACATAAATGGATATCCATGTGCAACTGGTGAATATATTACTGCTCCGTTTACCTCTTAAGCAGCTTGACAAACAGAATTATACCATACAACGACTTCATGATGAAAGGTTATAAACCAATTTTTGGACTGAAAAAACAGGGTGCGACCATTACGTGGTGGCAACAGTTATGCAGTGAAATGTGTTACTAGACACAGCAAGCACAGTATAACATTGCAAGAAAAAAAAATTTTTAAAGGCTCTACCTTACCAGGAACATCAACTGCATCAGATAATTCAAGAATTTTTTTAAATTTTGTATAATTTGACTATTATTTACTATAATTTATCCTATCTGTACATATGTACTTTTTTTGCCTTAAATAGTACTTTTTCCACAATTACATATCAAGAAAATTTTTAGCATTCATTTTTACAAGACTTTTAGCTTCAAATTTTTTTCTCTCCCTCTTTCCCCTCCACTTTTCTGAAAACAGTAGGCAGTTCGTACATATGCTATCATGTAAAACATATTTCCACATTCATCATGGTTGTGGAAGAAGAAACAGGTCAAAAGGAGAAAAAAAAACATGAGAAAATAAAATGAAAAAAATATGCTCCAATCTCCATTCAGAATCCATCATTTCTTTATCTGGATATGGATAGCATTTTCTTTTGTGAGTCCTTTGTACTTGTCTTGGAGCATTGTGTTACTGAGAAAAGTTGGATCATCCATAGTTGATCATCACATGATGTTGCTGATACTGTATACAATGTTTTCCTGGTTCTGCTCTTTTCACTTTGCATCAGTTTGTACAAGTCTTTCCAGGGTTTCCTGATATGTGCCTGTTCATCATTTCATATTGCACAGCAGTATTCCACTACATTCACATACCACAGCTTGTTCAGCCATTCCCCAGTCGATAGGCATCCCCTCAATTTCCAATATTTTGCCACCATAAATAGGGCTGTTATATTTTTGTACATGTAGGTCCTTTTCCCTTTTTTATGATCTGTTTGGAATACAGACTTAGTAGTGGTATTGCTGGGTCAAAGTGTATGTACAGTTTGGTTGTCCCTTGGGCATAGTTCCAAATTGTTCTCCAGAATGGCTGGATCAGTTCTCAACTCTATCAATAGTGCATTAGTGTTCAAATTTTCCCACATCCTCTCCAACATTTATTATTTTCCTTTTTTGTCATATTAGCCAATCTGATTGATGTGAGGTAGTATTTCAGAGTTATTTTAATTTGCATTTCTCTAATCAAAAGTAATTTAGAGCATTTCTTCATATGCCTGTAGATAGTTTTGATTTCTCCATCTGAAAACTGCCTGTTCATATCCTTTGACAATTTATCAATTGGGGAATTGGGGCATTCTCATAAATTTGACTCAGTTCTCTGTATATTTGAGAAATGAGGCCTTTATCAGAGATACTTGCTGTAAGGATTGTTTCCCAACTTTCTGCTTTGTTTCTAAATCTTGGTTGCATTGGTTTTGTTTGCACAAAACCTTTTCAATTTAATATGATCAAAATTATCTGTTCCACATTTCGTAATGCTCTCTCTTGTTTGGTCATGAATTCTTCCCCTCCCCATAAATCTGACAGGTAGACTGTTCCTTGCTTTTCTAATTTGATTGCTTCATTGTCTATGGTATCTTTTAGCAAGATGTAGTTTCCTTCCTTATCTCTTTTAATTAGGTCTATTTTTGCTTTTACTTTGTCTAAGATCAGGATTCCTACCCCTGCCTTTTTTTTTATTTCAGCTGAAGCATAATAAATTCTGTTGCAGCTCCTTACCTTTACTGTGTGTGTGTGTGTGTGTGTATGTGTGTGTGTGTGTGTGTGTGTGTGTGTGTGTGTCTCTGCTTCAAGTGTATTTCATGCAAGTAATATATTGTAAAATTCTGGGTTTTGATACAGTCTGCTCTCTGCTTCCATTTTATGTGACAGTTCATTCCATTCACATTCACACTTATGATTACTACTTGTGTATTTCCCTCCATCTTATTCTTCCTCCAGTTTGTCCTTTCTCTCCTTTCACTCTTTCCCATACCACTAGTGTTTTGCTTCGTCTACTACCTCCTCTGATCTGCCTTCCCTTCTGTCAGTCTCTACCCATCTCCCTTTACTTTATCTCCTCTTCTCCTACTTCCCTGTCAGGTAAGATAGATTTCTGTATTGATCTGTGTACATTATTCCCTCTTTGAGCCAATACTGATGAGAGTAAGGTTCAAGCAATGCCCATTGCTCCCCTGCCCTGTCTTCCCCTCCACTGTAATAGGTCTTTCTAGCCTCATCAGGTGAGATAAATTACCCCATCCTACCCCTCCCTTCCTTTGAACTCCTTTTTCTCATCCCTTAATTTTTTTGTGTCATTCCCTGAAATACACCTTACACCCACGCCCTCTATGTATATTCCTTCTATCTGTACTGTTAGTGATACAATTTTTAAGAGTTACAAGTATCATCTTCCCATGTAGGGACGTAAACAGTTTAGCTCTATTGTTTACGTTTTATGTACTATGTATTTCATTTTATGTTTTATATATTGTTTTCTTTTCCCTTTCCACCTGTTTATGCTTTTCTTGGGTCTTGATATCGGAGGTCAAACTTTTGGAATAGTTCTGGTCTTCTCCTTATGAAAGCTTGAAATTCTTCCATTTCACTGAATAACCATTTTCCCCCTTGATATATTATCCTTAATTTTGCTAGGTAAGTGATTCTTGGTTGTAGTTCTAGCAGCTTTGCCCTCTGGGATATCATGTTCCATGACCTCTGATTTTTTAATGTTGCAGCTGCCAAGTCCTGTGTGATCCTGATTGTGACTCCCCAGTGTTTGAATTGTTTCTTTCTGAACACTTGTAGTATTTTTTCCTTGATCTGATAGTTCTGAAATTTGGCTATAATGTTCCTTGGGGTTTTGATTTTGGGATCTTTCCTGAGGTGATCTGTGGATTCTTTCAGTGTCTATTTTTCCCTCTGGTTCCAGGACATCAAGGCAGTTTTCCTTAATAATTTCTTTTTTTTAAGGCAAATATTTATTGAATACTTAATCACAAAGGACATTCTTATTCATCAAACTAAAGAAATGGAAACTTATGCTAAAGGAGACCCCAAAAAATACTGAAGAAAATAATACCTTAAAAAAACAGCCTAACCCAAATGGCAAAAGAGGTCCAAAAAACCAATGAGGACAAGAATGACCTAAAAAGCAAAATTGTTCAAATGGAAAAGGAAGTCCAAAAGCTTACTGAAGAAAATACTTCCTTAAAAATTAGAATGGAGCAATTGGAAGCTAGTGACTTTATGAGAAATCAAGGCATTGTAAAACTAATCCAAAAGAATGAAAAAATAGAAAACAATGTGAAATACCTCATTGGAAAAACAACTGACCTGGAAAATAGATCCAGGAGAGAGAATTTAAAAATTATTGGACTATCTGAAAGCCATGATCAAAAAAAGAGCCTAGACATCATCTTTCAAGGAAAACTGCCCTGATATTTTAGAACCAGAGGGCAAAATAGAAATTGAAAGAGTCCACCAATCACCTCCTGAAAGAGACCCTCAAAGGAAAACTCCTAGGAATATTGTAGCCAAATTCCAGAGTTCCCAGGTCAAGGAGAAAATATTGCAAGCAGACAGAAAGAAACAATTCAAATATTGTGGAAATACAATCAGGATAACACAAGATTTAGTAGCTTCTAAATTAAGGGACCAGAAGGCTTGGAATATAATATTCTGGAGGGCAAAGGAGATAGGATTACAACCAAGAATCACCTACCCAGCACAACTGAGTATAATCCTTCAGGGTGAAAAATGATCATTCAATGAAATAGGGGACTTTCAAGCATTCTTGATGAAAAGACCAGAATTGAATAGAAAATTTGACTTTCAAATACAAGACTCAAGTGAAACATGAAAAGGTAAACAGGAAAGAGAAATCATAAGAGACTTATTAAGGTTGAAATGTTTACATTCCTGCATGGAAAGATATTTGTAACTCATGAGACCTTTGTCAGTATTAAGGTAGTTGGAGGGAAAAAATTATATGTATGTATTGATAGATAGATAGATAGATAGATAGATAGATGGCACAGGGTGAGTTGAAGATGAAGGAATGATATCTGGAGAATAAAATTAAAGGGTGAGAGAGGATTATACTGGGAGAAGGAGAAAGGGAGAGGTAGAATGGGGTAAAATTATCTCACATGAAGCAAACAATTATTACAGGCTTCGGTTTTATTTTTAAAATTTTGGGTTCCAAACTTTCTCCAGGTCCTCCTTTTGATTATGGCTTTCAGGTAGTCCAGTGATTCTGATATTGTCTCCCCTGGATCTATTTTCCAGGTCAGTTGATTTTCCCATGAGGTATTTTACATTTTCTTCCATTTTTTCATTCTTCTGAATTTGTCTGATTCATGATGTCTCATAGAGTCATTAGCTTCCACTTGCCCAATTCTAACTTTTAAAGTGTTGTTTTCTTCAATTAGCTTTTGTATTTTCTTTTCCATTCAGCCAAGAGTACTCTTTAAGGAGCTGTTTTCTTCAGTAAATTTTTGTGTCTCCTTTTCCATTTGGCCAATTCTACTTTTTAAGCAGTTTTCCAAGCTGTTGAATCTTTTTTCATAATTCTCTTGTACCATTCTCATTTCTTTTCCCCATTTTTCTCCTACCTTTCTTATATGATTTTTAAGCTCCTTTTTGAGCTCTTCCATGAGATCTTTCTGGGCTTGAGATGATTTCCTGTCTTTTTTTGGGGGGGGGGGTTGCCCACAGGTGTTTTGACATTGTTTTCCTCTTCTGAGTTTGCATCTTGGTTTTCTCTGTCACCATAATACCTTTCTATGGTCAGATGCTTTTTTTTGTTGTTTTCGTTTTTGTTTTTGTTTTTGTTTTTGGTTTTGGTTTTGCCATTTTACTGGAGTTTGTCCTTTCTTTTAAATTTGATCTCTTCTCCCAGGGTAGAAGGGGCTCTGTCTCAGGCTTCTTGTGCCAGTGGCTGCAGGCACTGGTTGTTTACCTGGTGCTGCACTAATGTTGCCATGAAGCCCACAGGGGACCCTCCTGTCTGGTGCTTATGTTGAGGGTGTGTGGTGGAGGATGGCTGGTGCTACTGGAGGCTATAGGGGTCTGGCAGCTTACCTGGTGTTGAGGTGGGGTCCTAGTGGTGATGGCTGGCTACAAATGTACTTTAAATACAAATGATTACAAAGAGATATTACATATTTATGTTGTAATAAACATTTTCATTTTACTACATCTAGCATGTGCAAATGTGTCAACTGATGCAATTTGAACCTTTGAGGTATTCTTAAATTCTGATCTTTCTATTAATAAATGCAAAATAATTATTTTAATACCTGTAGGATAGGTAATTGGGTACCATAATTACTATAGGGTAATTATTTTAATACCTGTAGAGTAGGTATTTTAAAACCTGTGGTAAATTAATATCTCCATTTTAAAGAGGAAAAAAACTGAAGCTAAGGAAATTTAAGTGACTTCTCTGTGGTAACTGGCAAGCATATATTAAGGGCTTATTAAGTGTTTACTTATCTATTAGGGGTTAGAAGTGAGCTTTTAACCTGTCTCATTTACTCCGATTCCAGCACTTTATATACTAACCCATGCTAGAAGTAGCCGGCTACTAATGGACAGGGAATTATTTTTGAAATAGCTGATTATACAAGGTCAGATTGTTGACTTGTTAGAACAAAGATTAAAGTCAACACCAAATTAGAAGAAAGCATAAGGATGAGAAAATAAAATCTGCAATTTAAACAGCTCCAATTTGATCAATTTTTAAATGCTAATACTAAATAGCAATAATACAAAATTTCCTTAAAAAGGAAAATGGATAAAGGAATAGATATCAATACTAATGCTATTTCCTATGGAAGTTTAACCAATGTAAAATAATGATCACAACAGGAAACCAAAAGATCCTAAAAATTGCATCAATGAGCAAACATTTGATAGCCTTGGCCATCAAAGAGATATGGCAGCCAAATACTGCTTTATTAAATCTATCTGCAGAATCTTGTGGGGAAGGATAGTGCAAGATGTAATGATGCCATGTTAAATACTGGAGAGAAAGTTTAGAAAGCTTGGCTTGAGATCAATTAAGCAGGTTCATACCAAAAACATAAAATGATGAAATGGGGGAGGGAGGCAGCTAGGTGGCACAGTGGATAGAGCACTGGCCCTGAAGTCAGGAGTACCTGAGTTCAAATCCGGCCTCAGACCAAACACTTCACACTTACTAGCTGTGTGACCCTGGGCAAGTCACTTAACCCCAATTGCCTTAAAAAAAAAAAGAAAAGATGAAATGGGGACAGGTTGTGATGACAACAAACAAGCAAAAAAAATGGAAAAATGGAAAATATTTAATAAATGATTTGTTCTGAACAAATGCAGTGTTACTACATCTGGAAAAAAGTTAGTGTGCTGAATTTAATGTATACCTAAAAAGGAAAAGCTAACTGTATGTTTAAAAATTTTAAATTTCATGTATAATCTTTCTCTAGTCTACTTTGTGTATGGAAATGCTCATTTTATCAGGTGCTCGTTAAGTTCAATATATAAAACAAAAAAAAATTTTTATAGGCAGCCCATGAACAACATCCATATGAACTCAACCAACATGTTGACAAAGATATGACAAACAAATGGATAAATCATGCATATATACTTATTTAAAAGAAATGGTTGATGGTATCTCTGCAGAAGCAGATAATTGACATTATAAATCACAAAAACATCTTTGTGGAGTCTAGCTATATTAATTGATACAAATTATGCAATAAAGTAGTAGAATCTACAACATATCACTGAACTTTGTAAAAATTTAACATCTACCAGATACAAAGAAAGACAATCGGGTAACTAGCTAAAATTATACACCAGAAGCTTTTTAACCTTTATAAACTACTAAAAAATAGAAAACCCAAATAGAATCGGCTGTTTTATTCAACCATATGATAGTCTACAGAATATTACATGTAAAAGAATAATAGCAGAATAGTGACTTGTCCTTGACAATTTCTATCCTTGAGAATTCAACAAATAAACTGTACCTGACCCAGAATAACATCAGAGACAGAACTCTTGTCCATGACCATCCAGACATCTATTGATCTATTAAAATGTAACCACATTTTAATAGATGTCAGTAGACCAAATACTTATAATCTCCATGCTACCTGGAACAAAAAGTTTTCAAAATATAGACTTAGAGAAGAAATTTAAAAAGATGTAGGAACAGGACAAGGTATATGCCATGTGCTTCTAGCTGGATGCTTTACTTCCTGAGCTGGGAATGTTCACGCTTATTTTTACAGTTTCTAATGTATTCAGAAAGGGAAACAGAAAGGCCAAGAACACATCTGTCAGGCCACCTGAGCAAGCACAAATAGTTCACCACCGCTTCTCCAAAAAAAGCAGTAAATAGCAGTTCCTAGTAAGGACGAAGGAGGAAAGAGAATAGAGGAAGAGAGAAGTACCACAGTTCACATACCCCCCCACTGGACTTCAGAAGAGAGCAACAACTGAGAATAGTCTGGCAGTTCTCTTTAACATGCCAGCATGGGATAGGGAGGTGGCTTCTCCAGCAAGAGGCCCAAGAGTCACTGGAAACAAAGGGTCGTCTTTTGTCCTCTTAATGAGATATCAATGGGCAACTCTAAGGGAAATACTTTTCCTAATTCTACAAGATCACAGCTGTGGAAACTAATCAAGATAATTTGGAAAACACCCTTAACCAATCCTAACATAGACCTAAAGCAGACACATGTAAAAAGGACACACATTTAATTTAATAAAGAGGCTGAGAGAAACTACACACACACACAGGGGAGGGCTTGATTGAGTCAATTACCTCACTTCACTTAAAGTTAACTGATGAGAACTATTCTATCGAATCTAAATTAATGTATGTTCTGTAACATCTGGAGGGCTTCTGTGAAATGGCAAGGCCATTCAGCTTCCAGCGTTCTGGTGGCAGGCCAGGGCAGCGTGGCTCCAGCCAAGCCCTGGAGAGGGAGTCACCGGGAGGGAAGAAGAGCCTCAGTCTCCTCCCCTTGCCCTTTGCTCAGATTAGGACTTCATGAACTTCAGATGGTCAGCGGGTTTGGACTCTCCATCCGAGTTTTAGCAGTGTCTCCAAACTGGCAGCAGTGTCGACACTGTCTACAAGCAGCTGAGGACAAGCCAAGCACATTGCAGAAAGGAAGCTTCGGGTTTCAGCAAGGTGTACAGAAGAAGCTACACCATGCCTTCACTACCTGTGCGGAGCTGCCCAGGGCCGGCAGCCCAAGCGAAGGGAGGCAGGGGCAGCCCTGGCCTCGAGGCCAAGCCTCCAAGAGCCGAGCACGGGGGTCCTCTCCACGCCGCCCGCTAGGCCTCTGTGCTTCCCCGGCCTCAATTAGGCCGCTCCTCCCAGTAAGGGAGCCCCGGAGGGGGGCAGGCAGAGCCAGGTCTACACCTACGCCAGCAGCGAAGAGGGCGAGACAGATGAGGCGGACCTGGAGGAGGCGCCGCTGCTGCTGCCCCCACCGCCGGCCGGAGACCCCTGGCTGCAGCCCCGGCCCCGCTGCCCCTCAGCCCCTCGGCCCCTCGGCCTCACGGCTCAGCCTGCCTGCTCCCATCGGCAGAGGCGGCCCCCTCTGGGACTCCCCAAGCCAAAGAAGAAGCCGGTGAGGATCGCGGCGCCCCAGCTGCATCAGGGAGATTCAAATTCAGAGGAAGGTGAACATACGAAGAAAACTTCTTCAGGGATCTGGTCTATCGGCTTTGCTTCCTCAACCCAAAAACCTGACCACAAAAGGGACTAACCAATCTACAATTTTCCCAAAACTCACTGATGGCTCTGCCGACACCAAGCTCTCCAAACTAACCCCCCAAAACCAAATCTGCTTCTTCTGCTTCCTCTCCGCCCCCGTTGTGGGTGCCACCCCTACCCCATGGCCCTCAGCCATCAGAGCAGCTTCCCACAAGAGTGCTGCCCTACAGGTGACAAAGCAGATCTCACAAGAGGAGGATGACAATGATGAGGAAGTAGCCCCTGAGAACCCTCTTCCAGTCAAGGATGAACCATACCCTTTCCCTGTTCCTGTTGCTTCTGAAGGGCTACCCCCAGCTCAGAGCCAGATCCCACCTTCCAGGGGCATTGAGGCAGCCAATACTCCCCTTGATTTCAAGATGGTGGCTGGCTCAAGTGCAGTCAGCCCTACAACCAGTTCCCTACATGTGATGACACTAATGCTCCCCCCACCCCATTTACTATCAGGACTTTTACAGAAGTGGCTACTACCCTGATCCAGCCTTAGCTCCCCCTCCCCAGGAGATTGACCATGATGCCTCTTTCATTGATGATGAAGCATTCAAGAGCCCTTAGGGCAAGTGGAACCAAGAAAGTGAGATTAACTTTGTAGAGATCAGAGGGGATGACTAGCAGTGAATGACAGTCCTTGACAGAAGAAAAAAAACCATGAAGTCATTCAGCAAGAAGGAAGGTGAGCAGCCAACCGGCCACCAGAGGCAAAAACACCAAATCACATATCTGATTCACCAGGCTAAAGAACAAAAATTGGAGTTGAAGATTACCTGATCAGAGAACAAGTTCAATCGATAGCAAGACCCAAGCCAAATATGAATTTTAGGCTTCTGGAACTGACTTCCTCAAGGATGCCATCTTCCCCTTTACCCATTACCAGGTGGCCTAGCCTTGTCCTTCCCAGTTAACACCCTTGGGGCCCCAACAGCTCCACGTCTAGGACCTTGTTCCCTAGGGCCTGCCCATTACCTCCTTGAGAATGAACAAATAGGATTTCATTTTTTCAACAAGACTTAGAAAATGCAGTTTCTATCCTTCTTTGGGCCAGCAAAGATTCCCGAGTGACTCTTCCAGAAACAACTCTTGAATTGTAGGTTGGGAACTTGGCTCCTTAACAGGGTGAGATGACTGGTTGAAATCTGGATTTTGTTTTTGTTTTTTAAACAAAAACAAATTTGTCTGTTGAAATAAAACATCCTTCCTGACAGGAGGGAAAAAAAAAAGTTATACCATCCATAAGGGGAATGCCATGAGGGTTCCACCCTGGGGACAAAGACTTCCTACAAAAGGACTTCAGGATCTCTGAGTCTGACAACTCATCTGCTCTAAGCTTGAGTCCACTTTTCCCTTAACTTCATGTACTCATTGGAGACTGAGCCCCTGAGTTGTGGAGGTTTGGAGGGGAAGGATATTTCATACCAGCTGTTTTTATTATACCACTTTAGTGGTATAATGCCTGTTTCTAAAAAGTAATTACACCTGACTAATTGATATCAACTACAATCAATGGGGGAAGTAGTGGGTGGGGGCTCGAACTATAGTATCAAAAAAACTATCCCCCTAATCTGAGCTTCCTCAGAAGCTCCCCAGGGTAGAAGTAGCAGCCACCTTCTAAGCCACCTTCCAACCTGCTAGGGTGAGTTGATACTGGAATAGTAAGCCCAAAGCATGTGCTACACAAGAGTTAATTTGCCTTTATGCAGAGTCTTTATAGGTAAAACAAAACAAACAAAAAAGAAAAATCAGGTTATGGTTCTCAGAGATTTGACACTAACAGCTAAATGGTTTCCCATATCCTTGTAAAGCTAATAGCACCCAACAAGTCATAAGAAAAAGGGGGAAGTACTGTGAAATTAGCACAGTGCTATGCACTGTCACTATTTTTAACTTCATATCCTAATGCCCTTAATCACTGAACCCAAACTAAACTTAATTTTGCTACTATTCCTGAAACAAATAGAGTCAATCTAATAGCTGACATTTTCACAGCTGCAGTAGTGACAGCTTATTTCTCCAGTCCCTACCCTAATAGGCCCTGATGGTACCACAATCAAATTATACTATTTCTTTCTAGTATTGGAGGAAACAAGATTGGACCAAGTGGTAGAAGTTTTCATGTCAAACACTAATGTCCTTAATATATGAAGTATATTGTTCTGCTTTTTAGGAAACAGCCACTTTTGTCCCCTGTTAACCCAGTATTATATGCAATTGGTAGCAATAGAAGATGCTGCTTAGCAGATTCTGACCTATTTACAGAGACCTGCAGGAGCCACTGCAAGGATTACTAAGGGTAGAGAAGTATGGCCTTTAATTTCAGATTTTCTCACTTTGGTCATTTTATTCAAAATCATGCACCAACTAAATACCCTCAAAAGCCATGTACACTTTCAGTCTCAGAAGGAAAATTAAAACAGAAGCTTTTATATATCTGGATTGAGGTGTTATTTCTTTGTAGTCAATAAGAAAATGAGACAGGAACAAAAACCAAAATGGTGAGAACAGACCTATTTTACACAGATGTTTTCTGTTTTACTTATCTCCCCAGGGATTTTTACAAAAAAAAAAAAAAGCATATTTACAGTTATCTAGAAAACTGAACATTTTATCATATTAGGCCTTTTTAAAAAGTTGAAGGGGTTTTTTTTTGTTCGGTTGGTTTGTTTGGTTGTTTTTTGGTTTTTGGTGTTTTTTTTGCTGGGTGTATATATAGGATTATTTTCAGTTTTGTTTTGTTTTTTTCCTGACCATGAGGACAGGAAGATGGGAGTAAGTTAAAATGGAAAAAAAATAAACAGCAATAATGATTAAAGAATAAAGTGCTTACAAGGAGAAGAGTTAACAACATTGCAACAGACATCAAAATGTGAGAGGGCAGGGAAAGAGAAGGACCCAGGACCAAAATTTTCTAAGTAGAGACCGAGAATTTCAGAGCTGGAAGGGTTCTCAGTAGCATTAGCCTAACCCATACACCTGAGCAGTACTTCCCTGTCCCAAACATGTGTCGTGAGGTAGACAGTAGACAAGGTACTGAGACTGGAGTTAGGAAGACCTGAACTCAAATTCGGCCTCAGACACTTATGGACAAGTGACTTAATCTCTGCTTTATATGACCTTTGACAAGTCACTCCTCTTCTGTTTGCTTCAGTTTCCTCCCTTACAAAATGAGGATAATAGTACCTATCCTGCAGGGTTGTTGTGGAGCTCAAATGAGATGTGGGGAGGGTGTTTGTTTTTTACTTTTTGGTGAGGCAAGTTAAGTGACTTGCCCAGGGTCACACAGCTAGTAAATGTCAAGTATCTGGGGCCAGATTTGAACTCAGGTCCTCCTGACTCTAAGGCCAGAGCTCTATCCACTGTGCCACCTAGCTGCCCCTTCAAGTGAGATATTTATAAAGCACTTGGCACAATGCCTGGCACATAGTAGGTACTATATAAATACTAGTTATTATTACCCAATCTTTATTTTAAGACTGCTAGTGAGACCCATTACTATACAGGCATACCTTGTTTTATTTCATTTTGCTTTATCCCATGTCACTGATATTGTGTTTTTTGTTTTATGTTTTTTTCCCACAAATTGAAGGTTTGTGACAACCCTGCATTGAGCAAGTCTATTGATGGCATTTTCCAACAACATTGTGCTCACATCATGTCTCTGTGTCACAATTTTGTTCATTCTCACAATATTTCAAACTTTTTCATTATTTTTTTTTCTCTTATGATGATCTATGATCACTGATCTTTGATGTTACTATTCTAATTGTTTGGGGAGCCACAAATAAGAGAGAGTGAACTTAACTGATAAATGTGTGTGTTCTTACTGCTCTAACCCTATAATGGTCTCTTAAGTGTTCAAGTAAAAGGAAGAGTCAATTGATACAGCAGACTTCATTGTTGTCTTATTTTAAGGCATTGCCACAACCACCCTAACCTTCAGCAACCTTCACTATCCTGATCACTCACATCAACATCAAGGCAAGACCCTCCATCAGCAATATGATTACAACTTGCTGAAGGCTCAGATGATGGTTAGTATTTTGTAGCAATAAAGTATTTTTAAATTAAGGCATATAAATTGGTTTTTTAGACATAATACTATTGCACACTTACTAGACTATAGTATAGTATTAACATCAATTTTATATGTACTGGGAAACCAAAAAGTTCATGTGACTCACTTTATTGCAATATTTGTTTTATTGGAACTGAATCTACAACACACCCAAACTATGCATAGTTTGGGTGTGTTGTAGATTCAGTTCTAATCGGTTCACAGTTTTTCCTTACATCAAGCCAAAAATCTGCTTCTCTCCAACCCGCACTGGGGATTAACGGTTTCAGAACCCAGTTTTTCTTACAGGTATGGCCATCATACCCCAATCTCTACCCACTCCCAAACTCGTTTGGGAAACTGATGATTGTTAACATATGCATTTTCAAAAGGCAAAGAGTTTTTAAAGGAGAAAATGGAAAATGATAGGAACATTAACATTTATTAAGTGTCTACTATGTGCCAGGGGGCAGCTAGGTGGTACCAGACCAAGAATCAGGAAGACTCATCTTTCTGAGTTCAAATCCAGCCTCAGACACTTACTAGTTATGTCACTTAAGTCACTTAACCCTATCTGTAAAATGAGCTGGAGAAGGAAGTGGCAAGCCACTCCAGTATCTTTGCCAAGAAAACCCCAAAGGGGGTCATGAAGAGTCAGGCATGACTGAAAAAACAACTGAACAACATGTGCCGAACACTGCTAAGTGCTAGATCATAAATTTAAAGCTGGAAAAGAACCTTGGAGATCGTCTGGTCCAACTCCCTAATTTTAAAGATGAGGAAACTAAGGCCTAGGAAGGATAAGAGCTGACTTGTCCAAGGATATACAAGAAATAACAGAGGTAAAATTCTAATTCAGCTCATTTGACTCCCAGTCTGGGATGCTTGTCCACTGCACCATAAATGACTCTACACACACAGGGTAAGCGTATTTTCTTACTGGCCAAAATTCAACTCAGAATTTCTAACTGACTTAATGCCATGATATTTGTGATATGTTGGATACAAATTCAAATAACAGATGTAGGCTTTTAATATTCCTAAAAAGAGAGTTTTGTGAATGGCATTTAGTTGGTAATTAAAATTATCACTTCACTCTTTACCAGCAAAAGAGGCTCTCCTTTTGATGATTACAAATCATGCTTTCTTTTACATTAAGGACCCATTATACAATCAAATTTTCAATTTATTCTCTTGCAATACATAATTCAATTTGGAGTGTTCTGGGAACATTTAAACTCTGCCAGTGCACAAAATTAAAAATCAGTGATTCATCCACTACTACCAGTATGTACTTTCTCTATCATTCCTCTGTCTATATTCACTTAACCTTTTTTTCCCAAAAGAAAAACTAAAGGAATCATAGGAAAAGTGGTCTTTCATTCAAATCTTTGTTATAGTTGAGCCTAATTTTTAAATTCAATTATTATCCCAATACCTATTTAGGCCAGCTTCTTTTCCTTAGCATCTCCCTATATTTTTCCACCTGGAAGGCTCCAAAGAGGAGAATTATCGCATGGTTTATTTAGCTTTAAGTGATTAACATAAATAATAAACCTGCTAGACGTAGAGGGCCTGGTTCACTTGCCCTTGCCCACTAAGGGGCTCATGTAAGTACAAGGTTGAGAGCTACTTTGGTTTCCAAAGGGAGGAGTTAGAGAGTCATCCTCTCTGGCTCTTTATGCTCCCACCCCCACCCCAGAGCCCCAGGAGAAAATCATTTAAAGCTTATATTTGGTTTATATCTAGGGTTTCCCCAATAGGTAGTAGAAAAGTTCTTAATGTAGAATGTAGATCAAACAGAGTATGGCTATTTATTTCTCCCACACACAAAAATAAAACAGCAAAAGATACAAAAGACTTAAAAAGCATCTATTGACAAAGATTTAAAGCATGACACAGCAACCAATAACTCCTATTATACTCTGCCAAGAGGTAGATATGTAAATCATAAAAACATGAAGCATAATCCACCCTGATAGAACTGAGCTCTCTACCATAGGGACTTTAATTTGCCTTTCTTTCCCTGTTGCCCAGCACAGTACCTGGCACATAATAATGCTGTCACATTTAATAAATGTTTCATGAATGTTGCGGGGATGAGGGGAGAGGAATGAAGCACTAAATGGGACTGCTTAAGTAATTTTATCTTCACCTCAGTCGCGCACAGTCTGAACAGTTCCCTCAAGGTCCATGTCTTCTGGCCAGCCAGATCAGGGCTCAGGCTTATCATCTCTTCATGGTTGCTTTCTCTAAGATAAGTTGCAGATATAGTTGCAGAAATCACCTTCTACAATGCAACTGGGACCAAAAGAGAGACCCAGAAGGTTCTAACCTCTCAAACACATGAAGTTGACTCCCAGGCTGGAAATAATCATTTCAGGATTACTGTTTGGTCATCTATACTCCAGGAAAGAATTACAAAGCTACAAGAGGCAATAAGAGGCGCCCAAGGATCTGGCTCAGGCTAGTCTAGAGAGCATGTGGGCCACATAGAAGAACCAGTGCCATCACTACCAGAGGGGAGAGGTGCTCTCCCCATTTCACAAGAGGTCCTAGAGAAAGATAGTCCCTTACACAGAGAGAAACAGAGGGGTGGAGAACAATCGTTTCTTGTGACTCAGTGATCAAACTTCTTGAAACATCTTCTTTTCTCTGCTGCCATCAGAGTGACCAAAGGATTGCTGCATCATTCCAAATTTCCACATCTGTCAGCAAGAAGCCCACACACTTGTCTTAACAGAAGCGGCTCAAGGTCCCACCAATCAAGGCTTTGCCTATATCCCCATTATAAGTAAACTGAGTTGCCAAGAACATCCATAAGTACCAAGATGAGCAAAGCATTTAAAAACAAGAAAGGATACGACTTTACAGTAAACATACAAGAAAGACTTACAAAGAGATCACATGGACAGGCAGCTTACAGTATGAGAGGTAAGAGGATCACTTTGCCTTTTGAGTAGAGGATGCTGTATAGAGATTGAAGGGGATGGTGTATGTTAAGTGCTCTTTTGTAAATCAGTAGTTCTAGGTTCTATCATATAAGAAACCATTTAAATTTACATTTGTTTTGTTCATTCAAAGACTGTTCAGGAAACAACTATGCAAAACGTGAATGCACTTTTGATGGAGCTGTGAACTGGTCTAACCATTCTGGAAAACAATTTGGAATTTCACAACCCAAAGATAAGATCCTACTGCTAGACATAGAGCCCAAGGAGATCAAAGACAGGGGGAAAAGATCCCATATATACTAAAACATTCATAGCACATGCATTTACTAAAAGGGCATAATAACTAGCTTAAAAACATTCCTCCCTACTTCTTCACTCTACCAGACACAGCATCCATGGAAATAGTGGGCATCAGTCTAAGATTATGCAGGTAGTAAGATACAAACATGGGGAACATTTGGGAGTCACACAACTCACAAATCATAAACAGGCTCTGGAAGTCTCTTCCCTTCCGTGCAATTCTCACAAAGCTCACCTCTTGTATATGACATCTCTGTTGGGCAGGCTCCCAGGTACTACTCCTATCCACAGCTCAACTTTCAATTGCCAGGCCTAGATCTGGAGACTATAGATGGCTCTCTGCTGCTGCCAGCTCTCACTCCTCAAAGCTTCTTCCTCCCTTCAAGTGATGGCCTCACTATAGCCATGTCTGCCTGGAATGTGTCTTTATTCACATCAACTGGTTCTTGAACTATCTCAAACTAATTCTCCAACTGTTTAATGGCACGTCTCCTCCCATGTTGATGGGAGGGAATAGAAACAAAACTCTATCTCTCCTCCATCCCTCTACCCACAAGTAGCTCCTGGCCTTCATTCACCCTAATAGCCATTTATCATCCAATGACGTTGCTTCCATAATACCATCAGAGAAAAATGTTCACACTTAGGGATCATCAAGTGTTAACTAATACTTTTTTTTTAAACACAATAATTCATTATCTTTGTTAACTACTTTTTACTTTCTGAAACTATATCAATTAAAGAAGAGGGTAATCAAACCCACTTCCTTTACAAATGAAAAGGAATACTACTGTTACTTTTCTTAGCCAGAAGAAATGACAAATATAAGAAATTCAGAGAAATATGGGAAGATGTATGAACTGATGCAGAGTGAAGTAAATAGAAATAGGAAAACAACATGCAAAATGATTACATCAAGGTAAAAGAAAATAAAGCTGAACATGGTATAATTATAATTATAATTACCAATTTTTGTCTCAGAGAAGAGATGGGGGATTATGGGTGTGAATTATTGCATACATAATCAGATACAGTTACTGTCCACTGGCTTTGTTTAATGGCTTCTTTTGTTATAAGGAAAGATTTTGGGGATGGAAGGGAAGAGGTATATCTATAAATGACAATGCTGAAGAAAGAAATGGCATAAGTAAAACCTTTTAAGGTCTATGCATAGATGTGTGCTTAATACTGACAATGATAAATTGCCTTGAGAGCCAGTGGCTTCAATTTGGAATTATATAAATAAGGTTATTAAAATGGCCATGTCCTTAGACCCAGAGATTCTACTGCTATGCTTATACCCCAAGGAGGCCATTGATAAGAAATTCCCAAATTTATTGGCAGCACTTTCTGTGATAGCAAAGAATTGGAAACAAAGTAGATGTTCATTGATTGGAGAATGACAAAATAAATTGTGGTACATGAATGGAATGAAATACTACTGTGCAGGGGCAGCTAGGTGGTGCAGTGGATAGAGCACCGGCCCTGAAGTCAGGAGGACCTGAGTTCAAATCCAGCCTCAGACCAAACACTTGACACTTACTAACTGTGTGGCCCTGGGCAAGTCACTTAACCCCAATTGCCTAAAAGTAAAAAAAAAAAAAAAAGAAAAGAAATATTACTGTGCAGCAAGAAATGACAAAAGTGATGAATATCAGGATAGAAACATTAACTAATAATGCACATTGAAATGAGCAAAGTTAGAAAATCAATACATTTATATACAACGACTGCAACAACGTAAACAAAAAAATTATGAAAAAGTCAAAAGTTAATGTTTCAAAATTATAAAGAACAAGCATGGCTTAAGAGATACCCCCACACCATCCCATTGCAGATGGAGGAAGTCCATAAGTATTGTACATTGCACATGTTTTCAGACTATTTAAATGTATTGGTAAGTCAAGCTGACATTTCCTTTACTTATTTTTTTTGCTTTAAAAAATACTATTTGTTACATGGGATGGCTTTCTGGAGAGGAGGAGAGAGAGGAATACATGATGTAAAAGACATGAATAAAAACTTATTTTTTAAAAAGTGGCTTCTCCAGGAAGCTGGGAAACAATTTTTACAGCCTATGTCTCTGATAAAGGCTTCATTTCTAAAATGGAGAAATGCGTCAAATTTGTAAGAATACAAGTTATTTCCCAATTGATAAATGGTCAAAGAATATGAACAGGCAGTTTTCAGATAAAGAAATTAAAGCTATCTCTAGTCATATGAAAAAAAACATTATAAATCACTATTGATTAGAGAAGTGAAAATTAAAACAACTCTGAGGTACCAACTTATACCTATCAGATTGGCTAATAGGACAAAAAAGGAAAATGATAAATGTTGGAGAAGATGTGGGAAAATTGAAACACTAATGCATTGCTGGTAGAGTTGTGAACTAATCCAACCATTCTGGAGAGCAATTTGGAACTATGCCCAAAGGGTAACCAAACTGTGCATACCCTTTGATCCAGCAATACCACTACTAGATTTTATCCCAAACAGATCATAAAAAAGGGAAAAGGACCCACATGTACAAAAATATTTATAGCAGCTCTTTTTGTGGTGGCAAAGAATTGAAAATTGAGGGGATACCCATCAATTAGGGAATGGCTGAACAAGTTGTATATGGATGTAACTACTATTGTGCTACAAGAAATGATGAGGATTTCAGAAAAACCTGGAAAGACTTACATGAACTGATCCTGAGTGAAGTGAGCACAACCAGGAGAACATTGTACACAGTAACAGCAACATAGTTCAATGACCAACTTTGATAAACTTAGCTCTTCTCAGCAATGCAATGGTCTAAGACAATTCCAAAAGACTCATGATGGAAAATACTATGAGGTCTGAATGAAGATCAAAGCCTATTATTTTCTCTTTTTTTTCTTTCCCATGGTTTTTCCCTTTCGTTCTGATTCTTCTTTCACAACATAACTAACATGGAAATATGTTTAATATGATTGTACATGTATGTATAACCTATATGAAATTACATGCTGTCTTGAGGAGGATGGAGAAGGGAGAAAAAAAAGTTGGAATTCAAACTCTTACAAAGTTACTGTTAAAAAAAAATTTGTTAATAATTCCTGTAAAAAAAACAAAGGTTACTACTTGGGCTGCATCCCCAAATTTTGGGTATATCATCTCAAAAAAAATAGATAGATAGATAGATAGATAGATAGATAGATAGATAGATAGATA
>NW_020954610.1:66270391-66272374 GCF_900497805.2 Vombatus ursinus
ATAGATAGATAGATAGATAGATAGATAGATAGATAGATAGATAGATAGATAGATAGATAGATAAAAAGCAGCTTCTCTTAGGAGGTCCTGAAGCAGAAACTGGATAACAAGAGGCACTTGTGCAGTGAAAAGAGCATAGTATTTGGAGTCAGAAGACCCACATTTAAAACCAAACTCTGCCATTCACTCTCTGCATGACCTAGGGCAAATCACAAATTCTTGTCCTTGGTTTCCTCATCTGTAAAATGAAAGTGATAAACTAGATGACTTCTAATTCCCCTTCTAGTTCTAAATCTTATTAGTGTCTGTCTGGAGCCTTTATGATCAGGTTAACTTGTAAGGGATGGTACCAAAGGGATTCTAGGCCAGGTAGTGGCTAGACTAGTCTAGCCTCAGCCTGTTCTGACTCTGAGAAACTTCTGAATAGAGCTTGTAATTAGGTCTCCACAGATATGATTTAACCCATACAAGCACTCAAGACAACACTGCATAGATTGAGCATAATACAGCCTTTACTCCATCTCACAGAAACTGTGAAAAACACATTAAGGGCTAATAGTAACCTATAACTAATATAATTCTCCTTGCCAATGAGTCCTAAAGTCCTCCAGGCTCACAATGTTACCCAAAGGGACTCCTCTGGAAAGAAACTAGAAGTAATTTGAAATTCTTGAGTTTCCTCCATCCCATTTGAACTTGCACTGTCCAAATGACTTATGGCAATAACAGAGTGAAAAGTCCAGAACTTCTGGGTCCCTATATTGTTGCTTAGACAGCTAGATAGCTCTGTGGATAGAGCATTGGGCCTGGAATCAGGAAGACTTAAGTTCAAAGCTAGCCCCAGACAGTTACTAGCTATGTGACCCTAGGCAAGTTACCTAACCTCTGCTTGCCTTAATCCAATGAAGGAAATGGCAAACCACTCCAATGTCTTTGCCAAGAAAACTCCATGGACATCATTGGAATGCTATGGTTCATGGAGTCAACGAAGAGTGGACACAACTGAACAGTTGGCCAACAAAATGTTGCTTAGATTCCACCACTGCTCCTTAAGGCCATATTCATGTTTCTCTTCTCTCTCTCAGAGGCTACTGATGTCCAGGAACCCCCTTCTTCTAACCCCAAAATGGGGTTCAGGAATTCTCAACAATCCCCCAGAAAGGTGTGGTTCAGAAATTCCCATCCCTCAGACCACATGGTTCATCTCTGCATGGCTGCCATGTCTTAGGCCGAGAGACTACTCTACTGCCTCTCTAAGGCTGGGGCCAAGAACTTGACTTCTGAATACAGGAAATAACATGCAATGATGACCATGGCAACTGCAACAGGATTGCTTAGATGGAGTTGGGGTACGTATATGAGTGTGGATGCCTATGTTCATGCACACTTAAGTATTTGGAAAAGATGCATTTTCAGATATTAAATCTCAGCTTAAATACCAACGTCCAGTTATGCCTTTTGGCTAAAACAGCTACAGCTGGCAAGATATTAATGGTAGAGCCTCTTCACTCATTTTACACAGTATGATACAACCTAATAATTGATCATATAGAATTGCAAACTGAAAAGGGTCTCTGATCTTTTTTCTGTTTTGTGAACTCCTGTTGGGGAAACACCAGAGAATCTGGTGATTAGGACAGGGAAAATCTGGGAAGGGGGGAGTAGAATAGATTACTAATCACCCTTAGAGTAGAAAAGAATGAAACTGATCCAAATACAAAGAATTACTTCAATAATCCATGAGAAAACAGTAGCTACAAGACAAACGGCAAGTTCTACAAGACACTTTTCCTAATTCCTCCAATTGTAAGTGTTCCCCTTTCCCACATTATTCCATATAGATTTTGTATATATATTTTTATTTACTTATTTGGTACATGTTTACCCTTGAAGAATGTAAACCTTATAAGGGTAGGAACTATTTCTTCTTTGCTTTTAGAATCCTGGTACCTAACATAATATCTGACCCAAGCTAGGCGCTTG